>NC_041227.1:12632048-12672527 GCF_002837175.3 Physeter macrocephalus | reverse complement strand
GGGAGAGGCCACAACAGTGAGAGGCCCGCATACCGCAAAAAAAAAAAAAAAAATCTGATTCGTGTTCAAGGCATCACTAGATGAGCACTGAGCACACATGCTGTGGATTTGTGCCCAATTCACTTGGTAAGGAAAGACTAGCAAACCTCTTTAGATAGTGACCAGGTCATTCATTCATTCATTCATCCATTCATTTACCCAACAAAGATTTACTGAGCACTTAACATTATGTGCCTGGCACAGTTTAGTTTTATTTGGGAGAGAGAGGTGAATAGGAAAGGTGAGATCCCTGCTTTCATGAGCTTACACTGAAAATTCACGTCAAATACGCGTGAACAGATGAGTAAGTAGACCTTTCCATCTGGTGACAGGCCTACGAGGAACTCCGGCAGGTCGGTGGACCAGCAGAGGGCGGGGGCAGCATCGGGGCCCCTAAGACACTGTGTCCCTCTGAGCCGCTGTTAGAGCCGAGGCCGAGAGTGGAGGTGGAGGCCGGCGTGTGAAGATGGGGTGGAGGGCGCATCAAGGACAAAGTCTGGGGAGGGGACACCACCTGGCTGTGTCTCGGGGAACAGCGGGGCCCGCGTGCCTGGCAGCAGGGCGCGCAGAGTAAGACAGGGAGGCGGCAGGGCCGGGGTCAGGCTCGCAGCCCTGGTGGGGAGACACTCTGTCCCCAAAGGGAAAACAAAGGACCGAAACCTTCGTTTTCAACTCACCGCTGGGAGGTGCCCACTCCTCCTCTGACTGGAAACTTCTCACAAGAACAAAGCATTCCCTGCATTTAATTTAATTTGGGCCCTTGGAGCCTATCAAGTTATTCTGTTCCCATCCCCTCCGGTCCTTCTCCTTCCTGCCCTTGACCCTCCGTCTTCCACCTGGTCTGTCCACACGGTGACAGCTCGCCCCCTGACGCCCCATCCCTAAGCCACCCAATTTCCTGTGCATTATTAAATTGTGCAAACACAAGATCCAGGTGCAGCTGTTATCTTACTGTTGATCCAGACAGGAAAGGAACAGGCAAAGGAAAGAAAAGAATACAATCCCGTGACGTTGGGTCATGTCAGCCCAGTGCAGGGAGACAAAGGCTGGCGAGTCTCTGGTTGTGACCATTCACTGGGCTTTTGGAGCCAGGACGCTGTGAAACAATGATACCAGCGTGACTCTCCTTCAGGAAGGCGGGCAGTGGAGTCGGGGAGGGGCCCGCTTATCCTTGGGGCAATAATTATATCAGCCAGCAGGTATGGAGCACCTACTGTGTGCCAGGCCTGGCTCTAGCCACTCACGGGTGTCATCTCATTTAATCCTCACAACAGCCCTTGGCGGGGAGGATGCCCGTTAGCCCCATTTCACAGATGAGGACACTGAGACCCAGAATGGTGAAATGTTTTGCTGTTTGTCACAGAGCTGGTAAGAGATGGAACCTGGATTTAGCTGCAGTCTGCTTACTGCACACACTGAAACTGAAAAGCCCAGCACTGGCAGAATAAAGCAGATGATGTGCTGGAATTATGAAAATCAGGATTCCAAGCTCCCTTAGCCCCTCCTTACATAGGCAGAAGTCAGAGGGCTCTGAGCAGGCAAGTAGCAGGATTTTATTGACTTTAAAAGGGCATGCTTGTCTTAGTCTACAGTTTACATGTATCTGCATGGCTGTTTGGTTAATATCTGCCCTCCCCACCTCTACCTCAAATGATGTGCCCCAAATAGGGACCATGACTATGTCTTTCTCAGCAGCGTATGTCCAGCTTCCAGCACATTGCTGGGCACATGGCAGACACTCAGAAATGATTTGTTATGGAAGGAAAGAAGAAAGGGATAGAAAGTTTCATGTAGACACTAGGGCAGCTCTTTCTTTGCCTGTTTCCTGCTTTCATACGTGCAAACCTGGGTGGACCCCGTGATCTCCCAGGCTGTGTCTATGTCTGATGTTTAGCATATAAAACTCTTTCAGGCACAACCACATTGACCCTGAGGTTTACTCTGGCTGAGCAAGAATAAGTAATGATCAGAGCCATGCTGACAACAATTCGACCTTCTCCTTGTTGCTTCAAAGGAAAGAGGCTAAAAAGACAAAGGCCTTTGGGGGAAGTCGTTATAGCACAGTCTGTCACTGCAGAGGAGAAGGATAACCAGAGGATGATTTATTGCAACCTTCTGGTGTGGTAAGGGCCAGCGGCTTAAAGGAGAAAATAGCTCTGCCATGGCCACCTGCCTGAAGAGTTTAGTGGGCATTTGTACTTTATTCAGCTATACAGAAACTGTGAACTTTACTGTGTTCAACAAACTTTACACCTTATAAATTGCTGCATCTTACTGTGACTCCAGTTACTCAGCTACCCAGACTCCCTTGCAGCTAGGGTGAGGGCAAGTGACTCTGATTGCGCTTGTCATCTGCACCAGTATATGTACATTTTGAATTGGAATCTTGTCACTTTAAGAAATGGGAACCTCATGAAGTCAATTCTGGGGATGGCCCGTGAATGGGAGGAGCTATATATTAGGGCTTTGAGTAGTGGAAGCCATTGAGTCTCCAGGGTACCAGAGGTATCTTCATGTGAAGGACTCTGTGGGGTGATTTTTGGACAAATTTCTTAGCTATGTGGCCTCTAAGTTTGATTATCTGGCCCTTCTGGGAAATCTCCTAGCCACCCACTATGTTTTAGTAAATTTCTTTTTGGCTTAAATGTACTTGTGTGAGTTCTGTTGTTTTCAGCAAACAGCCCTGACTCATACATGGTACAGATGTACGGAGCTGCCTGCCATGTACCAGAGAGGTAGATGGTAAATAAGAGGGTGTGTGTTCTCTGGACTGGGCACCTGGAAACAGGAACCAGGTAAACAAGGCAGGCTGTCCACAAGTGATCACACTTACTTTCTCTTAGTCATTCAACAAATACCTATTAAGCTCTGACGATACCAGGCACTGTGCTGGCTGGTGGGGATAAATCACTGAACAAGACAGATGAGGTCTCTGTCCTCATGGAGCTTCCATTCTGGTTGAGGAGACAGCAAGAGATAACAAACAAATGAATAGATGAGATATTTTCAGATTGTGATAAGTGCTATGAAGAAAACGGGATGAGGAGACAGAAAATGATGACCATGGAAGGCTACCTTCTCCAGGGTGGTCAGGGTAGGGCTCTCTGGGGAGGTGATCTTAGGGATGAGATGCAGCCAGCCAGGACGAAAGCTGGGGAGCACTTGTCTCGGGGGTGGGGTGGGGGGAGAAGTAGTGAATGCAATGGCATTGAGCAAGAAAGGACTTGGCTGTTAAAGGAGCATTAAGGGACCAGATCATGCAGGGCCTCGTGGGCTACAGTACAGAGCTGGATTTTATTTAGTGGGAAATCATTGGAGAAATTGAAGAAAAGGAGTGACATGATTTGATACGTACAAGTGGGGGTTGCAGGCAGCAGGGAGACCCAGCACACATGAAGTGTTATCTACCAGGGAAGCTCATTAGAGACTCAGCACCCAGGGTGTTTACTGGGGGCTGGTCACACAGGCACCCCCTGCTCAGCCAAGATTCCAGACATGCTGAAGGAAAGCAGAAGTTCAGCATAAAGCACCTCATATGCAGTGCGGAAGCTGTTGTACTTTTCCTTCCACCCGAGACGATGGTGGCTTGGGAAAGGTGGGGAGGGGTTGAGAAGAGAGAAGTGAGTGGACCCAGAATCTACTCAGGAGGTAGAGCTGTCAGGAGGTACTGACGGATAGGGTGCGGTGGTGTAAGAAAGGGAGGTGCCAGACTTAGATCATCATCAGAGGAAGAATCGACTATTATCACTAAGCACTTCAGAGTTTAGGAAAGAGTGTTGCATCCCTCTCTCACTTAATCACAGAAATTTCACAATGGAAAGGATCTTAAGGAAAAGATGCTTCACATGGCTAACTATTAGAGAAATGCAAATGAAAACTATAATGAGGTACCACCTCACGCTGGTCAGAACGGCCATCATTAAAAAGTCTACAGGGACTTCCCTGGTGGCACAGTGGTTAAGAATCTGCCTGCCAATGCAGGGGACATGGGTTCAATCCCTGGTCTGGGAAGATCCCACATGCCGTGGAACGACTAGGTCCGTGTGCCACAATTACTGAGCCTGCATGCCACAACTACTGAAGCCCATGTGCCTAGAGCCCGTGCTCCGCAACAAGAGAAGCCACTGCAATGAGAGGCCCGTGAACCGCAACAAAGAGTAGCCCCCGCTCGCTGCAACTAGAGGAAGCCCGTGCGCAGCAACGGAGACCCAACGCAGCCATAAATAAATAAATAAATAAATAAATAAATAAAATTTAAAAAGTCTACATAAATAAATAAATAAATAAATAAATAAATAAATAAATAAATAAATAAATAAATAAAATTTAAAAAGTCTACAAATAACTAATGTTGGAGAGGGTGTGGAGAAAAGGGAACCCTTCTACACTGTTGGTGGAAATGTAGATTGGTGCAGCCACTATGGAGAACAGTATGGAGAGTCCTTAAAAAACTAAAAATAGAACTATCATATGATCCTGTAATCCCACTCCTGGGCATATATCCAGAGAAAACCATAATTCAAAAAGATACATGCACCCCAGTGTACATTGCAGCGCTATTTACGATAGCCAAGACATGGAAACAACCTAAATATCCATTGACAGATGAATGGATAAAGAAGATGTGGTACATATATACAATGGAATACTACTCGGCCATAACAAAGAATGAAATAATGCCATTTGCAACAACATGGATGGACCTAGAGATTATCATACTAAATGAAGTAAGTCAGAAAGAGAAAGACAAATACCATATGATATCACTTATATGTGGAATCTAAAATATGACACAAAGGAACTTATCTATGAAACAGGCTCACAGACATAGAGAACAGACTTGTGGTTGCCAAGGGGGAGGGGGGTGGCAGAGAGAGGGAGTGTGAGTTTGGGGTCAGCAGATGCAAACTATTATATAGAGAATGGATAAACCAGGTCCTGCTGTATAGCACAGGGAAGTATATTCAATATCCTGTGATAAGCCATAATGGCAAAGAATATGAAAAAGAATGTGTATATATGCATATCTGAATCACTTTGTTGTACAACAGAAATTAACACAACATGGTAAATCAACTATACTTCAATAAAATAAATTTCAAAAAATGAACAAGTAAAAAGAAAAAAAAAAAAAAAAAAGAAGAAGAAGAAGAAAGGACCTTAAGGAGCATGTAGTATACTTGCTTGCTTTGATAGATGAGGAAACCGAGGCCCAGGGAAAGGAAGTGATTCACTCCAGGTTATCTAGAGAGTTAGTTGTAGACACAAGACTGGAATCTATGTTCTTGATTTCCAAGGAAGCGATCTTTCAATATGCCATTTTGATGGAATGACTTGAAAGATCAGAAGTAATATAATGTTAAAGCTTGAAATGATCCTGTGAGGTTATTAAGCTACTATTTTTTAGCCTCAAACCCAACCTTCTCAACTCTGTTCCGTAATGCTGGGGTTGAGACTCTACAAACTCCAATGATCTTTTATCTGGGGGCTTCTTGCTGGGTTCCACCTACGGGGGGTGGTTTCACCATCTTGGGCTCAGTCAAGAGACAGAAACCATATAGTGATTTAAACAGGGGCAATATTATATAAAGAATTATTAAACTATGATAAAAGAGTAACTATATGGTGTAAGAAAAGTCTGTATGGTTCCCTAGGGCTAAAGGAGATTGCCCAAGGAACGACAAACTTGGAGCGGGGGGGTCCCTTCCCCAGACTAGGGTTCAGATCTCTTTGTAGAAGGTAGTTGGCTGACCCCTGAATTAGCTCCTTGGTATCCTGGAGTAGCACCTAATGAAGTCACCAACTTTCTGAAGTCACCAATTCCTTCTCTCCACCTTAACTGTTGCCACTTGGGTCCAAGCCACCATCATCTCACCTGATTATTGCAATAGTCTCCTAACTGGTCTTTCTTTTGGTTTCCATCTTGACCCTATATTAGGTCAGGTCCCCTAGAAGCACAGCCTATGATGGAGATCCTTACACCTGTGATTTACTGAGGAGATACTCATAAGTGAAGGGAGTGAGGGTGCAGAACAGGGCAAGGGAGGGAAGCTAAGCAACGAAGGACAGTAACTTCAACCTGATCCCACGGAGAGTCCGGGAGCATGATCTATATCCCAGCATTGGTCCCGACTTGGCGCAAGGGGGCTTGCATTTATATCTCTATGTGACTCCATCATTGCCTATGGGCTGCCCTAGGATGTGCAAGTGGGTTATTACCTCCTGGGCGAGGAAGATCCCATTTGGCCGAGGGAAGGGGGCTCCTGTGAGCCTTTATCAGCCTTGACTCAAAGCAGCTGGTCCATGAGGTCAGGAAAGGGGTCCAGGCAGGGCACCAACAGCATCACTCCTTCTTCTAATGGTCTACTAAGAGGTGGGTGGTCAAGGTGGTCCTCCTCTTCAGTTTCACGGAAAAGGCAGAGATGGAATCTGTCGGTCTCCTGCTGGGGGCTTCAAGGTTTCCTGGGCTGCCGGAGGTGTGACTGAAAATGCAGGAAATTACCCTGGAGGTAGAATTAGACGTCCATTCCAATAGCATTCCATTGAAGCCCCGACCTTGCCCCTCTCCAGCTGTGGGAACTTGGGTGAGTTTTTTCCTCTCTCTGGATTCCTCTCCTGGTCTGAAAATGGGAGACGGACACCTGCCTTAGGGACTTATTCTGGGATCACCCCCTGCGCACACCCCTACTTGTTCTTCATGCATCGGCACTGATTTTGAATGTCCCACCGGATGTTCGTGTAGGTTAAAAAGCTCCTTCACATGACATGATCCTGAACCAAATTCCATTTGATGTAGACGCAAAAGTATGCTTTTCGTTGTTTTGAAATATACTGCGTTTTTCAGGGATGAAGCCATGGTGTTAAGTAAAGGAAGATTGTAGTACTTTGTTTTGTTCAGGGCTCATGGAGGTTGGTCACCAGTTAGAAACTTGCACTGCTAATAGCAAAGTCTCTCTTGGCACCTGAATCGCCCCAAACAGCACAGCTGTCACCGCTCTGCGTTTGTAGTTTCTTTCACTGGGATTCTACATCCAGGTCCAAGCATGTGATGGCTTTATTACCTCTTCTAGTTGAGTTGTGCCAGAGCATTTCCATGTTGAAATGTTTTATTTTACTATGAATTCCTTTCCTTTTCCCTTTATATTATAGTTGGGATTTTACGCTGATGAAAAAAATACGCATGTAGGTAGGTTATATTATCTCTGAATTTCATTCCAGTAGAGAAGAGGGGAAATGATAAAATATTTGTTTTAAAAATCAGGCAGTGGCTCTGAGTGAGTTGCGAACCACACGTCTGAACAGAATCAGCAACGTCTTCTCTTTCCCCAGGGAAACTGCAGCCTCATTTAGAGACAGCTTTGAGCTATTTGTTAATTTGTGCCGAATTTTATAATGAAGGCGTTCTCTCCCATCTAGCGCTCCTTTGCAAGGATCAACACCCCTTTCTAAACGAGTCCGCTGGAGACCAGTGCAATTTTTACCCCCACATCCCTGGGCCACGTAAACTCTCCTGAAATGGTACCTACTAACGGCAGTAGGGTTGTCTGGCTCCCCTTGGCCGCAGGTGCAAGCCTGAGCTTGTGCCGCATTTACATCCCTGCCTGGGGAGCAAGTAATTTCTTTCCTTCATAGGAGACACAGAGCAACAATCAAGAAACAAACAAACACATCTTTAAAAAAGGCAAAGCAGCTTAGTCATGCAAATCAGGGCGGAGGAGGGAGGGTAAAGGAAAGGACCTCATTCTTATTCTGCAGCTTCGCAGGGCCCTGGCCCATCGGCCGGTTTCTATTAAAGCACTGGGCCCAGGACAGCCAACGCGCTGGCACGCTAACGCACAGTAATGAAGGTTTGTCCCAACTGGAGTAAACACCACCCGTTCCCAGGACACCGAGAAGCAGAAAATGAACCAGAGGTTAACTGGGTCATTGGCTGCGGCACAATGTGGGTCATTCTAGATGTAATTTAGTTCCCTCCAACGGGAGGCTCAATACGGCCACCGTTCTCACAGCGGGGACGGTGACTTAGCAGCAAGCCGAGGTCTCTTGGATACCAGGCCCGGAGCCGTTGCTGTGATTCACGGCGCCTCTGACATCACTGGGTGTTTTGTGATGCAAAGTGACATGTTGTCTAAACACACAAGGGGACCAGTGAGTCTGTGTGGTGCTATATGGGAGTGCCTGCCAGTGGGACATGCAGAGGCTTACTGTCAGGTAGCTGGAATTTGTTTTAATCAGGTAGACACAGAAATGACGCTCACAAAGGAAAAAGTTTACTATACTCACAGATCCACAGAAATAGGAGGCATGACCTTCCATGCAGGGCCGAGTGGGGAAGCACCAGGGTCAGTCAGCAGGCAGAGGGAGGAGGAGAAAACAGTGACAAGAGTCTGTATTGTGGGGCTTCCCTGGTGGCACGGTGGTTGAGAGTCCGCCTGCCGATGCAGGGGACACGGGTTCATGCCCCGGTCTGGGAAGATCCCACATGCCGCGGAGCGGCTGGGCCCGTGAGCCATGGCCGCTGAGCCTGCCCGTTCGGAGCCTGTGTTCTGCAACGGGAGAGGCCGCAACAGTGAGAGGCCTGCGTACTGCAAAAAAAACCAAAAAAACAAAAAAAAAGAGTCTGTATTGTGGCTTCTGTGGAAGGAACAGTTGAGGCACGGTATGTAGGCTTAGGACTGGCTGTTTGAATGGTTTCAGCAGGCTCTGGGGCATAGGGGCTCTTCCTAGCTGTCTGGTGCGTGGCCCTCCGGTGATTAGGGCAGGTGGATAGTGGCCTGGAGCAGTGAAAGCCTGATAAAGGAGGTGGTTGCGGGTGTGGGCTCTGGATTGGTTGGTTTACAGGAGAAGAGCACGCACACAGGTGAGTTGTTTATTATCTCTCAAAATTGGCTAACTCTGGGAGAGACAGTCCCTCCAGGGGCAGCAAGATTGTCAGTGTCACTGCCACCGGCACAGGGAAGCCGGTCACAGGCTGCTACCTGAGTCAGGAGATTTGGAGGCAGGTGTTCGCAGTGACAGTCACACTTCCTGCTCCTCATCCTGAGATGCCCCAACCAGACCGGGGAGGCCTGACCAGGAAAGACCCAGCCTGGGCTGAGGCGGGCGGCTTAGGCGGCCTAGGCTTCCCCCAGGGTCATCGGAGGCATGTCCTCCACGTCCCCCACTCCCTCCCCGTCCACACAGGGAGCCCTCCCTGCCCCACGTGGGACTGTTCTCTGCCTGGAAAATATGCTTGAAGACACAGAGATGCTTCCAGAAGCGCAGGCCCTGGGGTCGAAGCGCAGGGGGGGCCTGTCCACCCTTCCCCCTCCTTCTCCTGGACTCACTGCCCTTCCTTCTGTGCCACTTACATGGCAGGTTCATCCCCACCCAGGGCCTCTGTCCCGGCCGTTCGTCCTGCTGGGATGCTGTCCCTCGGAGAGCCCCTCCGACCACCCTGCCCACAGCAGCCCCCTCCCCACTTGAGTGTGAGCTCCGAGGAGGCAGGGATCTGCCTGTCCTAAGCCCCGTGTGCCCAGCACCTCCAGCTGCCCCTGGCACGGGGCTCTGCCCAGCAGGTGACCGGGGACGACTCAGTGGGTGAGCCTGGCCTCCGAAGTCCTGGGCCCACATCCCGGCCTGGCGGTTTACTGGCCACCTGACTGTGGGACAGGGACGCCTCCTCTCTGGGTCAAGGTTTCCTCCTCTGTGAGATGGGGCCGGTGCCAGAGTACTCACCTCTCATGACTGTTGGGCTCAGAGACAGAGAGACGTGCATCCAAGTGCTTGCCACTCAGAGAGCTGTGGAAGTGAAGCCACTGAATCACAGTTCCTGCTCACACATGAGAGGAGTCAGGGCTTAGGAGGAGCCCAGGGCGGCCGCCCCCAGGAGCGCTCAGCACATGTATGCGCATGTGCACATAAGCACACGCGGCGTAATTGCCACTTGGGCCCCGTAAATAGTAACAGCTAATGCTTACTACCTGCCGAGCGTGTATTCACTCACTTAATCCTCGCAAGCACCTGTAGGTAAGTATTGCTATAATCAACATCATTGCTGCTCTGCAGAGAAAGAGAGCAAGGCACAGGGAGGCTGGATTACCTGCCTAATGTCAGGTAGGTGGAGAGGCTTTGGATTTGAAGCCAGGCATCTGGCTCCAGAGCTGCACTCCCCAGCTTCTATTCTCTGTGTCTTCTCTATATGTTCTTCTTCCTCCCACAACGGGGCTGTGGGTGGAGTAGGATGCACCCCTGCAAGAACCAGGTAGAGGAACACACTTCATCCTTGTGTTTATCCCTAGAGGCTCCGTGTCTCTGGCCCACCATAAAATCTGTGTGAAAGTACTCTTTGTAAGCCATGTCATTCCTCCCAGGTAAATCCTTTGACTTTGCAGTGAATAAGGATGTATTTGAGAAGGATTTCACCGCCTATGAAACAGGGAGTGTGGAATGTTCCAGACTGATGTCCTGCGTGGGAGGGGAGACCAGTTGGACTCCACTGGGAAAGGCTAACCCCTCCACAGGGTAACATTTGCTGAATTTTCCCCTCACACTGGCAGGCCCAAGCTTCCTGTAGTTCAACCAGTCAGAAGCTTCTGTTCCAAAGACTGCTGGCTATTCCCCAATATCCATTCCCCCTTCTTTAAGACGAACAGAATCTGGCTTTGGGGACCGGGCATCAAGCCACTCAGGATAAAGCCTACATTTCCCAGCCTCCCTTGCAGCAGTCTGTGGTCATGTGACCAAGTCCTTTCCAGGGGGATGGATAGAGGAGGGAGATGTGCATTTTTCCAGGCTGAGCCCTTAAAGGTGAGGATCTTCTCCTTTTACCCACTTCCTGATGGCCAGATGCAAACATGGCGCTGAGTCATGGTGGACCACGTGGATGGGAGCAGACCCAAGGGGATGGTGAACCACCTGGACCTTGACACTGTAGAGCTGCCATGCCAGCCCTGGGCTGCCTGCTCTCAGATGATTCCACGAGACAGAAGAAAACTGCAGCTGACCAATATCTAATTCACAGAGATGGATTCCTCACCACAGACGCTCACACCCAGCCTCCAAGAGAGGGGTGGCTGAGGCCTGTGTCCTTGTTAGGGCAGCCCCGCCCGCATTAGGCTTTAGCATAAACCATACTTTGAGCTTTGTTGATGATGGGGCCGGGCTGGTCTGGGCATGGGGCTCCCGCAAACCTCCCTCCCTCCACTGCGAGCCCGGAGGGGCTGGGGCCGTGTTGTCGGTCCCTTCCCCATCTCCAGGGCCACTGCAGCCCAGCAGCAGCTCAATAAATACCTGCGGAAGGAGTGGGAGGACACAGGAGGGGTTTAGAGAAGTGAGGGAGGTCACGTCGGGGCACCATGTATAGGCGCCCACGCTTGACCGCTCTGACCTTCAAAGTCCATTTGCTGTAAGTAAAGCCTGGAGCACAGAACTTGGCCCTTGGAGGCCCCGGAAGCATGAACGCCCCTGCTTCTCACTCTCACCTGGGCTGTGAAGTGACCAGGGGCCTCAGACTGGCCTGGACATAAACACGCTGCCTCCTGAGAGCTGTTAGGATGCGACCATCTTTCTCCCAACAGGTGGCAAGAACCACCCGTGAACTGTTAGCAGAAGTGCCTTTGGGTGGAGACACCCTCACGGCTGCACCCTCCTTGTGTCCTCTGTGGTCAGGCCGACGGCGCCAGTCCTATGGAGGGAGGGTAGGGGAGCAGGAGATGAAGAACAGGAGGAGGAGGGGCGTTTACCATCAGGAGGTGGGTCCGTGAGCCCAGCTTGTCGGATCTGAGTCAGTCCCAGGACTTTTGCTGGAATATTGGGAAAGAGGCCTTTCTTTTTACTGTCCTTGCTGGACCAGTGGGATGGGACTCTGTTGCGCTGGGGCACCTTTGCCCCCTCATGAGAAACATGTGACCAAGAATGGAGCCGACCCAGGAGGAAGGGACCTGAAGGATGGGAGAGCCCACTTCCCGAAGAACTCATTTCGCCCCAGGATCCAGCCGTGCCTGCAGCCACGTAGCGCTGGACCACGCCGTTTCTGCAGTGAGATTTTTATTTCAGCTCGTGTCAGTTTGCATGGTGTTCTGTCCCTTGTGATCCAGAGTCTTGGGCAGCCACGTAGCGCTGGACCACGCCGTTTCTGCAGTGAGTAGATTTTTATTTCAGCTCGTGTCAGTTTGCATGGTGTTCTGTCCCTTGTGATCCAGAGTCTTGGCTGACACACCTCGGCCCCCCTTTCAGTCTCAGAGATTTCTAGAGCTTTCGGGGCCTTCTGTGGGGACGCCCAGAGTGGCAGAAGTGGGTCCTATGTGTCCCGTATTCTCGGGGACCTCTCACCTGAGCCCACACTGACATGGCCTCGGGGGCTCTCATCAGCCTGGGGCCTGCCGCCAGGCCCGTGGCACCTGAACCGGCCCTGAACCAAAGGTGAATGAGGGGCCCGCCTGGCAGGAGGCTGGCGACCCCCAGGCTGAGGATGGGGGATGAGAGCTGGGAGTCTGGACGGGCCAGGAAGGCAGACAGAAGGACAGGATCTAGAGAACACGGCCAGGAAGGACCCCGAGGTGGAGTCCTGTGCCATCCTCCACGGTAGCCACTGGCCGCTTGTGGCTATTTAAGTTCATTTGAATAAAACTGAACAAATTTAAAAATTTAAAAATTCAGCTCCTAAGTCACACGGGCCACATTTCAAGTGCCCTTGGTCATATGTGATTAATGGTTACCATATTGGACAGCACGGATATGCAGCACTGTCATCACAGAAAGTTCTCATGGACGGCGCTGGCCAGACAGAGCAGGTTTTGAGTCCAGCAAGTTATCAGGTTGGAAGGAGGCGCCAGGCAAGAAGGAAATGAGAAATAAACACCAGAGCTTTGGCCAAAGGTCCGCTCTCACTCTGTCGTGTGTTCACTCTTTCTGTCAGTCGTCTGAGTCATCCCACACTCGCTGAGCTCCTTCTGGGTACCGACCGCTGCCGTGGGCTCCAGGGAAACAAGAGAGAAGGAGGCAGAGGCAGCCCGACCCCAGGGAGCTCGTGTTCTAGTCTGGGAGGCGGACAGTAGAGAAGGAGGTAAATACATCAATACCCAAGACAACTGCAGAAAATAACAAATGCCACAAGCAAAGAGAGCAGGTAATATAACAGTCGCAGGGTCTGCAGGGGGAGGGCCAGGCCTTCGTTCAGGGAAAAGTCATCTTTGGGCGACCGTAAATTATAGGGCCTGGAATAAGGTGAGGCCGCCCAAAGGGGAGGAGCCTGGTGCTCTAGGGAGCCCTTGTTCCCAGGCTGGGAGAGGCCTGGCGCCCCCCCCCCACCCCGCCCCGTGAAGCACCGAGTTCTAGAATTAGAACGTGGACGCCGCCCCAAGGCCTGAAGTGGACAGGGGCCCCCAGAAGGCAGGGAAGCAGCGACTGCAGAAGCGGCCACGGGCCGTCTGCGGAGGTTATTCCGTGGACGGAAACAGAGGGGCTGTTAGGGGCAAGCCCACCCCGCCTCGGCCGGGACCCGACACTCGCAGTTTGTGAGGGTCGATCCTCAAGGCAAGTCCCAGAGGCGTTCGCATCTCTCCCGTTGGCGCCTCTGCAGGGGACCATGTCTGGCCTCTCAGCTCATTTTGCCCCTTCAAGGAGGCAGCGGCTTCCATTTAACAAAGAGACAGCAAATACCCCAGCTCCTCATAGCTCTGCAGACAGAGCGGCCCCGTCATCGCTGCCTTTTTAATCCCCAGAAATACAGCCTTTGGTGGTGGCACAGGGGGAGCTGAGAGACCCGGGGAAGGGACGGGGCAGAGCCCTGGATGCTGGGATGCAGGGAAGGGCCCCACGGAGCAGCTGCGACCACAGCGTCTGACCTCCCGGCACAGGGGCCCGAGGTAGGCTCGCTTGCTTACAAACCTCAAAAATCAAGGTGCCTACAATTCCGCCTTCAAGTAAGAACGCTCCATTTCTGCACACAGAGGGCACGATGATATTACTCAGGTTTTAAAGCAGACCCAAGCGTGTGCTCCTGGCAAGAAGTGGGCAGAGCCAACCCCAGTTAGGGTTCCCTGACGGTTCCCTGAATTCAGCCAAAGAAGATGACTCCACGTGGCAGAGGGCAAGCCTCGCAGAGGAAGAGACTGAGCAGGTGTAAATGTCCTCCTGGTTTCTGGGCAGACTGGAGGTTTCCCACGCGGCCAGGGAAGTCCCTGCCCCAAACGGAATCTTTTCCTGCAGGATTCCCTCGGTGACAAGGGACGGAGACCGACTCGGGCGGCTCGGGCCGAGGGCGTCAACAGGATGGTGCACGGTGCTTGGGCTTCAGGCAGAGCTGGGCCTGCGTGTCACACGCCGCCCCCTGGCATCGGCTGAGTGTCCCCGACCTCCACCATGGGGCCGGCTCCCGCCAGGCTCCGCTGCGGCCCGGGGGCTGCAGGCGCCCCGTGCGGCCCCAACACAGCTCCTGCCCCGCACTCGCTCAGGTCCAGGGACAAGAGCAGGTGCCACGAGAGCCCCAAGTCACTGACTGGCCAGCTTAGGTCCCATCACTGAGCCCCCCACTGGCCGGGCCTGGGGTCCTGCATCAGCCCACCCCAAACAGGCGGACTGAAGTGAGAAGGCGAGTTCTCAAATGATGATCAGGTCCTGTTCATTCAAGAAGAGAAAGTGGACGCTGGAGGATGCACGGGGGACGTTCTCCCCACGAAGGGAACGTGCAGGTATCACACTTCCAGAGAGTCTTGAAGGATTCCGATGGCGGGCGCAGAAGAAGTTTCCCTAATTCTGGGTTTATTTTTGAAAGCTTCGGCTGACCTGGGAATTTATGCCTGTGAAGGGGGTCGCTGGGTGTCCCGTGATGCTGCATTCTGTCTCCATCCTAGGACACATGAGTTTGGGGACCCCCACTGCTGTGAACCCAGTTCACAGGTGAGCGGACGTCAGGGCCGCTGTTCTCAAGGGCCAGCTGTGACCGCTTCCAGCCAGGCCTGCGCTCGGCTCTAAGGCACCAGTTCCAGTGGCTTAACCCCGGGCGACTGGCCTGCTTCCGGGTCAGTGCGGCCAGCGGTCGGCGGCCCAGGCCTGGCGCAGGGCTGCACGGTACACCAAGCGCGTCTCCTTCCACCGTTCTGCCTCCGCCCTCGGCTTGGGCCTTTCCTGCAGGGTCCCTGTGGCTGCAGACGCCGCTCCTCAGCGTGTTGTCTGCCCCCCGCCCGGAGGGAAGGAGGCGCGGCGAGGGGAGGAAGAGGCTGAAACGGGGCAGCTGTGCTTGCCCAGGGTCCCCAGCGGCCGCCTGCCTCCACCTCGGGGCGAGAACGGGGTCACACGGGCACAGCGGCTGGGGGGCTGGACAAGGTTTGGGGAGCGTGTGGCCATCAGGGTCCTGTTAGTGAGAAAGAAGGGCCTGGGTGGACACCTGGTGGTGTCGGTAGAGTCCAGTTAACTGGCGAAAAAGGCTTGCACTGTGTGCAGCTGTTTTCAATCAAAGGTACATCACTTGCATCTTCGTAAACACACATTCCTGCTCTAGAGAAATGAAGGCGCCCAAACCTCGTGATTCTGCCTGCAGACGTTCCACCTGGGCTCTGAGTCACCCAGTTCACCATCATGTGGTTCAAATTCAACAGAAATTTCCCAAATCTCCGCCCTCCGTGGGGTGCGTTTCTCTGCCCGGCGCAGGTCACCCCGACTCCTGGTCACCCCGGCAGGCGGAGCCTTGCTGTCCCCCATCTGCAGACAGGCCGCCGAGGCATGAACAACGTCCCCCCGGCCAGAGCCTGGTCCTCCAGCAGCTCCGGCCTGGATGCCGTCCGGAGATAAATCACATCTCTTTAAAAAGCTGCAGCGGTCCATTATTTCTGCTTGCAAATACCCCTGGATCTTCACTGGAGAGCTGGGTGACAGGCCCCGGCTGTCGTGCTCAGCTCTGCATAAAATCGCCGTCAGCCGGTGGACTTCTGTGATGAGCAAGCTGCTAGCTTCAGATGGAGGGTAAATAAAATCCCTTCCCGGCGGGCGGGGCTTGGTCGACGGTTCCAGAGTCCTGTCTGCGGAAGGAGCGGGAACGTGTACAGTCACGGCTCAGGCCCGGGGGAAATGCCCTGTTCCCACGAGTTAACGTGGGGAGGAGCCGAAATGACAGAACGGAGATCCCTGCTGTGCGTTTTGCAGGGCCGCGCAATTCTTCCCCAAGTAAACAGCAATCACATAATAAACTGAGTACAATCAAACAATTATTATGGATATTTCAACCAGAATATGATGAACTGCCACGTACCCACCACCCAGATTCCACAATTACCGGGACCCGCCCCACCCCCTCCAGCTCTCCCCTCTTTCCCGAAACGCAACGTATTGAAAGCAAATCCCGGTCGTCAGGTGGATGTTTTCTAAGGCGGCTGCAACTTCCTCATCACCTCTGAAGTTCAAGTCCCTCCAGTTGTCTCACAGATGCCGTTTTCTCATTGCTTTTCCAGAATCAGGATTCAAGGCCGCGCAATTCTTCCCCAAGTAAACAGCAATCACATAATAAACTGAGTACAATCAAACAATTATTATGGATATTTCAACCAGAATATGATGAACTGCCACGTACCCATCACCCAGATTCCACAATTACCGGGACCCGCCCCACCCCCTCCAGCTCTCCCCTCTTTCCCGAAACGTATTGAAAGCAAATCCCGGACGTCATGTGGATGTTTTCTAAGGCGGCTGCAACTTCCTCATCACCTCTGAAGTTCAAGTCCCTCCAGTTGTCTGACAGATGCCATTTTCTCATTGCTTTGCCAGAATCAGGATTCAAACAAGGGCTGCCCGGCATGTGGTGAAGTCTGTGAAGTCTCTTGGTTGAGGTGACCCCCTTCCTTCAGTTGCCTTTTCATGCCCCTCCCTTGCTGATTCCAGGATCAGTGGTCCCGTGGGTGCCCCCCTTTCTGGATTTGTCTTTCTGCTGCCTCACGTGTCACATCCGAATTCTCTCCACCTGGAAGGAGAAGTGGTTGCCAGTGGGTGGCCTTTGCGGGGGGTCAGGTTTCAACTAAACCCAGCCTGGGGTGTGGGAGCAACGGAGCCAGCTTCAAGCAATTGCTTGAGAAAGTGAATGTGTGTGATTTAAGAACATTTCATGGATTATTGTTGAACTAGCAAAGCGGCTGTTTGCTCCCAAGCATCACTACCTCGTTCGACATCAGCTCTGTTCCGGGTTAAGTTGCATGAATTAGCTGCCTGCCTTTCCCAGGTGAGACGTGGATTAGGACTCCTTGTCTAACTTGGCCTCTATTCCGCTCTTTAACCCACAGTTTATTTCCTGTAGAGCAGTTTCACCCTCTTTATCAATCTTGTTTTTTATTAACGTGTTTATTGTGTCTCACTTATTTGAAGGTTCTCTCTCTGAGGCCAAGGACCAGGTCAGGGCTGTCTTGCAGGACCTAGAACAGTGCCTGGCATGATATTTGCTCAGAAAATAATAAACAGGGACTTCCCTGGTTGTCCAGTGGTTAAGGCTCTATGCTTCCACTGCAGGGGGCACGGGTTCAATTCTTGGTTGGGGAACTAAGATCCCACATGCCACATGGCATGGCCAAAAAAAAAAAAAAAGAAAGAAAATAATGAACAAATGAATGAAACAGAGGCTGGTCTTAGATGAAGCCTCATGTACTGAGCCCTCAAAGGGCATCTGGGTCCTTGGCTGTTTGTATTTCCCTTGTGGTTAAACCCCAAATGGCCCTGGAAGAATCCTTATTTTCTTTCTATCCCTTTCTCACCACTGCCTACCTGAGGAGATGTTCTCAGGACTAATGAAATCACCGAGGACTGAGTAGCAAAGCCTTTCCCCGACGGCAGGGAGCTGAGCCATGGCTCACGGGCCCAGCCGCTCCGCGGCATGTGGGGCCCTCCCAGACCGGGGCGCGAACCCGGTTCCCCTGCATCGGCAGGCGGACTCTCAACCGCTGCGCCACCAGGGAAGCCCGGCATGTGAGGATTTTAACAGGAAAGTGGCATCTCATAGATGGTCTCTCTTTCTGATCTGGTTGCTGGAGCAGTGATCCACGTTATAAGGGACAGGACCCCGCCTGCCCTGCTGGGAGCAGGACCATCCACTTTCTGGCCCTTGTGGGGCATCTGGACCCTTGGCTGTTTGTTCTCTTCTTTATTGTTAAATTCCAAAGGGCCTTGGAGAAACGCTATATTATTTTTCTGCTCTTCATCTCAGGACCTTCCTTGTCCCCTGCCCACCCCGAGGGCATGTGCTCAGCACTAATTAAGTCACGGGGACACTGACCAGGGCTCTCATCCCTCGGAAGGAGTCGCAGGGGAGCCGGGGCCTGGGAGGTATTTTCTTTTCCTCCCGCCCCTGCGTTTGGAGGCAGATAAAGGAGGCCTTTTCTTCCTGCTTCACTTCAGGTGTCCCTTCTGTGAAGCCAGGTTCACCCGCTGCTTTGTGTCAGTGACCTCACGTCGTTTTCATGATGCTTTTATCCCAGAATCACCTCAGCACCCGAGAGAAAGGGGAACTGGTTATGAAAAGGATACACTACTCTTAATTACTCTTAAACTCCAGAGTGACTGTCCCAAGGGCAGGGAGCCAGGCTGCGAGGTGTTTGTGAAAGCAGGGGCTGTAAATCCTGCTGGCCCTGCTGTGGCTAAGCTGCCCCTGGTGGCGTTTAATCAGTGGCCTTTGTGGGACCTCTCAGGGATGCTGTCTCCTATGAAATGAGAATCCACCTGCAGCTGCCCCTGGAGGGAATGTTCCAGAAGGCGGTGGCCCCAGGTTCTCCCTCTGCTGAGTCAAGGAAGAGGTTAAGGGAGATGCTTTGGCTTGTGGGGCATCCTTGGGGTTCTTCAGACTCCGCGTATGCAGCAACACCACAGAATATTCTGTAGACCAGACCCCCTCCAGGTGGGCAGAAGGGGGGCGCTGACAAGACCCCCAGCTCCCTCCCTGTCCTCTCATGGTGCTGCTCTGCCGTCACCTCCCTGCAGACCAGCAGGCTGTTCTCATTTCCCCCTTTGTCTCTGTTCAGGTCAATCTTCAGAGGAAACCCAGGGCCCAAGTCCACCTCATCCCGACTCGAGCCCCCCGCTTAGCCAGTGAGGAGCGCCCTCCCCGCTCCCCTCCCCTGAAGCTCCTGGTCCCCATCTCCATTTGCCCCTCCTCCTCCCCATCCCCTGACCCCTGCCTCGCTCCCCACTTTTTTTCTCCCCACCCCAAGTCCACCCTAGTTCACGCTCGGTAACTTACTGGTTTACTCATCTGAGTTCTAGAAGGCAAGCTCCTGCCCTCAGAGCTTTTGTCTGCAGGTTTTTTTTTTTAATTGGGATTTTATTAGTAGGCTATAACACATATTAAAATAGTATGCTTTTTTTTAAACATCTTTATTGGAGTATAATTGCTTTACAATGGTGTGTTAGTTTCTGCTTTACAACAAAGTGAATCCGTTATACATATACATGTACCCCCATATCTCTTCCCTCTTGCGTCTCCCTCCCTCCCACCCTCCCTATCCCACCCCTCTAGGTGGTCACAAAGCACTGAGCTGATCTCCCTGTGCTCTGCTGGCTGCTTCCCACTAGCTATCCACCCTACGTCTGCAGGTTTTTGTCTCATGTAAACGGGCAGCAGCTCCGGGAGGGCGAGCAGCCCATTTCCCCCATTTACAATCAGGGTTCGAAGTGGCGGGCGGCCTGCGTGGAAGAAGGGGCAGGCCGGGGGCGTGGCCGAGCTCTGCACGTCCTTGTCCTTGCTGACCGGGGATGGGAAGGGTGAGGGGACACTCATGGCCTGCAGTGCCGCTGGTCCCAAGAGGGGCCCTGCCCTGAGCACGTGAGGACGCCAGGTTTCCCTGCAATCGGCTCGCTCATTAATGCAAAAGTCCATCATCCCCAGGAGCCAGGGCATGAGTGAGGGGAAAGGGCTCTGAACTCCCAATATGAAAGGAGATTGTAACCGCAACGCCCTCACAGCGCCTTGAAAGCACAAGCCCCCAGCGATCCGCGCTTTTGTCCACTCGATTCTGAGCAGCCGAGGGGCAGCCTCGCCCTGAGGAGGTGAGGGGGCAGCTGTGCCCTACGGTGTGGCCCTGCCACCCCTGCCACGTCCTGTGCCCTCGCAGCTCTGCACCCACCTGGAGGGCCTTGTTTCTGTGGCCCTGATGGCCCTGGAGATGCAGCAGAGGACGGTTTGCTCCCTTCATTGATAACATGAGTAAAGAAGACTCCAGCCCCCGGCCTCTAGAGGGACAGATGGATGCTTTAGCTTTTTCTTTCTTTTTTCTCTTTTTCTCTCTCCCTGTTTTCTTTTGTGGGTTTTTTTGGGGGGTTTTCCCCCAAAGGAAAGCTCTATGTAGAAGGCTGCTCGCTGGGTCCTATTTTCTAATAGCAAAATGCCCAAAACAGTCAGGATGGGAAACAGGGGGTGAGGCTCATGCAGCTACTCAGTGGGCTTTATGTAAACTGTGAAGTGAAGTGAACAAATACGAAAACTGTAAAACACAACCATGAGAAACAGCGTTGTTACGTGAGAAATAAGTATAACACGGTACGAACCTCCGTCAGTCTCCAGGCTGCACCGGCCTCCTCACCGGGTGCCTGGCCGCCTGGTCGCTGCCTCAGCTCTCAGCTTCTCCTGCTCACGTGCACAGGAGCCACCTGGGAATCCTGTGAGAATTGGATTCGGACTTAGTGGGTCTTGGATGGGACTTGAAAGTCTGCATTTTTACCTTCCAGGTGATGAATATGCTGCTGGTCTACAGGCCACACCTGGAGAAGCAAGGGCTAAATTCATTTTGACTTTGAACCTTCATAACAATCCTCAAACTGACAGAAACTGGTTCGGAGAAGGTAAGTGACCTCTCAGGTGAGTGATATTGTCAGGTAAGTGATGTCCTTGTGTAGGTGTCCTCCCCAGGGTCACACAGCAGGTGCATGATGGAGCCAGGATTTGAATAGGGATCGCCCTGCTTCCAAAGCTCCCAGTTTTAATGACGCCCTCCTGTAACTGTAACTACATGGATGATCTTTCTATAATTTTTCCTTAAAGTCAGTTTTGCATCATTGTCTTCTTAATTAAAAATTGGTTATGAGATGACTTCCCCTCCCCCAAGGACTCGACTATGAAAATTGCTTTCTGTCTTAAACTGCTCTGGCTGGATTCAGAGGTGAGGGAACATCCAGGTCGGTTTGGAAGGAGGGTAAAGGCTGAACACCTCTCACATAAGTTCTTACTGTCGATAGCTCAGCAGAAACCAAAAGGCATTTACAATGGCCTAAAGTTGCAGTTGTTTTTACCATAAAAATTCAACACAGAATCTGTACTGTAAGAGCCGCACAGACTTGAAGGGGCTGCTATTACCTTGATGAGTGTTTTCAACCAGGAGAAACCCTGAGAGAGAGAACTGTCACCCGGATGCGACATGGACCTCGGCAAAGCTGCAGCCTCTCGCCTGGTTCCTGGCTTCTGTGCCCCCAAGTGCTGCCCAGTGACCACGCCCCACAGAATCCAATTTGGGGTCTGCCTCTCACGGTCACCAAGAGAGTAAACGTCAGTCCACCTGTCCCTGCCTTAGGAGAAATTAGGAGAGAGGCGATTACCAAAACAAACAGATAACAACAACGGAAAGAAAACCCCAATCAGAGTCTGAAAGGGAGTGAGGAGAGAATAAAATGTATGTTCATAATCTATTCTCCATTTGTGTCCCCTTTAAAAATTTTTTTGTGTATGTGGGAACAAGCTTAGCCAAACCCTGCAGATCTATACCCAAGCAACACAGTAGCAAAAAAAGATTAACTCATCTGATTTAGCAGAGAAAAGAAAAAATACCAGGTAGACAAATACTAGAGTCACCCTCCAATTTATAATCGGGACTGTCAGGTCTGTTGGGCAGAGGAGGGTTTCTTGCTAAATGGGCTAGGGTTGTGGACATCTGTCACTTCATTTTGGGAGTGCAGACATGAACTTCGAGTTGGTAGATGGAGTCCTGGCTGTCTTGAGTCAGGCGCCTCTTGTACTGTGCTCACCTAGACACACAAGCAGCAGCCGCAGAAGGCCCAGCCCTGCTGCCCCCTCCCTTGTGACCTGGGCTGGTCACTTCTTCCCACCCTTCCTTGGCCTACGGGGCTGTGCTAGGTGACCTTTAGGGATCTTCACACTGACGTTTTGATTTCAAGAACCAGGCTGGGTTTGAGGAGGTGTTTCTTGCACACAAAGAATAAGCAAGGGAAGGCCTTGGTTTAATCATCTACCACTTACTATTGTGTGACTCTGAGCAAATAGACAGATGGCTTGGCGTTGCAAGGAACAGAGGATTCGATGCAAACAGGTTTGAACAATAAAGGGATTTATGGGCTCAAGCCTTAGAAAATCCCAGAGATAAAAGGATTCTGGAATGACTGGATCAGGTTGTGGCTCAGTTTCCCTGAAGAGTTTCTTGGTTCCTCCCTCTCTCAAGGGTCAATGCTGATTTCAGACTGCCTTCCCTCCTGGTAGCAGGGGGAAGGCTGCCGTGGTTCTGAGAGCTGCCTCCGCAGCCCCCTTGTCCAGAGAGAACCTCAGAGGAGCCCGCGAGCATCTCCTCACAGCCCACTGCTCACCCGGGCAGGTGCCTCCCCTTGAGCCAATCAAGGTAGGGGGAGTGCAATGAGCTGACTGGTTAGACCAGTCACGGGCCTCTCCTAGAGCTGGGGCCGGGGTAGCAGGCCCCTGGGGCTACTGAGCTGAGCAATTCAGGGTCACATGAAGAAGGGGGTGGTGAAAAGTGGCCTGTAATCCCTTGACAGGTGCCCATGGCAAAGTCACTGGATTTCCTTCTTCGGCAAAACAGGAATAACGATAACGACAATAATCATAACTTCTTCCAACTTTTTCCAATGTTGTCAAATAATCATAGGAGGTCACGGGAGGAAAGTCCTTTGGAATCAGCAAAGCTCCGTATAACTTAGCTGGAGGAGCATATGTCGTGGTTATTACTGTTACTTTTTTTTTTTGTGATACGTGGGCCTCTCACTGTTGTGGCCTCTCCCGCCGCGGAGCACGGGCTCCGGACGCGCAGGCTCAGCGGCCATGGCTCACGGGCCCAGTCGCTCCGCGGCATGTGGGATCCTCCCGGACCGGGGCACGAACCTGTGTCCCCTGCATCGGCAGGCGGACTCCCAACCACTGCGCCCCCAGGGAAGCCCTGTTACTTTTATTAATGCACCAAAATTTGTTTACTGTGAAATTGATTCTTTTGGGATGACAGAGTGCTTGATATCAGATATCTCAATCAAGGAAGCTGAGCTGAAACTTTCTCTATTGTAAAATCGATATTGCATGACATAGATTTTTAATTAAAATTAATTTTCATTACACAACCAGTACAAAAGTATATTCCCTCTGTAAGAAAATCAGAATATCAGAAACAAGCCCAAGTCCCTATTGACCTCTTGGCGTCCAGCCACTTACACGTAACCACTGTTATCAGTAAGTGTGATGAAAACCCTTACAGGGGTTTTTTCTATGCAATTGTCCATATGGACACCCAGATAAAATATGTAAATATTCATTCCTTCAATAAATGCTTATTGAATTCCCACTCTGTGCCAAGCACAACGTCCATGGAACATACATTCTACCGAATGAGGTGGAAAATGAACAGCTGGATACAGAGCAGGGTAAAGAAATGGAGGAAACTGGCGGGTGGATGGTAAGGTAAGGCCTCTGGAGGAGGTGGCGTTTGAGCAGAGGGCGGGGGTCATGAGGCTGCCGGAGGAGGGCTGGTCCAGCAGAGGGAAAGGCAGGAGAAGAGACCTTGGGAACATGCTGCATTTCCAGGGAGCAGAGACAGAGAGGGTGAGAGGGGTGGGAGGGGATTAGGGAGTAGAGGGAGGGGCCGGGTCGGAGGGGCTCTGGGCTGGTAGGTGAGCTCTAAAGGCTTTTGGGAAATAAATGTTTTTACCTAGATGTGTATAGGTCATAGAACAGTGGGTTTTAAAATACATACATATATGTACATGTATATACGTATGTGTATGTGTTTATATATTGTTTGTACCCTTCTGCACTTTCCCTTTTCCCACGGGCTCTGTCCACGTTCGTTCTGTGTCACCACGTTCTGCCTCATTCCTCCCTGCGTGCGCGCAGTGTTTCTCAGGCACGTCTACCGCAGCTGGTTTAGCCCCTCCGTGCTGACAGGCGATTCGGTGGGTTCGGTATTTCTGCCATTAGTCTGTTCCTCACCCACGTCCTCTTTCTTGTCCCGGGGAATCCCTGAGACAGGCCACCAGGCAGTCATCTCAGAAAGAGGGAGCTTTGAGAGCTTCCTTCACCGCTGGGGGCCCACAGCCCAGAGCTCCCTGAAGAGCATGCGTCAGCAGGCCTCCGTGAGTCCCTAATGAACCCGCCTGTCCCGACTACACTGGGCAGTGGGCAGGAGGTGAGGTGGCTCTGGCAGAAACTAAGGAACAGGAGTCTGGACCGATTATCTGCTCATAACGGGACATCAAAATGCTCTCTGAAGGCTTTGGAAACTGATAGGGTTTGCGATAGCTAAAAATAGGTGCTCCAAGTCCCGGATGGGACCTGAATAGAGGCGGGGCCATGCTATGTGCGGGGCCAAGGCAGGGGCGGGGCCAGAGCTGCAAATGGGGCCAGTTTAGGGTGTGTGGCCACGTGGGGGCGGGGCCAACCTGGGCCAACATAGGGGCGGGGCCAAGCTGGGGGCAGGGCCAGGCCAGGGGTGGGGCCAGGCTGGAGGCAGATCCGTTTAGGACGTGGGGCCGTGGCAGGGGCGGGGCCTTGCTGTAGGCTGGTGAAGGGCTGAGTCCAGGGTCTCCCGTTTCCTCTGCCGCTCCGCTGATAATTTTCATCGTAGTCTTAACAATTGTCATGACAACACGTTTCTTTAAAAAAACACTATTGAAAAGGAGCCACTTTAGAGACTTTGCTCAGGAGAATAACCCGGCCCAGAAACTGCTTTTTTTTTTTGGGTTGTGTTGGGTCTTTGTTGCTGTTCGTGGGGTTTCTCTAGTTGCGACGAGCGGGGTTGGAGCACGGGCTCTAGGTGCATGGGCTTCAGTAGTTGCAGCACGCAGGCTACAGTAGTTGTGGCTCGCAGGCTCTAGAGCGCAGGCTCAGTAGTTGTGGTGCACGTGCTTTGTTGCTCCGCAGCATGTGGGATCTTCCCGGACCAGGACTCGAACCCGTGTCCCCTGTGTTGTCTGGTGGATTCTTAACCACGGCCCCACCAGGGAAGTCCCCCAGAGACTGCTTCTATCCTTTGCTTCTTGTGAGGGCCTGACCTGTGAGGCCCGTGAGGTCCCCGCATATCCATTATATAGTGAGTAACAAACACCATGACAGCTCCAGAGAGAGACCGAAGAAGAAAAGAAAAAGCTTAATTTTAGGACTTTTAATGGCATTTGGGTCCTGCTGGTAAGCACATTTTCCCTTTGCCCAGGCCACACAAATTATGTAGTTGGACCTGTCTGGAGAGAAGTGTCACTCACTCACTCTATCTTCTCTCCACTCTTTCTCACAGTCAGCAGAGGAATTCTATGGAGGCACAATCTCCTCCTAGCCTGCCCCAGCTCCGTGCATATGGCAGCCCCATCCTCATGGCTCTCAGGCCAGCCCCTGGGACTTGTCCTCCACTCCTTTCCCTCCCCCCTTCTCATCCAGCAGCACATCCTTCCTGCTCTACCTGTATCTACCTGTTCCACTAGCATCTGACCCCCTCTCACCTGCTCCACTGTGGTCACCTGGCTCAGGCCATCATCACCTCCTCCTGGCATCCCCCAGTCCTCCTGCTCCAGCCCTCCCCCTCCCCCCAACCTATTTTCAGCCAGACAATCCTGTTGAAATATAAACCAGATCCTGTTTCAATGACTCTCACTTCCCTCAGAGGAAAAGCTGACGTTCACAGTGGTCCACAGGCCTGAGGTGATCTGTCTCCACTTCCGGCCACCACCTGTCGCCTCTCTAGACTTATCTTCCCCTTCGCTCCCCTTCACCCACTTGGCTCCTGCCACACTGGCCTCCTCACTGTTCCTCAAACGTATCCCTCCTCTCCCCTCCGGGAGGCCCTTGCTATGCCCTCTGCCTGCAACACCCTGTCCCCACAAACCCCAGGCAGCCCCCTCCCCTCCTTCCAGCTTCAGCTCAGATGTCACCTAATCAGCCAGGCCTTCCCTGGCCTCCTGGCCAACCTGGAACCCACCCCGGCGCCCCCTCTCCTGTTATTCTGCTTCGTCGTCTCCATGGCCTCGACCTGCATCGGGTGTGGTGCCTGTGCCCCCTGTGATCTGTCACTGTCCCTCGTCCTGCCACAGTGTCAGCTCCACGGGACCGGGGCCACCGGCTCTGCCCAGGGCTGAGTCCCCAGTGATCAGAGTGGACACCAGGTGCATAGGTGCTGCGTGTTTGGGTGAATGAATGCATGAGATCGTGTGCTCACAGCAGGGCCATACTGCTCCCAGGAGGGCAAACTTGGTTCTTGGGCATGATAGGATCCTACTCTCTTTATATAAACACACAGATGTACCTACAGTACATAAACCATTGTCTGGTAGTTCTGTAGTATTAAAATTTCATGAGGGGCAATTAGGAAAAAAATGTCTGAAATGGCTCCTTAGGGGGTGATAATGAAGTAGAGTTTGAGGAACACTGAATTAAAGGAAAATCAGATGAAACTGCAGCCTTTTCCTCCCACATTTTGCCAAGGCCCTGGCAGGAACTCAGAAGGCAAATCAAGATAAGTGAAAGTATGTAAAACAGTCACGGGGCATTTTCCTGGTGGGGAAAAGAATAGAAGGAGGGCCTCCTTGCTTTGGGGAAACATTTTTTTTTTCCTGCCAAGGGACAGACTCACAAAGGATGATATTTACGTTTTCCTGAAGCCTCTAATTTTCTCATTTATCATTTGTCAGCGCCCGAGGCCCTTCCACAGCACGTGGAATGTTTGCACCCATCTACTGATCCCTTCTACCAAACGACGTCTCAGCCACTGGGAGAAATTCGTTACTGTTGCTGAGGTTGCCAGTTTCATCCATGAATGCCGCACTGTGCTGTCCTCGCAGGTGGGATCTGGGGGCGGCTCCTACCACCCTGAGCTCTGCGGCTCTTGGCGAACGTGTTTCCCCCGAGCTCGGGCTCCTGTAAGACAAGGGAACCGTGGAAACCTTCCCGCAGCCCGTTCCTGAGAACGTGAGCAGAGCGGATTGCGTGAGGGTGGATGTGGACCAGGGCTTTGGGAGTGAGGCCGGGGCTTCTGGAACTCCTGACCCCGCTTGCTGGACGCACCCATGGGGGCCTTTACGGAGGGGCTTTAGCCAGCCAGAGGGAAGGCAGAGCCGGCTGGTGCCTCGGGCCCGAGGAGGTCTCAGGGCACCAGGGAGGGCTTCCCCAGGGTCCCTGCGAACCCTCTTCCCTTTCCTCACCATCAGCTCACCCCAAGCCGCTGACAAACACCAGCCTCTTTAGAGAAATTCAGTTCGACCCTCAGGGCAGTGGTTCCCAGGTTCCAGCTGCCCCTGTGGCACTGTCCCCACTTTACAGGTGAAGGACACGAGTGAGGGAACCCCCCGAGGTCACGCGGAGCCGGATGTAACACACGTTTTGGTGCCTGCACGTTTGAGGATGTACATGAAGGGGTTTAAAATCTCCAGCCAGAATGAAGGTGGACATAACTGCCTCTGGGGAACTTGCTCCCTAGAAAGTGTGAGACACAGTCAGGAAAGCCACCATGTCCCCTTAAGCTTGGGGAGAGGGCACAGTTTAGTAAAAAGGAGTGGTTCATCCTCCCCACTGTTCTGAGATGTCATCCTCTCACGATCTACAATCTACGGAGCGTCTGGTCCACTTCTGGACCCTCTTGGGTTCCGTGGGGCCCAGGCTTCCTGGGGGCTGCTGGATCGCATAGGAATTCAGGGTCACTGGAGCGTACCCACCGCCCCAGACTCAGTGGATGCTCGGGATGACCTCTGACCCAAAGCCGGAGGTGGGCATTTGCAGAAACCAAAAGCCAGTGTGTATCTGAGTCAGGCAGTAGGGGACAATGAAGCTTTTGTGCGGATGCAACTGGGGGAGGGGCCAGGGCGGAGGGGGGTGGGGATACAGGGCTTCCCTGCAGGGTCTGCGGCACAGGCCTTAGTGAGCAGGTTCACAAAGGGCCCCCCGGAGGTCGGGCCACAGCACAGCAAAGTGGGTGCTGCAGTAGGCACCTACCTAATGCGGCAGGTGGTCAGAGATGCTGCTCTAGGGGTCAGGCCATCCCAGCATCTGGTGGCTTCGTGCTGTGCCCCCCACGGTGTCAGGAGCTGGGACAGTGCCTGCGGGGGCCTCAGTGTTTCCTGGGCTGATGTAGGTTGACTCGTGCTGTCCTGAGAGGACTTCTGTGCTCTGACCCCTCACCCGGCTGCTCTGCTTCTCCCAGGTCCCTCACGTCCACCTTTCTCAGGTGGATGTGGATTCCAGGGACAGGCCACCCACGGAGCCACCAAACACAAGTCAGGTCCTGTTGGGCACCGTGCTTCCCAAGCTTGGGTCACGCAAGGGCACCTTCACAGTCATTGCTCATTGTGGCATCCACGCTGTTACCTTATTTAATATTTACCTTTAAGCGAGACCAACTCCTAGCTTTCTTAAATAAATCCATTCATTTTCGTGCTACCTACTTTAACCTAATTCCCCATCTTAATGGAATCACAGGGCTGAGGAACAAGCTGGAATTTCCCCCCTAAAGCACATTTAAGTGAAAAAATAACAATTAAAGCAAAAATGTACTCTCTCGCTTGTCGCTGTATAAGCTCACTGGCCATTGCCCATACCACCAAATACCAGCGGCTTAAATGAGGCAGAAGTTTGGTTCTCTCCCGAGGCATGGCCTTGGCATAGAGGCCTAGGGCTGGGTGGCAGCTCCAACGGGATTGACCTTGACCTTCTTCTGTCTTGCTGCTCTGTCTCCTTTGGACCCTATTTTTGTCCACCTGGTCTAAGGGATTGCAGGTCACATCAGGCAGGAGGGGAGGAGAGAAGGGCGGGGGGTGTGTATTCATTGTTTGAAGGTGCACTGGGAGGATACACCTGCCAGATGGGTTAGGAGATTCAGTTACAGCCTAGGTGGCCACGTGCGCAGCTGAAAATGGGGATTTCTAATATTCCACGAAGGGGATGATGGATACCGAGGGACAGCCAGCTGCCTCTGCCCCTTCTGTGGGCTCCTATGATCATCTCCTGTACCACCAGGGGCGTGAAGCCCAGCCTTGTAGGAGAGCGTCCTTCCTGACACTGCTGTGGGGGCGGGGGTCAGCAACGCCCTGAGCCGTGGCTACAGGGCCTCACTCAGCTTGGGGAGCAGAGGCTGCCCACGGCGCCACCAGCACCGATGGAGCCCACACACACCTCCTGACGCCTGCTCTGTGCCTCGTGCGCACGACGTCGACGTCACCTGACACAGAGACAAGGTGAGTCATGCTCAGCATCCTGGGCTACTTCACGGCAAGACGCAGACCACGGGGCTGAAGGAGAGGTCGACATCATTTGGTCTGACCTCTGTTTTAGAGACTGGTCACCTGGGGTCCAAAGCTGGGAAGGGACGTGTTTGAGGTTACACAGCTGTGAGTGATGGAACCAAAAGCCACCTCGGTCCCCAGACTCGTTTCAGAGACCCCATCACACCCTCACTGGTCCTGTTCCCCTGCCTGTGCAGCCCCCTTTAAAATAAATAGATACATGATCACCAAATCAAACACTGTTCAACCTGTCTGTTCCCTGCCCGTCTCTTTCCAGAGACATCTACAGTATTCCTTTAGCCGTTTCTGCAAGTTTCCTCCAGGTCTTGTAAGAGTGAGCTATTGGTGGAGCTTTCAAGCTGTGCTGGTCTCTTTCAAATGTCTGCACCCTTGATGAGGGGTCAGCTCCCCTCCTCCACCCGCACCCCACCTCCCACCACCCTCCACAGGCTAATCATGATGTTAATTACGTCATAACCAGCGTTTATGTCACGTGACCAGGTAGATGTTTTTCACTGCCGAACCCATTTTTGTGATATGGCTGCATTTTCTTTCTTCTGCATCTTTTGTTTCCCCAGAGTTAATAATTTCCTTGTTCTTTTTACTTGCAAAATTGCTTACAGATTCTTTGTTCTCTCCAGATCCTCCATCATTCCTTCCAGTCCAGTGTTTTTCAAGCTGTTTTGACCGCAACCCATGATAAGAAATCTATTGTACAATGAGATGAAGCTGGTGTGCACACGCGCGCGCGCACACACACACACACACACACAATATAGGAAGCTAGAATTTCACAAAACAATATTCACTTTCACTGTAAGTGATACCCTTTGATAGTTTCTACTCAATTCTGTTATTTCATGTTTTAAAATGCTGGTTGAGACTCATGGAATTGATGTCAGGCCCTGCTAAGGTGGCTCGATCTGCCCTTTGGGAAGCTCTGCACTAGCCCAGCTCAGCCCCGCTCTTCCCGGGCCCTCAGCTCCTCTCTGGCAGCAGTGACTCTCCTGTGACGGAGCAGCTCTCATCTGGAGACTTTTCTTTGCTACTCTTCAGGGATGATCAGCTTTTTGACGAACTCCATGTCTTGTTTTTCATTGATTTTCTGCTTTCTGTGACTCACTTCCAAATTATTTCTTTTTCACTGAGGAAAATAAAATTTGTAGTGACTCTTCAGCCTATTTGATTTTTTTTTTCACCTTTTCTCCAGTAACAGAAAAATAAAAGTGTGAAGGAGAAAATTATAATAGGAAGAAGTCAGAGAGCAAATTAGGGAATTGATTTATGCATGGTTTTGGTTCTGCACGAAGCCAAGGATACTCAGATGAAAAGCCAGGCCTCCAGCCGTGTATCAATTCTAGCGACACCCAGACGATGGAATGAAATGTTCACTGTGGCTGTAAATCAAAGTGTCTCACCCTCAGCAAGCTTGACTTTGGGCAGATGGCTCTTTGTGGTGGAGACTGTCCTGAGCGTTGTGGGATGTTTAGCGGCATCCCTGACCTCTACCCATGAGATCCCAGTAGCCTCTCTCCCTTAGTTCTGACAACCAAAAGTATTTCCAGAAACTGCCCAAGACGCCCTGAGGGCAAAATCACCCCTGGCTGGAATCTCTGCTCTGAAGGTCTGGGTCCCGCCTGTGCCTGTGATTCCAGGCAGCATCATGGCCTATTGAGGATGCATCGAGCGGAGCCTGAGTTGGTCGATCGCATCCTCCAGAAGCCGCAGCAGGTGTAATAAGCAGACGCCTGTCATTTACCGCCCCGGTTGTGTGTGGGACGCCACGGGGACTCGTGCAAACCGGCAGCCCGGGGCCTGTTCCAGGCCAGCTCTCCACTGACTCAGCGCTCCTGAGGACTGATCTCGGCCTCCTCTGAGTTATTATAAAGTTATTAAAAACTAAAATCATGGATGGCCCGGAACTGACTCTGCCTCTTCTTAATAGACTCACTAGCAAATTACAATAAAAATAACCTGGGGCTTATGAAGCTATTAGTAAAATGGGCCATTTACCGTCACTTGGGGACATGTTACTGGACTGTTTCAGCATCAATATCTGAGACGAGGTCCATGGGAAAAGGTGACCAGAGATGCCACTGAGCCAGTTAATTGGCCAAGATGTGTCACTCACCGAGTTGAAGCCAAAGTCACAACGACGGGTCTAACGTTGACCTAGGAATTCCTTGCAAAAGAGGCAGGAGTGGTTTACCGCCGTGCTGACTGTCCCCTGGGTTCAGAGCAGGCCTGTCCCCGCCCAGCAGGCTGAGGCACGGGGAGAGCGGCCGGGCAGCGTCTCTCGTCAAGCCAGTGCTGCCCAGTCTGAGTCTGGAACACCAGCGGAGGGACCAAGTCATTCACTCTAATGACTGGAATTTCAACACCATAAACCAGCAGGAGGGCTGATCCGGTGCAGATCCGCGAAAGTGGCATAAAAACATCCGGCAGCTGCTTAGCAGGGATGCGCGGATGTTTGTTTTCTCCTCCTGAGAACTGCCTCTCAGCCTCCTCAAAACAGGGTTCCTGCATTTCCTTTGTCAGCCTGGGGGTGGGTCCCTGGGCTGGAGGCCAGCTCTGGGCCCCTCCATGTGTCACAGTCCTGCTGCCCCTGGTCGGTAATCCCGGGGAGATCCCGAGTCTCCCCCCGTCAGGAAACACGCCCGAGACCTGATTACACGAGACGCAGGAGGAACTCTGAGCAGAGGTGAAATTTGGGGATCGTCCACGTTGTCATTCGTCATCCTGTCTCAGCAAGTTCGTTCTCAGAGAGTAACTTGACAGCCCTTTCAGAATTTGGAGCAGCTCAACGTCGTGTGCCCTCGAGGGAGGTATTAATGGATGAGGCGTCAGCCCTGTGGTTCATTTAATTCAAATCACTTGTTCCTGCAATACTCATGGGTTAAACACTCATCCTGCAATTCCTGCGCCCAGAGCAGGGCTGGAGGGGGTCCTGGGCTCTCTGCAGGAGCTGTTTCACACTTGGGCTCCCCACATACTCGGGACACGTGGTGCTTCAAGTCTCCGTGTTCACGACTGCACGTGAGTGCGTTGCGCGCTGGGAGAGGATTCACGGGTGCGCGCCGGCAGGGGGTGCTGGCGGGGGGCAGGGCGGCGGGCGGGCTGGGAGGGGGCGGAGGCCTGAGTTCACGAGGTTCTCAACTCTAAGCCCTGAGGCTGGGAGACGATAACGTTCCTTCTCTGCCATGGAGCAGAGCTCAAAGCCAGGCCCACGGACCTGCTCGTTCAGCTTTCCAATCCTTCCCTGTCCGGATTGGCAGAGAGAATTCCGTTCACGGAGGCCGCACGAGGAAGTCCGTTTGTGGCCCCAGGTCAAGCTGCCTTGTCCAAACCAGCCTCGGGAGAGACACCATGTGTCCTCGTCCCCCTGCGATCCTCGCATCTCTCCTTCTGGCCTCTGGACCAGGAGCGGGGGAGGCACGTGATTCATTAGCGGCCACAGATCCCAACACACGTTTTAAAAAGTTAAACACGATTCCCAGGTTCTCCTGAGAAGAGCTATTTATGTGATCAGTCCGAGTGCAGTCTAGTGAGCGTCTGTGGCTTTCACAATGTGGGGGGTGGGACCTGGGAGGAGAGGTGTCCTAGAGAGGCAGTCCTCGCTGGGGAGGCGGAGACCCGGGGCGCCGGGAGCGCGTCTCTGGGGCAGGAGAGCCTTTCTGGCGGGGCTGGGAGGAGCCACCGCTGCCTGGCTGGCTCCGCTCCCCGTCCCGGGTGGGATGTGGGGTCCTTGGGGGCGTCACTCAGGGGAGGGCAGCCCCCAAGCGGCAGGACGGAGGAACAGAGGCCGCACCACAGCTGAGCTTGACCCTCCCGTTTGTTCTCCGAGAGGCCCCTGCAGGCAGAGGTCTAAACACCCGCCTGCAGGCGGAGAGAGGGAGGCGCTCAGTGAAGAAAGGAACCCCTTGGAAATGTTGTCTGTGAAACTCAGCCTTTGTTGCAGAAATGCGTCCAGGCCTGAGCTAAACGTGGCCGCCCCTGGCCCCTGGGGGAGGCTGGCCCCGGCCCAGCGCCTGTCCTTCACTGAACACAGTGGGCCGTGCCCAGATCGCGGAATAAGAGGCCACAGGGGAGATGCAGGACATCCGACTGGTCCAGCCACCTCCATGCATGTGGGGCAGGTGAGGCTCAGGGGACACAGGGACTCCTCCAGGCCCGCGGGTGACGGTGGCGGAGCCGAGGCCCGAGGTCCCAGCTCCAACTCCTCCCTCGGCGCTCTCTCTGCCGCCGGCATCTCTCATCACAGGCCAGCCCTGCGCTGAGCACTTCCTACCTCCGCGAGTTTCCTCCTGACACAGGAGCCCGAGATGATCCCCATTCTACAGACGAGGAAGCGAGGCTCTGAGCGGCCGCGTGACTTGCTAAGATCCGCAGCTGCTCGTGGTAGGGGTGGAACTGCAACCCTGGACTGTGTGACTCCACAGGGCCCCGCCTCCTTCTACACCCTCCTCAGAGGGCGTATCCCACCCCGTGACAATTAGGTTTTCCTCACAGTCAAGAAAGGAGAATGTAAATCGTCAGGAGAATGATTCTCTAATGAGATGCTCAAGGGAATTTCTACAACTTTGAGCATCAACAGAAATGCTAATAGCTAATATTAACATCTGCCCCTCTGTTGTAAGCACTTTGCTGGGATTCACTGTTTAAACTTTAAACAAACTTATGTGATATGAGTTTATGTGACATCATTACCCCTGTTGCACAGATGTGGAAATTTCATCAGGGAGAAAAGAAATCACGTGCTCCAAAACCCCGGGTCCAGAATTCTGTTTCCCTGGAAATACGCCCAGGATGGGGATTTTCACACCTATGGGAAGCTGCATTATTGGGTATCATTGTCCTAATTCTTCACCCTCCCTTCCCTGGATCCTCGCCCTTTGTCATGTGACTTTGTAGTTTTCCCCTCTAGATGTGGAGTCTCCTGTCTCACTGAGGTTGGATTTGGTTTGTGATTTGCTCTGCCTGATGGGATGTGGGCAGAGGGTTGAATGTGCTTGCCCAGCTGGTCCTGACCTCCTGTGCTCCGCCTTCTCTATGAGAAGAATATGCCTCTGGTGTCACTGGTCCTGGGAAGATGAGAGACTCGTGGACAGACCCGGACTCAACCCTTAGCTTGAAGCCAAGTAAAGCCAGGCGTGGCCTAGATGTGATGAACCCCAGCAGACGTGTAGACATGAGAATGAGAAATAAATGCTTATTGTTGTTTGCAACTGACTTTGGGGGCGGTTTGTTACGCAGCTTAATTGGATGATAGCTGATGGATACAAACCCCTGTGAGTGAACACACTGCAGCCCTCGGAGCATCCACACCACTTGCCCTCAGCACCAGGGAAAGAGCCCATCTTCTCCCCCCCACACCACATGTCCCACTGCCCCCGAGCATCTTCACGTTAGACGGCACGTCCCTGACTGCCATCTCATGTTGGCACACATTCCAGGGGACAAGCACCAGGACCTTCTTGTCTCTGTTCAAAGAGCTTTACTGTCACGCACATGCGATTTATGTCCATTGTGGGCTTGGGTTTTCCCTCTTCCCCATTCGGACCTTAAATCATCACAAGAGTGATTCAAGTATTCCTAACTAAGGGACTTCCCTGGTGGTGCAGTGGTTGAGAGTCCACCTGCCGATGCAGGGGACACAGGTTCGTGCCCCGGTCCGGGAGGATCCCACATGCCACGGAGCGGCTGGGCCCGTGAGCCATGGCCGCTGAGCCTGCGCGTCCAGAGCCTGTGCTCCGCAACGGGAGAGGCCACAGCAGTGAGAACCCCGTGTAACGCCAAAAAAAAAAAAAAAAGATTCCTAACTAAGGGTGTTCATGGTAATATTATTTATACTATCCAAAAACGAAAGAGAAAAAGAAGGGAAAACAACCTTACAGTCCGACAATAGAGGAATCATTGTACATCTATAAGATGGACAATTTCATAGCTGTTAACATTTATGTTTCTGAAGACTACTTTATGGTACTGAGAAATGCATACAATATACTGTGAAGTAACAATCAAGGCAGGATCTGAAGACTGCATATTCAAACTAAATCATAATTTTATAAACTAAGTAGACGTTTTATATACTCAGTAGAATACTGGAGTTGGATTTTAGTTTTTCTCCATTTTGTAGGAATATTTTATAAACTTTGTTATCTTTTGGGTCAGAAAATAAATGTACATCATTAAAAATAAAAATATAATAAAGGCATAGAGAAGCCTTAAGCCATGAAGTGTCACTTTCTTTTCAGCTGGAACACTTTTTTAGCCCCATAAACTGTCCCTTCCTCCCTGGCAAGCCCCCAGGGCAGGGACCCTGTCTCCTTTCTCTCTTGGTGGCGCCGGGAACATAATCAGGGCTCAGTAAATAATTGATAATCACAAAGACCCCAAAAGGAGCCCATTCACTACACCCGGGTGGACTGGTTAACTCCTCAAGGCATTCTCTTAAGTGCATTTCATTTCTTTTTGATTTTTCTCCAACTTAAATGGATGGAAATGAAAGTCAGGAGAGAGCTGCTGGCTTGCTGAGAGCCAGAAAAGGGAAGAATAAATGAATGAGAGCAGTCACTGCAGGGCCCCGCATGGAGCCTGAACCCCAGGCAACTGCAGGGCTGAATGTCCCTTCTCAGGAGGGGGAGGGGCCTTTCATGCCCTTCCCCACACAAGGGAAGCCACCTTCTAATTTCCTTTTTGAAAACGAGAGTTTTTTGCCCAGCAGTTCTCCGAGGCTGTATGATCTAAGAATCAATAAAGAAGTGGGTGATGTAGGAAACACCATTCAAAATCAACAGGAGAAAGAGGGACCTACGAAATTAGAGGGAAGGGCTCTGCCTCTGAGTCACTTACTAATAGGTATTTCCTGAGCACCCGTCCCTGCTGGGCGCTGCTCTGGGTGCCGGGACAGGGCAGGGAACCAAACAAAGTCCCCACTCTCACGGAGGTCACTTTCTAGCCTGGGGGACAAGCAATAGCCATTGGACCAACCATTGTATGACATGTAGGGAGGTGACAGTTGCTAGTCAGGAAATAGAACTGATGGACAAAGTCGTATAAGTGGGCAGGGACGGCCTCTCGGAGGAGGTGAGCAAGCCCTGGGAAGAGCACCCCAAGCAGAGGGAACAGCAGGTGCAAAGGGCCTGAGGCAGGAGAGACCTTGGTGGTCCTTGGTGAGGAGCAACAAGGAGGCAGTGCAGCTGGAGCTGTGAAAGGGGAGGTGAGGGCAGAGGAGCCGGGGCATCACGTCTACCCCACCCTGCAGGGCCCTGCAGGCAGGAGGGGGGTCCCGAGTGAGGCAGAGAGGGACTCACGCCCCGATGGTCACCGTCTCGGATGGACAGGCTTAGTGGAGAGCTGTGGTTCTCGGGGTGTCATTCCAAGGTTAGCAGTATCAGCCTCCCGGGACCCTGGTAGAATTGCCAATTCTCACGCGTCACCCCAGACCCGCTGAATCAGAACCTCTGAGCTGGGACCGGCGTCTGCGTTTTAACAAGCCCTCCAGGGGGTCCAGAGTCTCGCTAGAGTCTGAGAAGCCCCAGTAGTGCTGGACCCCTGGCTCCAGCCTTCCCCCAGGAGACCGGGGGCGTTAGTGTTGAACCGCAGGAGGGGCTGAGGGTCAGCCATGAGCAGGATGGAAAACGGTCCCAGGAAAACCGTCGGGTGGAGGCTGCGCATTTGCTTGTCCTGAAATCTCCTTTAGGGGTTTCTCGGGTGGGAAGTGATGCTCTGGGTGGGGGCGCCTGATTAGAGCTTCTTAGTGACAGAAACTTGGAAAATCAACACAGAGCGACCCCCTGCCCAGGGCTGAGGGGCAGGACGAACGAGGGGGTGGAGCCCGGGCACGTCCTGCGGGGCCCCTGTCATCACTCCCCCGGCCCAGGGCCGTGTCCCCAGCCCTCCATCCCCGGTCCCTCAGCTTGGACCCCCCGAGCCCTGCCATGTACCAGGTGTGGGCAGCGCAGTGGGGAAGGGGCCCCGTCCCCTGGGCTTGTCCACAGTGGAGTGTGACTCAGGGTGATGGTCCAGAGCCCCCAGGACGGTGTCCCCAACCCTGAGCAGCCCGAGAAGGGGTCTCTGAGGAGGTGACATCTGAGCTGAGACCTGAGGGATGAGTAGCGATGAGCTGGGGACATCAGGGGCTCTGGGACAGGAAAAAAAGACCCAATCAAAGGTGCCATTGTCCTGGGTCAGGAGTTCAGATAGATGCAGGAGGGTTTCGGGGCAGCTTGGCCGTGTCAGGGTCCAGGGCCAGCTTCCCAGCCTCGCCCTCGGTTTCCACCTCCTGTCACAGAGGTGGCCTCAGCCTCAGGCACCAGGCGTCCTGTGGGACCCTCTCGCCAGGAACGGGGGCCTGCATGGATGTCACCCTCACCAGGAGAACCTCCCAGCTGCCCCCTGACTTCCCCTGGGTCTCGTCCCCACCCTGAGAGACTCTTCAGGTCTGCCGGGGCGCCCTCCCATCGCTGTCCCTGTGCCAGGCCACCGTCTCCAGCCTCCGGGCCTGCCTGTCCTCCTGAGGGTCTGCTCTGGACGCCTGCGTCCACCTCCCACGGCCAGTGGCTGAGAGTGTGGGAATACCTGCCCCAGCCCCACGGTGAGGGGGACCCTGGGTGTGTCTTTTGCACAGACTCCCCAGTTCCAGGGGATTAAGTTGGGGTGGGGTCCAGAGGAGGGACCACAAGACCAGAGGCAGGGGAAGCTGGGTGCTCAGGGAACTGCACAGGCTTCCACGTGGCCAGAGTGCAGGCTTGGGGGAGGAGAAGGGTCATCGGGGTGTGACAAGTGGTGACTTGTGTTGCCCCATGAAGAAGCCTCCAGCAAGGCCCTTAGGAAGCAGCTCTCACCCAGCCTTCCTTCTCAGCGAGTCTGGGAGCTGGGAAACCCTCACCAGGAAGGAATAGCACTTTCCCTGATTCCGTGTCAAGAGCGTGAGGCCGGAAGCTCAGCAGCTCACCCGCAGAAGCATCTGCTCAGCTTCCGCATCTCCGGAACCTGTGGGGCAGGACAGACCCGACATCAGTATCACTTTAAAAGGAAGCGTGATGAAAGCTCTCTTGCTGGCTCTGGATTGAACACACCAGGGGCCCAAAGAGCTACACGTGACTCTGGGTCAGAGCAAGCGCTTCTAAACATGCGAGCAAATATCCGCAGACAACATTGGATTAAAGATGTATTGTTCCTCCTCCTTTCTCTTCTCCAACTTTCTCATCAACCCCAGACTTGTCACAGCAGCTTCCAGCTGCCAGGTGCCGAGCCCGGTGTCAGGTGGAGGCAGGGTCACATTGGAGACCTCTTGGTGCCTATCTCTGCCCATGGTCCCCTCCTTCCCCCTCATCCCAGGGAGGGAACCAGGGGTGGCCCCTCCTTGTGGAAGTTACCTTCCCGGGACAGGAGCAACAGCCCTTCCTGTCTGGGAAAGACTTTGCTCACTGGAGAGTTTAGGGAGCCTGTTGGGAGGGGAGAGAGAGAGAAAGCCAGGATGAAAGAAGATTCTGGAAGAACAGAAAGGGAGTGTTCACTGATTCCTAGAGGAAGTGCCAACCGCAGAGGGCGGCTGCGAGGTCCCCATATTTGCAAGAGGGAATCCTTTGGGTCCTGCAGGTGGCTGACTTGCTGAACAGTGGTGAGAGCTCAGTTTCTTTGGTAGAATCGGGTCTGGTCGTGGCTCTCAACCAGGTTGTATGTTAGTTAGTCCTGGGAGGCTTGAAAACTTCCTGATGCCCAAGTCAGACCTCAGACTCATTAGATCGCCTCTGGGAGGGGGACCCAGACTTTGATAAGTATCTTTAATGCCCCTCTGGTCACTGGAATGTATAGTCAAGACAGAGAGCCCTGATCTGAACTGACACCCACCATCCCAGGAGCCAGTATGAGAATCTCAGGAGCACAGACTCCAGAGCAGGAGGGCCCTGAGAATCACCAGCCTAAGTCCTGCTCCTCACGCAGGACGAAGATGGTTTCCAGAGAGGGCATGCTCTTTGCCCAATGCCTCACAGCACACGAGTGGCAGAGCCACTTCAAATATTGCCTCCACTACTCAGCCTCCCTCAAAGATCAGGTGAGGCTCTAGACTTCTCGGGAGCTTTGCGTATGATGCTAATGGGGTCTGTGACTTCCAGGAAGGAATCCAGGGCGTCCTCATGGCTCAGCAAGTCATCCTATTGCAGAGACCTTGAGGGCCTTCCTTCGTAGGAAAATTCCAGGATGCTTGGGATGCTTTCCAAGATGTAGAAAATGGAGATGTGCCTGGAAACCCAGGAAAAGATCGGGCAACAGATGACAATTTGGGTTTTGTGGCCTTTTCCCCCCCAAAAAGAAGTAAACATGGCAAAATGCTCTTCATAGAAAGGGCATCTGGGTTTCATAAATAGACCATAAAGAGGCAACAGAAGAACCAGAATAGCCCCAGATCAACATCCGTCCCCATCATCTGGTTCGCCCTCCATCATCGACATTCTCTCTCTCACCTCAGCTCAAAACAAGCATTCTTGCCTTTTGGAAGGAGGACAAGTGTCTCCTCCTCCATATACCTGTCTCTTGGCTCCACAGGTGGAGGAGGGTGTATCCAGTTGGTGGGAAGGTGAGGCCTGATCTCCATCCAGTAGGCAGGACTAATATGCAAATGGTTACGAGTCAGGATACTTGTGGCAGCAAACAACAGAACGCCCATCTAAACGCGGCTTTCACCCTTGCTACCCAAAGTGGGGTCCATCCATCAGCACCATCAGCCTGGAGAAATCTGGAATCTCAGGTTCTACCTCAAACCTACTGAATAAGAATCTGCACTCTCATGAGAGCCCCAGATAATTCACGTGCACATTAAAGTTTGAGAAGCACTGACTTAAGTTACAAAGACATATTTTTGCTCACTTAACGAGAAGCCCAGAAAAGGCAATTCTGATCTGTTCACCTAAGTATCTCAGGGATCTCAGGTCTTGTCTCACTGCACGTCTCTCTGCATCTCTGAGATTCTCTGGTTTTATCTTTTTTTTTTTTTTTTTTTTT
>NC_041227.1:12606149-12631921 GCF_002837175.3 Physeter macrocephalus | reverse complement strand
GTTACGCGGGCCTCTCACCGTTGTGGCCTCTCCCGTTGCGGAGCACCGGCTCCGGACGCGCAGGCTCAGCGGCCATGGCTCACGGGCCTAGCCGCTCCGCGGCATGTGGGATCCTCCCGGACCGGGGCGCGAACCCGCGTCCCCTGCATCGGCAGGCGGACTCTCAACCACTGCGCCACCAGGGAAGCCCAGTCTACAGGATTCTTGATGCATGGCAGGAACTTGTCATTATTTGCCTCATTTAATGGAATCGCATTATATATCTTTGCACACTTCATCACATCTAACAGTGTTTTGCACAGAGTAGTTGTTCAAAAAAAATACTTAAGTGTTTAAATGTTTGATCAGTCAATAGGTTTTCAACTGAGCATCCTTACAAGTGAATATCATAAAGTGACAATAAAAGCGCTTTTATTACCGTATGTTGATGAGTCCAATTAACTGCTTTTCCGCGCGTTGGAGAACAGGGTGTTTCAGCTCTTCTGCTTTTAAGCTCAGGTCTTTTCATTTTTGATATATGCATGTTTGAAAACCTGTATAATTTATACTATGGATGCTGTTAAACTGTGTTGCTAGTGGCCAAATTAAAAAATTCTTATGGAGATTTACATTCATTAGAAATGATGGCAAGTTGTGGAATGGGATTCTGCAGAGTCAATTTAAGGAAATTTGTTCCAGGGAGAGCGGCAAGCTGAGCGGCCAGCTTGGATGTGACTCCTGAGAAACAGGCTCGCCTTGATGAATGGTGCCGAGTTCCCGTCCCAGAGGGGCCACCTGTTTTCTGACAATTGGCAGCTCGATCTGTGCTGTGGGACAGCGAGGAAAATTGTCTTCAGCCTTTAGAGAATAAGGCAGCTGTCCTCTTGATTTCCACACGATCCTGCTTCTAAGCGACACTTGGGGATTTATCAGGGTGAGATCCTTGGGTATTCATTCGGCTCCACCCCCACAACCAGGGCTGTGATGTCCAGAGGGGAAATATAGATGGCAGGCAGGGAGAAAGGAAGCTGGGAGATTGTTTTACCCTGGGCACATTCTCCAAAAAGGGTACCTTTGCAGCAACGATCTTCTTGAAGTACTATGTTGACGTGAGTGGTATTAATAGGATGATCAAAAGACTTTCAAGAAATCTTTCTGAAATATGCCACTGCGGCAGGAATGGTCAGGCTGGGAGACTCTCCGTGAAGGAGTCAAAGGTCAGCAGTCCACGCTGAGGTTCCCGGACCCAGGAGTAGAACCAGTTTCCGGCTCTGAGACTGGCAAGGGGAAAATGCTGGAAAAATCACCCCTTTGGAGGAGGAGGAAGGTTTAGGGACGGAGAGCCGCAGGCAGCTTCCCCTCTGGGGCTCCACTGCTGCTGTTCATGCCACAGCCTACGGTGACTTTCAGAGCCCAAGCTTGCGACTGCTTAGTCCCTAGAGCTGAGGTTTCTTTGCAAGGGGTCACCTCTCCTGCTGGGAGTGCAAATACATCACGCCACCCTCCAGGCAGGGAGTGAGAGGACTAATAGCTGCAGTCTTGGCTGCAAATCACTTCACACAGGCGACAGAAACACAGAAAAGTGCTTTGAAAGTGGAAATGAATGTCATGCCCACATCACAGTGAAAGTGCTTCCTTGTCCTCGGCAGTCTCACCTCTGTGCCGGGGGCGATCAGTCAGCTAGGACAAGCCTTTGTCATGCTCTCATTCTGCATGGGGCGTAGGCCATGCTCTAACACCATCCTCAAGTTCACGGGCAGCTGGCTTTGCAAGGGTGAGCTGAGCTGGAGCTGGAAAAGCACTTAGTTACGGAGCTTAGTCATTTTCTTTGTAGAGGGAAGTTTGAATTTAGAGGCAAGGTGACTCTAGGGACAGAGACCCCAAACTTTAAAAGGTAGGTGATTCCCCATTCCAAGCCTCTGTTTACTCATAGAACCACTAAAAAGGCGGAGGGGAGGGCAGATTGGAGAAGGAACATAGTATTTTCTTCAGGCTCCGGGAGTCAAGACCCCCCACAGAGAGCGGCGAAGCCCCTCAGGTCATACTTGGAAGCTGGACCACAGGGTAGGTGGGCCCAGGCTCACAGCATCAGGCCTCATCCCCTCCCATCTGCCTGCGGCCCTCCAGGTACATTTCCCCACCCCTGCGCCCCTGCTGTAAGAGTGAATCTTCTTTTAAGATGACTTTCTCACTGGACACCATCTCAGCTTCCAGCGTTTGTCCAACAGTTTAGGAACCCCAACTCTTATAAAGTTTTCAGATGTGGACTAATCCACATACAAGATTGTCCCCCCACAGCTGAACCAGCGGTGGAGACATTACAAGTTACTGTGGGGCTGGGGTCCCAGGAAGTAGAGGATTATCATCCAGACGCTCCTTACCCAGGTGTGTGCGTGCACTTGTGCGTGTGTATTGAGATGTGTGTGTGTGTGTGTGTGAGCGCGCACGTGTGCGCATGTGTCCTGGGATGCGTGTGCCTGAAGATACTGGGGCCAGGCCTCTGCATCCATTTCCTCCCTGAGTTCTGTTAGCTACCAAACCAGCTGACAAAAGGATTAATATTCCATCACTGAAAACTTTTAATAACCTGGAGATAGGTCCACAGCGGGGCACATTCCCCCCATCACTGTGATTGGTCCAGGGGCGATCAATAACACAGGGCTAAGCCAATGAATGTGTGGCATTCCTCTCGGCCAACAGAACTGGTTCAGAACTGGGCATGTGACCAGGTTGGTCCAATCACAATGAAGATTGGACATTTTAAAAAGTAGACTTTATTTTTTAGAGCAGTTTTATGTTCACAGCAAAACTGAGCAGAAGGTACAGAGATCCTGACCCCACACACGCACAGCCTCCTTCATTAATAACCTCCCCCACCAGGCTGGTACCCTCATTACAACTGATGAGCCTACACTGACACATCATTGTCACCCAGAGTCCATAGTTTACATTAGGGTTCACTCTTGGTGTTATAAAATCTATAGGTCTGGGCAAATGTATAATACCATGTATCCATTATTATAGTATCATACAGAGTATTTTCACTGCCCTGAAGTCCTCTGTGCTCTACCTAATTCATCTCCCCTCTACCCAATCCCTGGCAATTACTTTCTTCATAGTTTTGCCTTTTCCAGAATATCATATAATTGGAATTATCCAGTATGCAACCTTTCAGATGGGCTTCTTTCACTTAGTAATATGCATTTAAGCTTCGTTCCTGTCTTTTCATGGCCTGAGAGCTCATTTCTTTTTTAGCACTGAATATTATGCCACTGTCTGGATGTACCACAATCTATTTACCCATCTACCTACTAAAGGGCATCTTGGTTGTTTCCAAGGTTTGCCAATTAGGAATAAAGCTACTGTAAACAGCTATGTGCAGGTTTTTGTGTGGATATGTTTTCAACTTCTTTGGGTAACTACCAAAGAGTGCAATTGCTGGGACTTTCCTGGTGGCCCAGGGGTTAAGAATCCGCCTGCCAATGCAGGGGACATGGGTTCGAGCCCTGGTCCGGGAAGATCCCACATGCCGCGGAGCAACTAAGCCCGTGTGCCACAACTACTGAGCCTGTGCTCTAGAGCCCGCGAGCCACAACTACTGAGCCCGCGTGCCACAACTACTGAAATAAAATAAATTTTAAAAAAAGAGTGCAATTGCTGAATCATAAGAGTATGTTTAGTTTTGTGAGAAACTGCTAAACTGTCTTCCAAAGTGCAGTACTATTTTGCATTCCCACCAACAATGAGGGAGAGTTCCTATTGCTCCACATCCCTGTTAGCATTTGATGTTGTTGGTGTTCTGGATTTTGGCCATTCTACTAGGTATGTAGTGATACTTCATTGTTCTTTTAACTTGCATTTCCCTGATGACATATGATGTGGGGCATCTTTTCGTATGCTTATTTTCCATCTGTATATCTTCTTTGATGAGGCGTCTGTTAAGGTTTTGCCCATTTTTTAGTTGGGTTGTTTTCTTATTGTTGAACTTTAAGAGTTCTTTATATATTTTAAACAACAGTCCTTTATCAGATATGTCTTTTGCAAAATTTTCTCCCAGTCAGTGACTTATCTTCTCATTCTCTTGACTGTGCTTTCACAGAGCAGAAATTTTTAATTTTAATAAAGTCCAGCTTATCAACCCTTTTGTTCATAGATCATGGCTTTGGTGTTGTATCGAAAAAGCCATTGCCAAACCCAAGGTCATCTAGATTTTCTCCTGTGTTACCTTCTAGGAGTTTTATAGTTTTGTGTTTTACATTTAGGTCTGTGATCCATTTTGGGTTAATTTTTGTGAAGGGTGTAAAGTCTGTGTCTAGATGGATGTCCAGTTGTTCCAGCACCATTTGTTGCAAAGACTGTTTTTGCTCCATTGTATTGCCTTTGCTCCTTTGTCAAAGATCCGTTGACTATATTTATGTAGGTTTACTTTTGGGCTCTCTATTCTGTTCCATTGATCTATTTGTCTACTCTTTTGCCAATGAAGCATTGTCTTGACTACTGTAGTTTTATAATGTCTTGAAGTAGTATCAGTCGTCCAATTTTTTTCTTCTCCTTCAATATTGAGATAGCTATCCTGGGCCTTTTGCCTCCCTGTAAAAACTGTAGAATCAGTTTGGTGATATTCATGAAATAACTTGCTGGGATTTTGATTCAGATTTCACTGAATCTGTGGGTCAAGTTGAGAAAAATTGATATCTTGACAATATTTAGTCTTTCTATCCATAAACATGGAATATCTCTCCATGTATTCAGTTCCTCTTTGATTTCTTTTACTAGAGTTTTGTAGCTTTTCTCTGAAAAATCTCATACACATTTTGTTAGATTTATACCTAAGTATTTCATTTTGGGGAGTGCTAATGTAAACAGTATTGTGTTTTTAATTTCAAATTTCACTCGTTCATTGCTGATATATTATAGGAAGGTGATTGGCTTTTGTATACTATTAATCTTGTAACCTACAACCTTCCTATAATTGCTTATTAGTTCCAGGTTTGTTTCTTTGTTGTTTTTACTTTTTCTATGCTTTTGGATTTTTCTACAAAGAGAATCATGTCAGCTGTGACCAAAGACAATTTTATTTCTTCCTTCCAAATCTGTATATTTTTATTTCCCTTTTTTGATTGATTGCATTAGGTTTTGAAAAGGAGTGGTGAGAGGGGGCATCCTTGCGTCATTCCTGATCTTAGTGAGAAAGCTTCTAATTTCTCCCCATTAAGTGTGATTTAGCTGTAGCATTTCTGTAGCTCTTCTTTATCAAATTGAGAAAGCTGCCCTCTACTCCTAGTTTACTGAGAGTTTTGTTTGTTTTTTTTTATCACGAATAGATGTTAAATTTTGTCCAATGTTTTTTCTGAAGTTATTGATGTGATCTTATGATTTTTCTTCTTTCACCTGTTGATGTGATAGATTACATTAACTGATTTTCGAAGATAGGACTTTTGATTAATGGTTGGGGAATAGGAATGTTTTCCCTTCTAGAGAGTGAGGATGCAGACATTAGTCTGTGACCATGAGAAAAGCCAGAGGGAATGAAGACTCCAGAGGACAGAGAAGGACCATCACAAAAAAGTAGAATTGAAGGCTGGTCAAACCTGCCCGAGGTCCATGCTACCCAACTGAAGAAGCCAATGCCATCCCTTTAATGTTTAATTCAATATGACTTTTCAGTTATTATTTTCAACCCCAAACGTGCTAAGTGATACACTCTCAGGATGCTCAAGGAGAGAGAGACTGAGAAGATGTCAGGGATATTGAGGAAGGGATTTCTGCTGTGGGTAGAAGACAGGGCTGTGAAAAGCTGTATAAAATTCCTCCAACTCAATGACATGACAAATGACACGTGTTCTCTGGAAAATGTGCTTGCATGTGCATGTGTGTGAAGGTGGGAGACTAGATGTCTTAGAGGAATAAAAGAGACACTAATGTGGTTTTAAAATGTCCATCAAGCTGGTTGGGAGAGGAGCTCAGACGCTGCTTCTTGCTGTAGGATGGGGCACATCTGTGGTTTATGGGAAAGCTCCTGGCCTCCTGCCAACCAGAGGAAAGCTCTCCAGGCTACAACTTGACCAAGGTACAGAGGAGGCAAAGCAACTGCTTCAGTATCTCTGCTTCACTGTGTTTGGGCTTGCCCTTGAAGAGGGCAGTGTAGAATTCAGGACCACAAGCACATCCTCAGGACCAGAGAAGCTGCTGTGTTCTCTCTCCTGACCCCATCATGTCCGGTTGTCACTGGGGCAACCACAGGGGCCCATAGGTCTGGCCTGGCTGGCATGTGTCTGCAGTAGTGCCTCCTTGGGATTCTAGAGCATCCTGGGTCCACACTGTCTTACCTGCAGCCACCACAATGTGCCCCAGAGCTTATTCCACCCAGCAGCATATCCAAATTATCCACGCTGGAGACCTGGATGTTGGCATAAATTGGCAGCTGTGATTTGCTAGGAAGCATTATTATTTTTTTTTACCATCATTATTCTTCAGTCCAGTTCCTCTGTTTGACTTCATGAAACTTAAAAATGCCCCTTGTTGCATCAGACACTGGGGTACAGAGACAAACCATCCTGCTCCGCTCAGTCTGAATTCCTGACCCAGAGAATCCATGAGATAATAAAATGGTGATTTTAAGCCCTGACATTTTGGAGTAATTTTTTATGCATTTGTAGTAAGTGGATCACCAGGCTTATCTTCTACCAGCTTCACAGCCCTACCAGAAAGAGGTTCATTTTCCCAACTGTTCTGAGGCAGGACAGTCATTGGACCAGGCTGAGTCACATGTCAGCCTAGGCCAATTGCTACGGTCAGGAAATGTGGTGCTTTGATGGGCCAGACCTGGATCACATGCCCTCTGGGAGTGGGGTCAGCCTCAAGGTTTGGGAATGGGGAGAGAGGCTTCCCCAAGGAAAATGGAATGATATGGGAAAAATATGGTGGTTGGAAGCTGGGCAGGCAGAAACAACAGTTGCTCTTTCAGCAATTTATTATGATAAATGAGCTTAATTTGTAGAATTAATAAAAGCCATCTTACCATGTGGCTTTGCAGGACACAGCCAGCTGGAGCTCTGTGGGCTCAACACTTTGCATCTTCACCATCATTTCCTCCATGGATCCTACTGCTGGGATCTTATGTTTCCATCCACTGTTCTCTGAGATAGCCCAGGGGATGCATGCGAATCTACCCATTTGTTTGATGGGGAGACTGAGCTCCAGGGACAGGAGAAGGTTTGAGCCGACCCCAAGTGGGGGCTGAGCTGCAGGTCCTGAGCACCAGGATGTCTGCAATCATCCACTGCCTCTGTGCCCACCTGCCCACTGGGCCAGTCCTTGTCCCCGTCTGTGGGGAGGGCCCCTGACAGGCCGAGGAAGACCCCAGGCCCAGATTTCAGCAGGTCTCTGGAGCAGTCAGAGCCACACCAGGGCACTAAAGGCGGCTCATATTAATCCCTCTGGAGTCAGGGCTCCGAGTCCCAGCACATCAGCCGGAGGAGAAATCAATACCCATCGCCTCCAGGACTTCAGTGACTAATATGTTTTTTTTTTTCAAGTTCTATGCAGTTATTTATTTTTTATTAAATGTTTCCATTGAAGCATATTTCACTTATTAGATTAGTTTCAGATATACAGCTTAGTGATTCAGTATTTCTACAGTTTATACTCCATTAAAAGTTAAAATACCATATGCTAACACATATATATGGCATCTAAAAAAAAAATGGTTCTGATGAACCTAGGGGCAGGACAGGAATAAAGACGTAGATGTGGAGAATGGACTTGAGGACAAGGGGAGGGGGAAGGGTAAGCTGGGACGAAGTGAGAAAGTACCATTGACATATATTCACTACCAAATGTAAAATAGATAGCTAGTGGGAAGCAGCTGCTAGACGTAGATGTGGAGAATGGACTTGAGGACAAGGGGAGGGGGAAGGGTAAGCTGGGACGAAGTGAGAAAGTACCATTGACATATATTCACTACCAAATGTAAAATAGATAGCTAGTGGGAAGCAGCTGCTTAGCACAGGGAGAGCAGCTTTGTGCTAATATGTTTTTGAAGAGGCCTTGGGCTCGGCTGACATTTGGCCCTCTCCCCGCTCCTCTCCACCGCACAGTCATCTCTTCATAATTCAGTCAAGACCGGAGAAGATGGAGAGAGGGGCAGCGAGCGTTTTTCTCTCCTATTGGGCAGACTGGCTGTGACCTGCTTCAGAAAGGCAGCCTCTCCCCCTTTCTGGAGCGTTACCTTGAGAGAAATATCCACAGGTTGAGACATTTGCTCAGATGCCCTCAACTCATTAAATCATTTTCAATTTTGACAGGATTCAATGATGACATGGGGCTGTGATCACAGTTTGCTCAGCTGTCTGTCCCCTGAGTAGGAGATGGAGTAGGGGTATTTCAAATATTAGGAAAAGAAGGTCACTTCCTTTTTTTCATTCTTGAAGATGATAAATCATTTGGAACTCTTTGGGGACAAGGCATTTTACAGAAACTCTATCTAACCAGGTGCACATCGAACGTTTACACTCAAGTTCAATTGTCTCTCATCCTTGACTTTGACATAAAACCATGTCATATTTCGCCCATGGACTGCATGCCTATAAGCAATGTCAGCTTTCAGAGACTAGAACCCCAGTTAGAGGCAAGATAGCTATTGTGTTAGTTTGCTCGGGCTGCCATAACAAAGCACCACAAATTGGGGGGCTTAAACAGCAGAAATTTATTGTCTCACAGCTCTGGAGGCTGGAAGTCCAAGATCAAGGTGTCAGCAGAGCTGTTTCTTTGGAGGCCTCTCTTTTCGGCTTGTAGATGGCCGCCTTCCCCCTGTGTCCTTACATGGTCTTCCCTTTGTGCATGTCTTAACCTCTTATAAGGACACCAGTCATATTGGATTACGGCCTGCCCTGATGACTCATTCATTTACCATTGATTACCTCTTTAAAGACTCTCTTTAAATACAATCCTATTCTGAGGTATTGGAGGTTAGGACTTCAACATATGAATTTTTCTTGGGGTGGGGGCACACTCCAGCCCATAATAGCTATTTCTTTTTTCACAAAAGCAAACTTTTCCTTCTTTTTCAGCCATCCCAGCCTGCACTCAGATTTGTCATCTCCTGATTCTTAGAGTTGTTAATCAAGCTCTCAGCAAGAATCTGCTGAGGACTTCTTGCTCTCAGGTTCAAGGAATAATGGATGATGCTAAGACCTTAAGAACCAGACACTGATTCTGATTCACAGCACATTTGGTTTACCTGGAAAGACAAAAGATATTTAATTGGAAAACCGCCCAAACTCCCTTTTCCCATTGCCAGGAAAAACCTGCAAGAGAAAGACCATTCTTGGGGAGGAACAGAAATTCTTTTGGTCAACAGCATTTGTCATTTCTAGTCTCTTAAGGAAGGTGCTGAATGTTGCCCGTATACCAGTTCCAGACTCCCCATTTTGCCCACATGTAATTGAAAATTTGGCCACTCCTATTCTCGTGACTCAGCACGAAAGAAGTCATCAATCTCAGGTTTAAAATCAGCTGCAAAATGTAGAAGAGACAATTCAGCAGAGGGGGAAGGTAAGCAGTAAGCTCATTTTGCAACCATAAAAGTGTTTTGGAATACAAGTCATACTTGGAAAGCTGGAAACTGGAGGAAAATTCTGCCAAGTTTGTTGTTTAAAAAAACCTCATTATGTATCTTGACACTCTTTAGGAATATTTTATCAAATGATCCATTCCCAGCAATGTTATTTTGGGGCTCTATTTGATACCAGCTGACATGATTCTATTTAGTATTTTACTGACTTTGAAAATCACAGCACCCAAATTATAGTCACTAACGAAAGATGGGAGCAGGTCTGTGAGTGGAGACCGATTAATATTTTCATTTCTCTACTTGTCTCATTCTTGCCTTAGATGATGGGTGAAAATGTTGCATGAGTTATTTATTTATTTAGGAAGGAAAAAAAAAAAAAGGAAAATAAGGTGCAGTGGCTCCCGGGTTAGCTGAGTCTTCATCTATGTCTTCCTCCTGGTCATCCATGTAAATGCAGGTCACTGGATACTGGTCTGGCTCATGGAGATGGCTTGTGAACTTGGCTGATACACATTTGATGAAAGCCCTATAGTCCAAGAGATCCTGTTATCCCTCCCACAGATGGCAAGAACAAGCCTCCACCTGGTGAGCCCATCTTGAGATGCTTTTGGAAGGCTGATGTCTACTCATGATGTGGTGAGCCCCTTGGGATTTAATTTCCACTGATAGAAGATAAAGAAGGGCTCATTTTTTAAGAAGGGGATTCACCTACATGGTGTGCCTTTAAGCAGACTTCTTTCCCCAAAAGTTCCACAGTTGACCCAACTTGGAAATTCCTAGTGATTCCCTTTGGGCTGAGGCGATGCTTTTCCTAGAGCCCTCCCTGACAACCACTTCTGAAACGCCATTCAAGGACACCCTGACCCAGTAACGTGACCTCCATGTTGGGTTGTGGGACCCATCTGGGTTCAGGTGTTTCTGGTTCGTTAAGGTTCTCGAATTAGGTTCTTATGTGATTACCTATAAATACCACGTGCACTGGGGAATTAAAGTGTGAAGGGAGTATTTTGTATTAAACCATCTACAGCTAATGGCTTCCGTCTTCAACCAGTGTATCCTAATGTGTGGGGACCACTACAGTCATCAGCACCTCCATCCTCTTCATCCTCACCATCCCCGCCATCGGCAGCATAGCATCACCTCCATCATCGTTGTTGCAGCCACAATCGGAATCAACAACTGTTACTCTGAGTTGGAGGATGTAGGAAAATGCCTTGTAAAGCAGACTTCAAATGAAAAAAAAAAAAAATACTGGTAACAAACCAACCAGTGGATTTCTTGGAAATAATTTCTCAATCAGTGAAGATTTAAAGCATGCTAACTTCTCTTTATTATGAAAATGCTGCAGGCTGCCTATAGGAAAGCGCAGGAACACGAGGCCTGGAAACGGCCCTAGTTAATGGAAAATACTTTGAAGTGAGTCGGTGCCCTGTTTGACATATTCTGGATTTTACATGTTCAGAGTGGATGAGCGAAAAGTCGTAGGCAGAGAGGGTAGGGGCTCCCCAGGGAAAGAGAACCAGGCATGGCTTTCTTGACATAAGAGAAGCCATTTTAGGCTGAAGCCGTTTTGTGATCTAAGTCTGGCCACAATGCTCACCCTCGCAGAATAGGTCTCAGTAGTTAATGATTTTAAGGGGACAAAAGAATGTAAAAACAAACAACTCTTACCAGGCCAGGGAGATAATTTAACCATTTTGGAGACAATATATTAGTTATAGAGACTCTCAGTTCTGTTTTGAAGGTAAAGATTAGCCTGAAACACATTCTTGAACTGTTTTGCAGGATCCAACCCCCCTCTGAGTGCTCAACCACCAGATTAACTGGAACCTGAGGAATGACGATGCTGACCTTTGCTGACCCTTGTGACTTCAGTTAACTAGAGCCTGGACTCTGTCAACCTTTGCCACAGTTCTTTTTTTTTTTCAATTTTTCTTTTTATTATTGGTTTCTTTTTTTTTAAATTAACTTATTCTTCTGGCTGCATTGGGTCTTCGTTGCTGCGCGCGGGCTTTCTCTAGTTGCGGCGGGCGGGGACTACTCTTCGTTGCGGTGCGCGGGCTTCTCATTGCAGTGGCTTCTCTCGTTGCGGAGCACAGGCTCTAGCTGTGCGGGCTTCAGTAGTTTCAGTACGCGGGCTCACTAGTTCCGGCGCGTGGGCTCTGGGGCACGCGGACTCAGTAGTTGTGGCTCGCGGGCTCTAGATCCCAGGCTCAGTAGTTGTGGTGCACGGGCTTAGCTGCTCCGCGGCATGTGGGATCTTCCCGGACCAGGGCTCGAACCCGTGTCCCCTGCATTGGCAGGTGGATTCTTAACCACTGCACCACCAGGGAAGTCCTTGCCCCAGTTCTATGCAGAATTCTCCTCTTCATGAATAAGCATGCACCCTTGCCCCTTCATGAATATTCATGCACCCTTAGCTTAAAGGTTCCCCGATTTTGCTGTTTGGGGAGACACTGCTTTGGAAAAGACCCCCGGTGTTCTTACTTGCTGCAAGTAATAAATCCTTCTTTCTCCCGCTCTTTGGCTTGGTTGTGTTTTTTGGCTCAACGCCTACTAAGAGGTGAACGCAGTTTTTGCGTAACAAAGTGAATCTCTTTCAGAGAAAACAAACATAAATTCCCAGAGGATTTTTTTTTTTTAATGGGGCCACTCATGCATTTTGAGTCAATCCCAATCCTGCCATGACGATGCAGGATGTATGAAGCCACATCAAAGGAGGGAGGCACCTTTTACCTCTGTTAATACTCATGTGTACATCATTGTTCTTTCTCTTCACAAAATAGAGAATTTAAGTTATTATAAAGCTCTCCTATGCCTTGTGCTGTCCAGGGAAAGCAGACAGGACAAGTAGACTCCCAAGAAATAAAACTGGACAACCCAAGTAGTCCTATGAAAGAAAGTAGGCCAGGGTGTGTGATTATGTCGGCATATATCTTTGGGCGAGTTTCCTTTGCTCCCAGAGACCATCACAAATTCCAACTGAAGTGAGCTCAGTTTAGAATTCATTTCTAGCTAAACTCAATCACATCTTATAAGCCATTTTCTTTTTGAGGCTGAAGCTATAAACAGTGTCTTTGCTTGGCTTCCCCCAGAGCAGAGCTGGAGACAAGGGTTTGTGTCAGGTAGATTGGGGAAATTAGTCTAGGAACTGAAATGGGATGGGGTTGGGGGTGGGGGTGAGGAAGAGTAAAAGAAAGAAAGAAGAGAAGCCAATCCATGGATGCGATCTGAGTTAGTTACTGTGTGTGGTGGTTTTCGAATATGGCCGCAAATTTTGGATGCTCTTTCAACTAAGAGGTGGCATCAATGTCCCGTCTCCTGGCTTGTGACTCTATTGGCTAGTGGAAGTTATGCTATGTGACCTCCAAGGCTAGGTCAGAAGAGTCCATTCATCTTCCACCTTGTTTGCTAGAACACTTGCTCTTGGGATCTGAGCCACCATGCCAGCAGTCTGACTCTGCTGAGGCTGCCATGCCATGAGGAAGCCCAACTCACATGAGGAGGCCACATGTAGGCCCTCTGGTGGGTAGTCCCACTAGTGACTTTGAGCCTTTCTAAGCAGGCATCAAATAGGTGAATGAAGAAGTCTCCAGACAGTTCAATCCCTCAGCAATGTGAGTCACCTCCAGCACTTCAACTCTTCCTAGCAGAGGTCTTCAGACACCCTGGAGCTGTGTTTTATCTGAATTCCTGACCCATATAATCAATGAACGTAATACACTGGCTGTTGTTTTATGTCAGTAATTTTCAGGGTGGTTTGCTGTGCAGCAAAGCATAACTGGGACATGTGTGTGAGTGACTAACTGGGACACGTGTGTCAGTCCCCCTGGAGTCTCTCTCAGGGACCATGCCTTCCCATTTTCTGCTGAGATGTTGGGAGGGGAATGCTTACCTATTGATTCCAGGCTCACTCTCATCCCACGCTGGCACTAACTGTATTTATCTTACACTCTGCATGGACTTTTTCTCCAGACGGTTGCATGATAGCATTGCTCATGCTATCAGATCTTTGCACAAATACCACCTTCTCAGGAAGGCTTTTTCTGCCTGTCCTTGTTATATTGTACCCCTTTGGCACTTTCCTCTCCTTCCTGCTTTATTTAACTCCATGGCACCCAACACCCTTTAACAATTATTATTTGGGTTTCCCCTTTCTTCCCCTAATTAGAATGTAAACTCCATGAGGGCAGTAATGTTCGTCTGCTTGCTCAGTGATTTACCTTTGGCTCCTAGGAAAGTGCCTGGCATATAGCATGCACTCCAGAAAAATTTATCAAAAGAAACAAATGTGACGTGAGATTGAAAATATTGGGGGTGGGGGACCAACGTTGGACACAGTTGTCAGGGAAGGTCTATTGCAGGAGGTGACAATAGAGTTGGACCTGGAAGGGCTAGTTAGCTGGAGGTATGGAGTGTTCCATAGTCCACCTAGAGGTGTGGAAGGAGCAGCCTGTGCAAAGACCCTGAGGTCACATTCAAGAATTTAAAACCAACATGGCTGGAGTGCCAAGAATGAGAGTCAGGGGACAGTGACAGGAGGTGAGGCTGGAAAGATGGCAGGGGCCATGTGGTGCAAAGCTTTGAGTCTATCCAAGATCTCTGAGAAATACACATTCTTCTTTATCACAGATACTCAAATAACATTTCCTGATTATCTTTATCACTCATCGAGTGATAACTCCCCAGCTTATAGATCTGTTTTTCCTGCTATCCTGTGAGATCCTTGGGGACCAGCGACCAGGCCTGATGTACCTGTGCCTCTCGGACACTGAGTGCAATACGCAGCACCCACTCCTCACCCCGTGGGTTTGGCTGAATTGAATTGTGGGTTCACCTCTGAAGCATCCCTCCCAAAGGAGCAAAGAGAAGGTATCTGACAGCAGTGATAACATGTTTGAGAGCTAGTGGGGTATCTGCTGTGTGTCTGCTTAGCGTCTGTTCCCCCTTCTTCAAGCATCAGCCCCTCTGTTTTCCTCTAGTGACCCAGCCCTCACCTGTCCTTCAGCAGGTGGCTCAGGTGGCTACTCTTCCCAAGGCCCTAGCCCTCCACAATCAATGGAATTTTAGGTCACATATTCTGCAAGTTAAAATCTCAACTAACAAGGATATTCTTAATTCTTTTTTCCCCTGGCCAAATACTGTGACTTTTTAATAGATCTTGAATGTTTTACTGAAAAATACTGTAAAACTCTTTCAACTGTCTATTGTCAGGGCCCTTTGAAAGTCTCTATAAAGATGCTAATCCATGACCAGGAGGTCCACTCTCCCCTCCTCTGCTTAGCTTCTGCCCCACCTGAGAGCTGCAGTTTCTCTTTTCCAGGTGAACCTTGCAGGGGTCTCAGGTAGACTCAGGTCTAGAAGGAAGCTTGAGGTTTTGCTGTACTGGGGAACTGCGGAGAGTTTCCCTTCTTCCTGTAACACAGCTCTCATAAGGAGCCAAGTCTTGCTTTAGAATTCCACGACTGGAGACTTGTCTACAAAATGAAGAGCGTGCCATTCTCTTGGCCACTGATATTGGCTCAAAGATGGACAAGGGACCCAATTAGAGCTGATGAGACTCTAGTTTTCCATGGAAACCGGGGACTACAAAAGTCATGTTTCTATTGGGGTTGCTGAATTGTGAACCTGGATCTGCCAGGAGACAGGCCAGGAGGAAGGGCTGCCCAAAGGAGATCAACAGACAGGAAGGCACTGCCAAGAATGGAGAGAGATGCTGCCTGGAGCTGAGGACTGGAATTAGCCATGCCTGAAGGTGGATCAAGATCTGGACTTCTTAAAAGATTTGAGCTAGTAAATCTCCATTTTCTGGAGCCATCTGATTTGATTTCTGATACTTGTAATCAAGAGTCCTGATTAATACTGAGACCAACCTGCAAAAGTTCTGAGATGCACTGACAGATGCTAGTCTACTGCTTGAGGACTTCAGCTGTAAGACTTCAAGGAGAATGTCTTCTTTGATAAAAAGAAAATGTTACTTTTTAATGGGGGCTGAGTTAGGCTTTCATCTTAATATTGTTCTCATTTCTGCAGGACTTGGTTTGGGTCCTGGTGTGCTGGATGAGCCTCTGATGCCATGGAAATCCAGCAGAGGCTTCCCGTGCATAGGGAGACTGTGAGGCTAAACCAAGCCTGAAATTCATTGCTTCTTTATCATTTATCTTTTCCTGAAGGACAAAGGACAAGAAATACAGTGTGCATGTGATTGTTCATGTTTGGCAGAAAAAGATACATCACTGAAATTGAAGACACTTAATTTTTTAGAAACTTCAAATGAATCTTGTTTGAGCTGGATTTCCTTTTCTGTGTCGACACTTTTCGTTCTCATTATGAGCTCAAAATGGTAGCTCCGGTTTAACATTTTATTCCTTCTCAAATACTCACTTTAATTCCTGGTGGCCTCATTATCTACTAAAGACATTTGAACATGATACCTTCAAAGTTACCGATTACGTTATAAAGATCTCCTTAAAAATTGTTTTGCTTTTGGCAAGGGTCAGGATCCAGAAACACAATTTGTTATGCATTCTCTTACTTGCTGTTTACATATTTCTTTAAAAAACTGATTTTCCTTCTGAGAGCTATGTTCATACCCTTCCTTATTTGCCTCATAGTTTGCTGTCACATCACACAAAATTTGTTTAAAAGGAAAGAATAATTCATATCTGCTTCCCCAATGGCCCCTAAATAAGTACTTTCCAACCGTTGATATATCTGCTATTAGTGTCTGAAATCTGCTTTTATCCAGAGGGACACAAATGAATCTTTGCAATACCTGTCACAACGTGTGTATCTTAGGGGAAAAAAGAATTTCAAACATTCATATCTTTCCAACCAGTGATTTTCATAAGCTGAAGTCACAAGGACCAGGATCGTCTTGAGAGAAAGATAAAGCAGGGTCTTGGCAAAGAATGCGAAGTGACTTCTTCACTGACGCTGGGGCTCTGCTCAAAGTGAACAATGATGGTTCAGTGTTTTGTGGAAGTGCCCATGTGTAATAATCAAGGAAGCCCCACAGCATCGTCCATAATGGACTTTTTTGGTTGTAATTCTTTTTTTGCCAGGGAACGTGTACAATGACTCCACAGCAAGGAGGCCTGAGGTTCTTAGACACAGGCTGACTTTGGCTCCTGGATGATGTCGGGATGCATCTTGAGAAGCAGCTGCCTGTGGCTGTGACGAAGGATGCACCTCCAGGAGCAGCGTCCATCCTCCGCAGCTCTGACCCCGAGGCTGCAGGGCGGGCGGCTGCCTGGGGACAGGGGGCGCGGCACCCGAGGAGGCAGCATGGGTCTCACCTGCGGGACTCCGTCCAGAAGTTGGACTCAGCGAGGAAAGCCAGTCCCGCCCAACTTGCAAACCCTCTATTTATATCCAGGTCAGGTCCTCTGAAGGCCAAGGCCGACCAGGAATAAATCACCTGTTTGTCCAGAACACGAAACAGCTGAGTCCTCCAGGCCGCCTCTTTGGTGAGAGAGGGGCGGGTGCACGGGGAGGTGCTGGGTTCCCATCCTGCTCCCCAGGCCACTGTGCCCCCGGGGAAGTCCTCCGTGTCTGGGCTTTCCTTCCCTACCGGGAGCAGGCTCGAGGGCAGCTCCTCTGTCATGGGTCCCGGCAGGGCTGCCCCGGGTACAGGGGCCCAGCACCGCAAACAGCACAGAGCAGGGCTGTGCGGTCTGAGGTGTGCTTATGCTGGCGATTATTATGAACAGAGGGGAGTTTCTGGTACTGATCTGAGGATGTTACCAACGTCTCAAAAAGGAAAATGCGGGCAAAGGTTGGGTTCATAGGAGGATGTTTTTTTGCCCAAAACCCAACACCAAGCAGCACTAATGTCTCAGAAATTTAAACGAGCAAACCTGGCTGAATGTTTGGTGCCCGGTCAGCAGAGCCTCCAAACAGACCCGAGGATCTTGGATTCTCATCCTGAAGTCGAATATCCTCTTTCTCCCTTCTCACATTTCCCTCCTTCCAATTATCTCCCTCCCTCTTTTCCTCTTCCTTTCTTTCAAATTGCCCTGAAAACATGCCTCATCATATGAAATGAAGGCCCCACGTCTTCTGAGAAGTAGAAGAGCCGGACAAATGAGAAGTGTGTCCTTGATGAAGCCGAGCATCTGAGATCTTGCCATTTTTCTGGGGTTAAATTCCTTCCCAGTTTGTAGCACAGGCTCCTGGAGGAGGCTGGTTGAGGAAGCGGCCTCGTTCAAGTCCAGCGGCAGCCGTGTAGCGCTCCGTTAGGACTGACCATCAGGGCTCCTCCAGCGCTGGTTTGGGGTCATGGAGGATGTGGGAGTGAAGCTCTTAGAAGGATCACGGGCCCCTCAGGGTTCCCTCCGTGAGTCCGGGTGGGGCTCTTTCCAGGCCGCCCTGGGCGCTGGGCTTCCCGCTGCCCCCATGTCTGGGCGGGGTCCGTCCTCAGGCCGAGGTCGGTGCTGGTGACGGTGCTGGTGACCTGTGCAGGGGTCCTGGGCTCACAACCCTGCAGCTCCCGGTGGCCCTGAGGGGGCTCCCCAGCTGCTTGGGAGGCAGAGGCTCTCAGGCTCTCAGGTCTGGCAAGTTCTCAGCGAAGCTCAGATGACCCAGTGCCCCCTTCTCAGTAAGTGACGCCTCCAAACGCCAGTCACTCGGGCCAGTGACCACCCACGTGTCATCCTGGGGTTCCCCCTCTTTGTCCAGCTACAGTGAATGCACTAAATTCAAACATGCGCTGGTCTGTCCGCCCCTCTCCCCTCCTTGCTCTCACGTGAGTCGGCAACTCCCTCTTCCTGGGGTCACGGCAGTTGCCCCCCTAGTCCTCCTGCCCCCTCCTCTCTCCACCCCAAAATCTACCCTCTGCTCGCACCCAAAGGGAGAGTGAGCTCCGTAAACTCAATCTTAGAGGGATCACGGGCCCCTCAGGGTTCCCTCCGTGAGTCCGGGTGGGGCTCTTTCCAGGCCGCCCTGGGCGCTGGGCTTCCCGCTGCCCCCATGTCTGGGCGGGGTCCGTCCTCAGGCCGAGGTCGGTGCTGGTGACGGTGCTGGTGACCTGTGCAGGGGTCCTGGGCTCACAACCCTGCAGCTCCCGGTGGCCCTGAGGGGGCTCCCCCAGCTGCTTGGGAGGCAGAGGCTCTCAGGCTCTCAGGTCTGGCAAGTTCTCAGCGAAGCTCAGATGACCCAGTGCCCCCTTCTCAGTAAGTGACGCCTCCAAACGCCAGTCACTCGGGCCAGTGACCACCCACGTGTCATCCTGGGGTTCCCCCTCTTTGTCCAGCTACAGTGAATGCACTAAATTCAAACATGCGCTGGTCTGTCCGCCCCTCTCCCCTCCTTGCTCTCACGTGAGTCGGCAACTCCCTCTTCCTGGGGTCACGGCAGTTGCCCCCCTAGTCCTCCTGCCCCCTCCTCTCTCCACCCCAAAATCTACCCTCTGCTCGCACCCAAAGGGAGAGTGAGCTCCGTAAACTCAAAGGAGACCCTGTCACCCCTGAGTAAATGTTGCAGTGACTTCCCACTGTGCCCGGGAGAAAGGGGACCCCACCCCTCATTGGTCCCACAAGGCCCAGCCCCATTCCTGCAGGTTCCCCTGAACTGTGTCCCTCACTGCCCCCCTCACTCCCTCTATTCCAGCCCCACTGGCCTCCTGCTCCTCCTCCAGATCCCAAAGCCTTCCTGCCTCAGGGCCTTTGCACATGCTGCCCCTCTTCTGGAATGCTCCTCCCCAGCTGCTCCTCCTCAGCTCTCCCCATGACCTTCCATTCTTTGCTCAGGGAACAACCCTGTGCACCGTCTAAAGAAGTGTCTGCATCCCTGTGTCACATCCTATCCCCTGCACAGAACTTGTCACCATCTGAACTTGATTTACTCGTTTTATACCTTCTACGGTCATTTGCACCCACAGGAATGTCACCCACAGGAGAGAAGGAACATTGTCTGCTTGCTGTTGGATTCCTGCCCTCAGAACTGGCCCAACCACACAGTAAGTTCTTGATGTGCATTTGTTGAGTAACTGGATGAGTGAGAAGAATCAGAGAATGGACGCTTAAGAATTCTAAACTAAATATTTAAATCAGAGAACGTTCTAGTCAGACAGGGCCCTTGGAAATTGTTTAGTCAAACCCATTCTTTTTGTGGGAGGGTAAACGGAGGCTCAGGAGAAAAGGGGGTTTATTCACATCTGAGGCTGAGATTCCTGCGGTATTAGGAGGGGGACCCGCTTAGCGTGGTGTGTTTCGGGGTGATGGGTGGCTGTGGAAGCTTCTTCTACCCTTCGACGCATCACCGAGGAAAGCAGGGACAGAAGGCGCGGACATGCCGGAGGCTAAGTGGCTCAGAGCAGCGGCTCAGAGGAGACAGAGGCGGCGGTGGGGCGGGCAGGGCCCTGGAAAGGCTCGCCCAAGGACAAGGAGGTCTGAAGGGCGTGAAGAGCAGGGGAACCCCCGAATTTGACGTCACCTCATGGGAGGGCCTGAGGCAAGAACCGGGTGAGGCAGATCCCTCAGGAATTGAACTTGGGGACAGAAACGTTACTGACTGCCTGTCACAGCCAGAAGGTCTTTAAAATGCTCATCAGATCAGGTGCTCCCTGCTGAGAACCTTCTGGAGGCTTCAGGATGAGTTTCTCAGGTCTGCCTTAATGAATTACCACAGACTGGGTGGCTTCAAACAATGGTAACCGGTTTCTCCCAGTTTAGGAGCCAGAAATCTGGAATCAAGGGGTGGGTGCGTTGGCTCCTTCTGGAGGCTCCGGGAGCATCCGTCCCGCCTCCCTCCCAGCTTCCGATGGCTCGCGGCGGCCCTGGCCTTCCTTGGCTGGGAGCTGCGTCCCTCCCGTCTCTGCCTCAGGGTCACATGATGTTCTCCCTGTGCGTCTTCCCGCGGCCTTCGTACAAGGATGCTCGTCAGCGTAGTTAGGGCCCACGCTAAGCCGGCGGGCCCTCATCCTAACTGATGGCACTTGCAAGGGCTGTCTTTCCAAAGAACGTCACATTCCGAGGTTCCAGGGGCACGTGAATTTTGCGGGGAGAGGTTATTCAACCCCAGTACAGCTCCCCGTTGCTCCCACGTTAAAACCCCTCCCCTCCGCAGACTGCGAGGCGGTGCAGGCTGCTGGTTAGAGCGAGGACGCGGAGCTGGGCTGCCGGGAGCGCGCGGCTCGGTCGGTCACCACCCCGACGTGCCCGTGCTCAGTGGGTCGTGGCTCCCAGCTCTTCAAAGGCCTCCCCACGATGCGGGGTGGCCAGGGGACCCGCTTTGGCCAATGGGGCCCTTGTGGGCTCGATGCAGTGAGAGGCTGGAAGTGCATTTGTGAGGCCTGGCTTGGTTCTTGGCTTCTGGAAGGTCCTGCCCCAGGGAACTGCCCTTCTAAGGCGGGTGAGGGCTTTGCAGGGCTGACTCGACCCTGGTCCCCAGCCTGAGGTCCAGCCCAGTAGCTCAGTGACGCTAAGCAGAGTCGCGCAGTGGAACCCAGCTCGAATCGGCTGAACCCAGAGGACCCGCAGCCCTGTGAACTGAGATGTGGGGAGCCACTGAGTTTGGGGGTTTAGTTGTGGATCGTTGTTGGGACAATGGCTGAGAGATACAGACACGGGACACTGGGCACTGAACTGCGCTCTCAGTTTCGCCGTCTGTCAAAGGGGCTCACGGCAGTCAGCTGGTTGTGGAGAGTCAATGAGCTACTGTGTGTGAAGCGGCTCCTGGAGAGTATCAATGAGCATCAGCTGCGATGTCATCGCGAGGGCCCCTCCCAGCTCGTTCTGCCCCGCCCCCCACCCCGGGTCGCTGCGCTGGGAGGCAAGCCCTCCGCCCTGCTTCTGGAAAACTCTAAACCTTTGCCTCTTCCCCAGTCTTCACAGGACGGGTTTTTCTTCACGTGATGGGTTTTCCTCGTTCTCCAGAGCTCAGCTCAGACGGGCCGTCGCAGGAGCGCTTTCCCGAGGGCTCCACTGCGGCTCATGCTGGTCCCCGCGTGCTGGCTTGTTCGGTGTCCGTCCAGGCGCTGGAGGTGAGGGCAGCCACGAGGCAGGGCTCTTTGTCTCTTGTTCTCTGGTGCATCCCAGGACCTGACCTGGCCCAGCGTATAGCGGGTGCTCTGTCAATACTGTGAACTTGTTCTAGAAAGCGTGGTCAGACCTTGCCCTTCGTGTGTGCATTCGTGCAGCCAGTCGTGTGGGACGCCTCCCCTGTGCGCAGCTCTCCTCTGGGCAGCGCGGAAGGACAGCAAGCCAGGTCCCTGTTCCTGGAGCTCACATGTCAGCGGGAGACAATGATCACGCAAACGGACGGCATGTGGGTTCTGGCGGTGACGATTGCTGAGCGGGAAGTGCAGCAGGACGAGGAGGCAGTGACGGGAGGGGTGCGGGTCAGACGGGCTGCTGGGGGGACTCGCTGAGACGGTGACAAGGGACAAGGGTGCTGGAGACCGGAGCCGGGGCTCGTGCATCGCGGGGGAGGTGGCTCCAGGCCGAGGGCACGGCCAGGGCGGGGCCTGCGTGCGAGGGGCAGCGAGGGCCAGAGTGGCTGCGAGGAGGTAACAGGGGGCCGGTGGGGCTGGGGTCAGGGAGCGGACGGGGCCACAGCTGTGCACGGCCTTGTGGGCCCCTGCAGGGCCGCTGGGTTTCGCTGTGCGTGGCCGGAGCCGGGACGGGTCTGAGCAGAGGAGGGCCGGGCTCTGAGTGCGTTTTACAAGGACCCTCAGGCCGTGTGGGGAGACAGACTCTGGAACCGAGGGCACGGCAGCTGGACCCGTGAGGAAGCCATGCTGGGGGGTCGGGAAGGTACAGGGCGGGATCATCACGGCCCGGCTTTGGGATTCATCTGTGAAGGTCGGGCTGATGGGATTCGCTGATGCAGGGAACAGAGCAGGTGAGAGGAAAGCAAACCAAGGTCAACTCCAAGGATTTGGCCCGAGCAGCTGGGAGAATGGCGGTGCTATAGAGTAAGGTGTGTGGGTCTCAGGAGGGGCAGGTGGGGGCCAAGGAGGGGCTGAGATGCAGAGAAACCTTCTGGAAAGGACGGAGGGGCCTGAGCCAACTTGCCCTGGGCTCCCGCGCTTCCTCTGTGAGAGCTGCAAGGACGACCACCTGTGTCATCAGAGAGCTGGTGCAGCCAGACTGTGCACTGTGTCTCCCCGGAGGGACAAAGGTCAATGTCACAGCAGTCTGCTCTGATGCTGGCTTCAAGCCAAGACCTTAATATTCAATGAGAAATCTGCATTGATGAAAATTTCATTAAAGAAACATTATCCCTTTCACTCCCCTCATTATTCTTGGCTTTGAGTGTTGGGCTGATTTGGGTTTGATTACCTGATGATCTGAAGATTGGAGCATTATTAAAAATTTAGATGAGCGGTGATGCGTCTGGCCTCCCTCTCCTCTCTCAGCCGGAGCACGAGGGGCTCTGCTAATGATCACAAGCAAGTCGGGCAGACACGGCAATTAGAGAATTACCTATAGTTTGAGGGAGCCTCGACCCCTTTGCCTTCAATGGAAATTAGCTGCTTGGCTTCCAGGGCACACAGATTTAATCGATAAAATGCTCAAGAGGAAATTTCAGTCCTGGACCCAGTTTTAGGACTAACGAGCTGTATGTTTTCAGGTCTCCTCCCCTTTCTGTGCCCCAAACGTGCCCCCATCTGTAGAGCAAGGAGGTTGGATCAGGGCAGGTGCTTAAAACTCGTGCCGGTGGGCTGAAATCAGCTTCCAGAGGGACTCTGTCCTGCAAACTGTTTTGTTTATTTGATTAATGACTTATGATCTTGGGTTCTACATGTTTCATGTGTATTAATGTGTCTAATTCTCCCATCCACCCCATGAGTTGATACTCTAATCATTCCCACTTTATAAACAGGGAAACTCTGACCAAGAGGAGTTAAATGACTTAGCCTGGGTCACCTACTCAGGACAAAGGCAGGAATTGAACCCAGGTGTTCTGGCTGTAGAGCTTAGCTCTAAACACTATACCTCTCTGCCAAACTGCTATTGTTATTATCATTTTTGGGAGCACAGTGTTAAAATAATTTTCAGAATTTTAAAAGTGCATATTTTTATATAAAGCATAGCTTATGTATAAAATGATTGAGTTCTCTTAATTCTCAGTCCATTTTTCCACTTTGCCGCAAGCAGCTGGTACCAACATCCCCTTAGGATGGAATATTCTACCTCAACTCCATCAATACCACAGTCTGCCCATCACTGTGGCAGAGTTTCACTTGTCTTAGATGATTGAATTTGCCCTTTTAATGATGCTTGAACTGCTTCACTATTTGACTTGGTTGCCTGGTACTGGTAGGCATTTAGGTTTGTAACCGCTAGGCTAGGTGTTCTCTTAATCTTTGTCTGTTGCTGGAGTCCTGGAAATTTTGGTTTCATGAGAAACTAGAAACAAAAACAATTTACCATTTATCTACTTAAGAGGTATGGAACCCCAGCTTTCTAGGTATTTATATCTAGTTCAATAGGCAGGATTTCTATATTTAGATGTGATGGAACAACTTGTATACAACCCAAGGAACACCTAGCAGAGCTTAATAAGCTGAAATAAGGAGAGAAAGAAAGAAAGATGTTTGAAGATATCAGAAAGCAACCCTGGCTGCTAGGACTGGAGGATCTATTAATACAATTCCAGAGAGAAGTGAAATATACTTCAGTGAGCCCCCTGTTCTCTACTCCTTTTCCCCTTGAGCTAGTTGTAAATTTGTAAGTGGAGTGGGTCCAGAAATCAGAAAGTGGCATTTCAGAGCTCTATGCTAAGTTCACAGATCTGGAGAGACACAAGTTGACATTCAAGGCTACCAAAACAGCCAGCATTTGAAGACCCAAGACATCAGAGAAAATAGACCCCCGCCTCCCCCAGTAGTTGAGTCTGACTTTCTGCAGTACTTTTCCTCTTAAGGTGTTTGCTGATTCCTAAGCTGCACAGAATGAGATGCCTAGAAGCCAAGCTGAAAATGGGCTGCAGAGAAGCTAAGGAACTAAGAGTTTTCTCCAATATCACGTTGTCATAACAACAAATATTAGAGTTCAAGGCTCAGAAAATAGGGGTCCTGGAAAACGTGCAAGTCTTTCAACTGACAGTCTCAAAGGACTTTGGGAGTAAGTTCAAAGCAAAATAAACCAGTCCTTATAAAGACTGGAAATCAGCTTTAAATGATCTTAATCCCAGATATGATTAAGGAAGTCTGCCCCTCCCACAGTGGCTATTGGAAGAATGTACTCTCTAGGAAAAGATAACATCATCATGAGACAGTAAATTTTTCAAATAAAATATCCAGCATTCATAAAAATTTGCCAGACTTAACAGGAGAAGGAGCCAATGACCAAAAACCAAGTGGTGAAAAAACAGACAACAGGGAAAGACCTGCAGGTAACTAGGTGTTGAAATGATTAGAGACAAACATTTAAATAATTATTATTATGTTAATTAAAAAGATGTACAGCTGGAGTATTTTATCAGAGAAATGCAGTTTGTAAGAAGAATCAGATGAATAGTCTCAAACTGAAAAATGAAATAAAATTAAAAACACAAGAGATTGGTATATCAGCAATTTAAGCCTATTCAAGAAGAAAATAGGTTTGTTGAAAATATTTATCCTGAAGCATGGTAAAAAAACATTGAAAATAAGGGGTAAAAACATTAGAAAATATGGAATATTGTGAAAAGGTCTAAACTATGTGTAATTGAAGTTTTAAAAAGAGAGGAAAGGGAATATATTGCAGAATCACTATATGAAGAGATAGTGAGTGTTTTTTTCCCCAAAGCTGATGAAATATATCAAGTTGCAGATTCAAGAACTCCTAGCATAATAAAAACAAGGAAATAATACACTTCTAGTGGAACTGCCCCCAGCTGAAAACAAAAGGGAAATCTTAAACACATTCAGAGGAAAACCATACATTTCCCTCAAAGGAGAAACAGTAAGTAAATAGCTAACTTCTCAATAAGAACCATGGAGTGGAAGATAATGAAATAAAGAACTGAAAGAAATCAACTGCCAATTCACAATTTTATACCCATCAAAAATATATTTTGAAAGTGAAGTTGAAATAGAGGCATTTTCAGAGAAGCGAAAATTGAGAGAATTGCTTACCAGCAGATCTGCTCTAAAATAATCCCTGGGGGCTTCCCTGGTGGCGCAGTGGTTGCGCGTCCGCCTGCCGATGCAGGGGAACCGGGTTCGCGCCCCGGTCTGGGAGGATCCCACATGCCGCGGAGCGGCTGGGCCCGTGAGCCATGGCCGCTG
>NC_041227.1:12598418-12606026 GCF_002837175.3 Physeter macrocephalus | reverse complement strand
GAGAGGCCACAACAGAGGGAGGCCCGCGTACCACAAAAAAAAAAAAAAAAAAAAAAAAAAAGTTAAAATAATCCCTGAAGGGAGTTATTTAGGCAGAAGGAAAATGATGCTAAATGAAAGTGCAGAAATGCATGAAAGAATAAAGAGCAGTAGAAAAGGTACTATGTGGGTAGATTTAATGAATATGCAAAACAATAATAATAATAATGTCTGCTGGGTTTATAATACATGCAGAATTAAATTACATGATAGTGATGACACAGATATCCAGAGGAATGTGAAGTGGAGTTACTGTGTTCTAAAGGTCTTCATTCTTTGGGAAGTGATAAGGTTCTAACATAGGACTGACTATCATGAGTGAAGGGTATATGTTCTACTCCCTATTACATGCACTAAAATAATAATGAAGGCATCAAAATGAACAATCTAATTGGAGTTTACTAAATGAATAATAAAAATACAAAATGAGGCAGGAGAGAAAAATGTGATACACATAGAAAACCGATAGTAAGAAACTAGACTTAAATCATATGAATAATTACATTAAATGTAAACAGATTAAATTTCCAAAGAGACGGACCAATCTTATTTTCATCTGCAGGGAAACACAGATCTGTTTCTCAACTGTGAGAAGTTTTTCAGTTAGATGGGCTTGTGAATCACCCGAGGAACTCATGGAAATGTCTGATGCCCTGGGCCCGACTTTAATATTTAGGGGTGGGATTTGAGAAGCTGCATTTTTAATGAGCCCCAGACCTGTCTTTGAGGGACAATAACCTATTGTGTGGAATGGGAGGGGGTAAGAATGAGGATAAATTGAAAGCACATAGTTTAGTTCTTGCAGAGCACAGAGTAAATGCAATGAAGAATCTATACAATGATTGTCTCAGTGAGGACATTTGCCCTCGTGCAAATTGGGAGTCAGGGGTCTTTCCCTATTTTAACTATTCTGATATTGGCCACTCAGGACAGATCAGCTGCAGGTAGCATCCAAAGCAAGCAGGGGTCCAAGTGTACTCAGGTATTTATTTACTGGTGAGCTCAAGCAAAAAACGTTAACCCCGGGCTGGCTGTGTGAGGACAAGAGGCTGCATCTGGTCTAGGACGCTGGCTCTGCTGGGGACATCTGTGCACTGGGCCAAGGCCCTGCTGGACACGGATCACAGATGAGGAGGCGCTGTGGTTTCAAGGCCAACAGCAGCTGGCCTCTCCTCTGGACCCTGGTCTCCCCGAGGGTTCCGGCCCTTGACATGAAAAAGTGAAATACGGATTTTATCCCAAGACAGGAAGGGTCTTGCCAGCCCTGTGGTGAGGGGGGCTGTTTCTGGGACAGCCCCTGCAGTGCTGGCTGCGCCTGGGAGTCACAAATGGGGACCTGAAAGGCGTCACTGAGGCAGAAGCCACGCAGGGTGGGGAGCGCAGGCCTGTCCTGCCTCAGGCTGCCCGGGGTGCATGCCCACAGCTGTGAGGATCTCCTGGTGAGCCTGACGGGGCTGGAGGGGCAGCTCTGGAGTTTGCCCCCAGCACCGTGGCCCAGCTCCCAGGTCTGACCTAGGGAGGAGGTGGTGGCAGTGAATCTGGCCATGCTAGCTTTGCTTATTCTACCAAAAAAAAGATAGGATATAGGTGAATTTCTCCCTTTATCTTTTTCCATTTTTACATTGATAGACTTTATTTCTTTTTTTGAGCAGTTTTAGGTTTATAAAAAAAAAACTTGAGCAAAAAGTATGGAGAATTCCCAAATACCCCCTTCATCCCCTCCCTCCTTGACTTTTCCCTACTATTAATATCTGGCATTAGGGTGGAACATTTATTACAGTTGATGAGCCAATACCGATATGTTATTATTCACTAAAGTCCATAGTTTACATTAGGGTTCACTCTTTGTGTTGTATGTTCTATGGGTTTTGACAAATATAAAATGGCATGTATCCACCACTGCAGTTTCAAACAGAATAGTTGCACTGCTCTAAAAATCCTCTGAGCTTTGCCTATTCATTCCTCCCTCCCCTGAACCCCTGGCAGCAACTGATCTTTGCATCTATGGTCTCCACAGTTTTTATCTTTTCCAGGATGTCATATAGTTGGGATCATACTGTATGTAGCCTTTTCAGATTGGCTTCTTTCACTTAGCAATATGCTTTTAAGGTTCCTTCATGCCTTTTCATGGCTTGATAATATTCCATTGTCTGGCTGTACCACACTTTTTATTCATTCAGCTATTGAAGGATATCTTTGGTTGCTTCCAAGGTTTGGCAATTATGAATAAGGCTGCTATAAACATTCGTGTGCAGGATTTTGTATGCACTTAAGTTTTCAGCTCTTTGGGGTAAATGAAAAGAGCACAACTGCTGGATCATATGTTAAGAGTGTGTTTAGTTTTGTAAGAAACTACCCAACTGTCTTCCAAAGTCCCTTTTGGCTTTTTCAGAGTTTTGAAATGAATTTCTATTACACTTTCTAGGTCCCCATAGTGCTTAGAACAATTTTAAAAAGCACACACACACAGAGCTTCCCTGGTGGCGCAGTGGTTGAGAATCTGCCTGCTAATGCAGGGGACACGGGTTCGAGCCCTGGTCTGGGAGGATCCCACGTGCCGCGGAGGAACTAGGCTCGTGAGCCACAACTACTGAGCCTGCGCATCTGGAGCCTGTGCTCCGCAACAGGAGAGGCTGAGATAGTGAGAGGCCCGCGCACAGCGATGAAGGGTGGCCCCCACTTGCCACAACTAGAGAAAGCCCTCACACAGAAACGAAGACCCAACACAGCAAAAATGAATTAATTAATTAATAAACTCCTACCCCCAACATCTTCTTTAAAAAAAAAAAACAACAAAAACCAAAAACAGCAAAAATGAATTAATTAATTAATAAACTCCTACCCCCAACAATCTTCTTTAAAAAAAAAAACAACAAAAACCAAAAAGCACACACAAAAAGAACCCAGCACTGGGAACGTCATTGTGAGTTCACAAAAATCCAGGAGGAAGAGAAAACTCTAGAAGCCTCCAGAGAGAGGGAGTTGATCTCAAGTTCAGGACCAGGGAGTCAGAGCACATCCCTGGAATGAAGCAGGGCTTCAAACTTCTTGGGAAGTTTACTCTAACATGGAGGGTGAACCAGAGCCAGTGTACAGATCAAGGGCAAGGACAGAATAAAGACACTTCAGACACGCAAGATCACAGGCTCATCTTCTCTGTGACCTTTCTTGGGAAGCTATAGGAGGAGGATGTGCTCCACCAGCAAAGAGTCGGTTAAGAAAGTAGGTGCCATAGGATCCCAGACAAGGACATGGGAGATCCTTCCCGAGGGAGAGGGGCACAGTCTCCAGGATGAAGCCAGAGCACCAGGGAAATATCAAGATCATGGCTCTGAAGCAGATCTTGAGGGCAGCTCCCCTGGAGGGGTGTGGCCAAGCAAACCATACCCCCTCCCCATGTGATGGTGTGATCATTTTGAGAGGTTGCTCATAGGCAGGGCAGAGAATTTAGGGGTGGATTAATGATTGATACCTAGAAAACTAAGGAAGTGGGAGATCAAGGTAATTACTCATTTTAGAGGAAAAAAAAGCCAGAAAAATTTTAAGGCCAGGCAATTAAGTTTCACATCACACAGCTCATCTGTAGATGCTTCTTACCCCGTTATGGTAGTGGGAACACAGCATGTTTCTTATGTACCATGAGGTCTTGATATGACTCTACCAGGATGATGGGGGAGAGTGAAGGGGAGAGCAGTGTTGGTCTAAGGATGAAATCCCGATGATTTTGTGGCAACATAAACATAGTACTTAGAAATATAGAAGTAAATACTCATAGAAACACTAAAATTGCCGAAAATGGTTGTTTCTGGAGAGCAGAAATCGTGAGGGGTGGGGCAGGGATCTGCAGTTTTTCTTGATCAGCCTTCTAATCCTCTACGACTTTGATAAAAATTATAATTAAGTAAAAAGAATAGGTGGCTTTTGCAGTAGATTTTACGTAAGTTACCGAACCAGGTTCGTTTTTCCTGGTGCACAGCCAGACAAAACGCTGAGATGCCGAGGTCTGCAGCAAACAAAGGGTTTATTCTCAAGGCAGCCAAAGGAGGAGATAGGAGAACCAGTCTCAGATCTGCCTCTCTGAAGGTGAGGGGCTGGGGTATTTATGGGATAACGAATAAAGCAGCAGGGTGGTCTCCGTGTGGGGAGCGTGGGGAAAGGTGATTGGAAAAAGGTGCCGTCATTATTGTTCAGGTCAGGTATAACTAAGCCAGAGGCCTCTGCACGTTCAAAAGGTCACCGAGCATGGACACATGGCGCATGCCCAGTTGGAGGGTCAGTGGTCCCATCCAGTCTTAACCAGCTCAGCTTGAACTAGACACAGCTGACTCCAAGTTCCTGGAAAACACCTCAAGCAAACACCTTATTTAGGCTACATGCAGCTTGGAGGACGTGCAAGTTTTAAAATGACCTTGATTAGTGAAAGCAGATGAAACAGATTTAATCCCAAGTTTCACATGTAAATAAAAACATGCTCTGCCATTTTTCTAATTTCTTTTTCATTCCATGATACGTTTTTGAGATTCATGGTGAGACACTCAGTTTTGAACTTTTGTTCACTGTATAGTATTCCTTTGTAATGTCACTGCCACCTTGTTTGAATAATACACATTTGGCTTGTCCTCAAGTTTTCCCTCTTATAGACAAGCCTGCTAGGAGCATCTTCGTGTGTGTGTGTGTGTGTGTATGTGTGTGTGTGTGTGTGTACACATGTGTGTTTTCCCCAAGTTTGATTCCTAAGACTGTCTTTGCTGAGTCAGAGGGATTCACCACTTAGTTTTAACGGATATAATGCCAAGTCACTAAGCACTTGTCCGAAACAGCCATAATACTAACATGTTTAAAAAAATGTATCTGACTCAAGCTCAATTTTCTTTTCTTCTCTTCCTTATTTTTTATTTTAAACTAAGAACTTTATGGTTGGTTGCATCCAGCATATGGCTGGCTCAACCTCTCTGTACCCTCTATTTTTTTTTTTTTCTGGATTCTTTTTTTTACACATGCTATTTTATTTTATTTTTTTATTAGTGATCTATTTTATACATATTAGTGTATATATGTCAATCCCAATCTCCCAGTTCACCCCCCCACCACCATCCCTGTACCCTCTATTTATTTCTTTCACAAACACGGAGTGATTGCTCTATTTTCCAGGCCCTGGCTGTGACACCAGCCACCTGGTGACAGAGGGCACAGGCCCTGTCCTTGAGAACCCAAAGCTTGGAAAGAGACATGTGAAGAGATGCTGAAAGTACAGGACAAAGAGGGTTATGGGGAAAGAAGGAACAGCTGTGGGACCACACATCCCATGACCGGCTGGCCTCCTTCTCAGGACATCTTTATCTCAGAACTCCCTCCTTCCAGAGGCTCCATCCAGAAACCTCGGAGCCAGAGTCATCCCCTCATTCCTCTCTCTCTGTCCCTCCTCAGCCCCAATCTGGCAACAAATCCTGCGGGCTCCCCCTTCAGAACAGATCCAGAATCTGTCTGCTTGTCGACATTTCCGCCTCCACCATGGTGGCCCTGACCATCACGGCCTCCCACTGTGTTCTTGCAGATGCTTCCTCTCGGTCACCTAGTTCCTTCCCTGGCTTCTTACAGACACTCCCCACAGGGCCCACGGCTGAGTCCTATCCCCCCAGTCCTCAGCTCAGAGTGACTAATGACTTTCCATCTCCTCAGAGTAAAAGCCTATGACATCACAAGCAGCTATGGACTGAATGCTGGTGTCCCCCCAAATCCATATGTTGAACCCCTACCCTCCAACAGGATGGTGTCTTTGGGAAACGATTAGGTTTAGGTGAGGTCGTGAGAGCGGGGCCCTCACGAATGGGATCAGTGCCCTCCTAGGAGTCCCGAGCGAGCTTGCTTCCCCTCTGCCCTCCACCAGGTGAGGATACAGGGAGAAGTCGGCAGTCTGACACCTGGAAGAGGGCTTGCACCAGAACTCGACCAAGCTGGGACCCTGATTTTGGACTTCCAGCCTCCAGAACTGTGAGAAAGAAATGTCTGTTGTTTATAAGCCACCAGCCTATGGTGCTTTGTTACAGCAGCCCAAACTGACCAAGACGCAAGGGTCTGCAAAGCCCTGTAGAAACTTCTTCCCATCACATTTTCTACCTGTTCTAGAGTCTGATGCCGAAGAGTGCTGGAGAGATGAAGAGAGACACTGTTGACTGGAACATGAGAGGAGCTTGCCCCTCAGACACAGGACAGCCGAGGCTCAGGGCAGAACTTTCTTCTCCTCAGTGACCAGGTACATGAGGTACCTGCTATTGTAATCATTGAAAACACCACTGTTCTCCAACAGTGAGCATGTGGGACTTTGCTGGCTTGTTTGGAGTTTGATACTGAATTTTCATACTATTTTGAGTGGCAGCTTTATACACAGGAAGCAGGTTACAACAATTTCTTGTCTTCTAAGGGGGAGGGAAACACAAAATGATGGAGGCTCACTCCCCTTGATTGCTTGACAGGTGAATTGAGGGTGGACCTGAGTCCTTCAAAGACAGCTTTGGAGGAATCAGTCCGGGCTGGCTGGAGCTGACATGAGGCTGGGAGGGTCTCAACAGCAATGCTCACTGACAGCCAAGTCCAGCTCGGGGTCTGAGACACCTGCTCTCAGATGCTGAGACTTAGCTGGCAGGGAGCAAACACAGGGTCTGAGCTGGGCAGGACTAGGCAGGACTGAGGACCAGGGGGCCTCCCGACAAGCTGTCTGGAGTGGAATTCTTAGTGGGTTCCAGGCTCCAGCCATGGAAACTGCAGACAGAAGATGGAAAGCCAAGCAGAAATTTTCAGCTTCCGTGCTGCATGTCCAAGGGCCCAACCTGCTTCCTGCCTTTCAGTTTTCTTTCTTTGTTAGGGAATGTTTTGTATTAAGTAGAGCCCAGTTCAAGCAATGCTTGAACTGATATTTTAGATTTTGTTTTTCGGGTTTTAGTTTTAATTTCACAAGTAATAGAAAAACATATTCTTATTGAAATTGAAACAGTTTGGAAGTGTTCAGGGTATAAATACCCTCTTCTCCCACAGTTCCACTCCCCTTCCCATACAAAACACTATTATTATTTCCATAGGAATTCTTCTAGACTATTTCCTATGCACGTACCTCTATAAATATGTGCAAATATACGTGTGTGTGTAAGACATGCATACGTATATATAAATATTACTCTTTACTTACTGTTCACAAAATAGATGTCTTGGATATAATTCTCTATAAGTACATATTGGTCTACCTTATTCCGTTAAATGATGGCATCGTAGTATATAGAATGGATGGGCCACATTTGACTTAACCATTGTGTTGCAGTTATGTGGATATTTTCCATTTCTTTGTGTATTGCTTCATTCCTTTACTTTTGCTGTAGAGAATATACATCTTTACATTTTTAATGGCATCCTTTGTTATGCAGAAGTTTTAAAGTAATGTAGTAAATGGCAAGAGAAACTTAACTCTAATGGATTTAAGCAAAAGTAAAATTATTTTGAGTCATGTAATTGAAAAACTCAGGTAAGTCTCCAGGTCCCAATGGATTCAGGGGCTTAAAGAGTGTTATCAAGATTTCT
>NC_041227.1:12578508-12597227 GCF_002837175.3 Physeter macrocephalus | reverse complement strand
CACGGGCTCGTGCCCCGGTCTGGGAAGATCCCACATGCCGCGGAGCGGCTGGGCCCGTGAGCCATGGCCGCTGAGCATGCACGTCCGGAGCCTGTGCTCCGCAACGGGAGAGGCCACAGCAGTGAGAGGCCTGCGTACCGCGAAAAAAAAAAAAAAAAAAAAAAGCCATAGATGTCTTTAAAGATCTCACTTCCAGCCCATGTCCCCATAGAGCCTCAAGGTAGGTGTCCCTGTGAAGTTGAATGGTATCTCCCCATCTTCTATCGGATGCTCCATTTCTGCCTTCCTAGGTGGAAGACATCCAATCTCGCCTTTACAGCTTATGAAGAGTCAGAGGGGCACAAAGGCTTGAAATTAGTACGTTCCAGCATGGGTTCAGCTATAAAAGCCATTTGAATGTTCACGGCTTTAAAAAGACTTGGCAGTCTGTCTATAACACATCCTGTGTTCTGAAAAGGAGTGACACGTGGACTAATGCCTGCATTTGCTAGTGATCCATTGATTGTTTCTGAAGGTAGGTAACCTTTGTGACCCAAATGAGAGACCAGCTCCGATATGAGCAGTCGAACCAGCCATTAAGAATCCCACCTAGTCCACGGGCCTGCTCCATCTTGGGTTCCTGGGGAGAAAAATGAAAAGGAAAGGGGTTTAGCCAGAAACGCAGGGAACATGCAGACAGGCTGGACAAAGGTTGGCGAGGTTGGGGACTGTTCATTGCGCTGGTGGTTTGTGATTTTCCCTAACCCCCTCCTGGGTTAAATGCAGGGGAGCAAAATGCAAAGTGACACTGGGGCTCCGACACCCTGCAAGGTGATTGTCCTGCCGTTTCCTGCAGCTGTGGATCTAAATGCAATGGAGGGGAGCATGTTTGCTGTTAGGGCAAGTACAGGGTGGGGATGGGGACACTCGGGTTCATCTCTCCTCGGTAAGGGGGTCTCGTCTCTGTGAGCTCCTTCAGGCCTGGTCCGAGGACTCTCCATCCTGGGCCAACAATTGTGCCGGATTCACCAAAAATGTCATGGGAAGAGTGGATGGCAGTTACCTGGAGCTTGTGGAAAAACTCAGGTAAGTCTCCAGGTCCCAATGGATTCAGGGGCTTAAAGAGTGTTATCAAGATTTCTTTTATTTCAGCTTTGTTTGTGAGAGCGTCATTCTTGGGCTCTCTGGGGTGGTAGCTCCGGAACCAACCATATCTTTAGTCCACTTAAAATAATTTGACTAGACTAATAAAACCTCAGTCTAGAAAGTGGCTGAAATACTAGTTGCCTCCCCCACCCCACTCCTCCGACACACTTAACAAGAAGACTAAATGTAGTTAGTTCTGAGAGTGATTCAGTAACTCAGAATGAAAGGTTCTGGGCGGATTTCTTTGTGATTCTCTTAGTCTTTCTGGTAGAGTCTCCAAACAGCTGCTGTGTCTCTAAGCATGTTTATATTTTCGAGCAGCATCCAATGAAAGCAGGTAAGGGAACCTCTTGTCAAGGACATCTCTGTTTCTCCAGAAGGGTCAAATCTTTCCCAGAACCCTCTCCACCTCCCCACCCCCCAGCAATAGATGCTCCCTCAGGTCACCGGCTAGGACTGGGTCATGTGCCCACAACTTGCCGCAAAGGAGGATGGGAGAGCAAGTAATGCATTCTCTGCTTCTAGACTGGGGGCTGGGCTCTGCTGGCAGGAATAAGGGTTGGGGGAGCTCTTGGGTGGACTTCCAGCAGTGCCTGCCCCAGAGAGCATCTCTCCCAGTCACACCCCTTCCAGGGACAGGATTCACTCTGCTTAGACCAATTCTTGCCATCTGGTCATCCTGAACCACTTCCGGGTGTGGGGGATCTGCCAGCTGATTGGCCAGGCCAGGTCACATGCTCCACCCTCAGACATGGTGCTCATCCTGAAGCCCACGGATGGAGAGTGATTGTCTATATATCAGGGTATGGTTACTAGAAGATGGAAGGAATGTGTGCTGGAAACTCAAAATTGGACATTTACACTGAGAAGCCACATGAACATATAATAATCATTGCTCAGAATAATGTCAATTCTGAGAGTGAATTTCTGGTGAATGCTGGACTTTTGCTAACTTTCATTCTCTCATCTTCTCGAAGTGAATGGTGAAAAGGACTTGCTGATAAGCTCTTTTCCTTTCCCTCTGAGTTTTTCTTGTTCTCAGTCTTCCCACCTGTGCCAGTTGTACCTTTGGAAATGCTTGTCTTTTAGGTAAGAATTCAGGGAGCCCTGGCCTAGACCAGTGTCACAGTTGGCTACGTTGAATGACCATTAAAGCCATAGATGGGGCTTCCCTGGTGGCGCAGTGGTTGGTTGAGAGTCCACCTGCCGATGCAGGGGACACGGGCTCGTGCCCCGGTCTGGGAAGATCCCACATGCCGCGGAGCGGCTGGGCCCGTGAGCCATGGCCGCTGAGCATGCACGTCCGGAGCCTGTGCTCCGCAACGGGAGAGGCCACATTATCACCCCTTTGGAAACGATTACCTTTTAAGTGGGGATTCAGAGAACCCTAACCTTGACCAAGGTCACACTGACCAAGTTTAGTGTCCAACACAGATATCTTTAAAGTGTTTGCTGCCCAGCTTCTGGAGGTGTCATTGGCAAGGTTAATAATGATTCTTCAACTTCTGTTCCAATTGCCATTCCTGCCATCCTAAATGAAAGCCATCCAATCTCGTCTTCACTCTCCCCATGTACCCATTACCAGCTTATGCAGAATCAGCTGCACAAAGGCTCAAAATTGCTGTGTACTAGGGTAGACAGCTCAGAAGCAATTAGAATGTTCACGGCTTTAAAATGATATGGCGGTCTGTCTATAACATGTCCTGTGGCCTGAAAGGGGATGAAAACACGTCCGCATACGTGAGCGATTAATTGATCTGCTGATGGAGCGCCGTTAACCTTTGTGACCAAATTGAGAGAACGGCTCAGACCTCAGCAATCAAACCAGCCATTAAGAATCCCACCTAGTCCACAGGCCTGCTCCATCTTGGGTTCCTGGGGAGATAAATGAAAGGAAAGGGGTTTCGCCACAAACGCAGGGAACATGCAGACAGGCTAGACAAAAGTTGGCAAGGTTGGGGACTGTTCATTGCGCTGGTGGTTTGTGATTTTCCCTAACCCCCTCCTGGGTTAAATGCAGGGGAGCAAAATGCAAAGTGACACTGGGGCTCCGACACCCTGCAAGGTGATTGTCCTGCCGTTTCCTGCAGCTGTGGATCTAAATGCAATGGAGGGGAGCATGTTTGCTGTTAGGGCAAGTACAGGGTGGGGATGGGGACACTCGGGTTCATCTCTCCTCGGTAAGGGGGTCTCGTCTCTGTGAGCTCCTTCAGGCCTGGTCCGAGGACTCTCCATCCTGGGCCAACAATTGTGCCGGATTCACCAAAAATGTCATGGGAAGAGTGGATGGCAGTTACCTGGAGCTTGTGTATTAAACTGAGAGGGATGGATTAGTAAGTGGTATTGTGTATTTAATCTCAGACATTTCAGAACTTTTCAATGATTTTCTTTAGCAGTTCATTTTCACTACTTAAAAAAGAAAATGATTTTGTGGGAGGCATCCTTTGTTCAAAAATCTAAATTTGAGGAACACTCACATCAAAGAGATGCATACAAAAAGCATCGAGAGATGTATCAGTTTCCTGTTACTGCTGTAACAAATTACCCCAAACTTAGTGTCTTAAAATACAAATTTATTCTGTTACAGTTGTGGAGGTCCGAAGTCTAAAATGGGTTGGCTTGATGGGAAAATCTGTTTCCTTGCCTTTTCTGGCTTCCAGAGGCCACCTGCCTTCCTTGGCTCATGGCCAATCTCCCATTTTCACACCTACTAGCAGCATAGCATCTTCCAATCTCTCCACCTCTGTGGTCACATTACCTTTTTTCTTATTGGGATTCTCCTTTCTCCCACTTACAAGGACCCTTGAGATTACACTGGGCCCATCTGAATTATCCAGGTTAATCTTCCTGTCTCAAGACCCTTGACATAATCACATCTGCAAAGACCCTTTTCTCGCGTAAGGTAGCACATTCATAGGTTCCGGGGATTGGGAGGTGAAGAGCTTTGGGGTCCTTATTCAGTTGACCACAGAGGAATTTGTGTCTGTCAGGACAGAGAAGATGCTGTTGCAGTAACGAACAAATCTGGTTGTCACCAGAGCACAAGAAGGAGCCACCCTCACTTGGGTCCCTGAGTGGGGATGATGTAGAGCAGAGCCCTTCTGCTACCTGTGACGGATGTGCGGTATGAGAAGAGAGTTAACCTTCACCACTTAAGCCCCTGGGATTTAGATGGACTTGGAGGATATTATGCTAAATGAAATAAGTCAGACAGAGAAAGACAAATGTTGTATGATATCAGTTATATGTGGAATCTAAAAAATAAAACAAGTTAGTGATTATAACAAAAAAGAAACAGACACAGATATAGAGAACAAACTAGTGCTTACAAGTGGGGTGAGGGAAGGGGGAGGGACAAGATAGGGGTAGGTACAAATTACTATGTATAAAATAAATAAGTTACAAGGATATATTGTACAACACAGAGAATGCAGCCAAGATTTTATAATAACTATAGATGGGATATAACCTTTAAAAATTGTGAATCACTACGTTGTATGCCTGAAACTTACATAATATTTTACATCAACTATACCTCAATTAAAAAAAAACCCACAGCATAACAGCAGACAATATTCAGAGGAATAATGCCTAAGCCATAATCCTTTAAAAACTGTTTTAATTTTGCAATATTTTGAACAGATAAAAAGAAACTCGGCAATGTGTTACAGCATTAAACAAACAAAGAGAGGCTGATGTAGAAATGCTGAAAGATTCAAACTCTTGACGCTTCTTTTAAGCTCTGGGATCCTTTTAAGAAAAGCTTACTGGAAAGAGTTTCTATAATTTCATGAACTTTGGCAAGACAACTAATATAAATGGTGTCTTCCTCTTTTAAAAGAAATAAGTGCTTTGTCCCCTGGTCCCACTCCCTTTCTCGTTAGCATTTGGGTTCTTGGAAAAAGCCCACATCTCAGGACCTGCAGAGAATTCCTTTTCCACCATGACACATGATCTGTGTCATGTGACATGGTCCCTGACTTAGGCTGGGATAATGACCACTTGCTGTGGCCACCCTTCAGTGATGGAGGCTGTGCTTTGGTTGAGCTGGGTCCTTAGTAGGTGTTTCCATCCCGCCTGGCTCTGGGTGGGCCTCTCAGGGGAACCAGGTCTTTGCAGCCCCACCAAGCTGCTGTGGCATCAACCTTTCGGACCCCCAGATTCAGGGCTCAGGGAACGGCCACTGTTCACATCCCAGACCTCAGCCACAAATGATACAATAAGAGAGAAAAGAGTAATTTTGCACAGAAGCAATCAGGCCGATGGGACATGGCTCGTGGTGGAGCTCACAGCTCTCATCAATGCTGTTCTGCTCTTACAACCTGGGGAGAGGTCAGAGGCCACACAGCTGGACTTCAACTGAGTCCTCGACTGACTCCACAGCCGTTACTTGTCCCAAACCCACGTCCTTCCCACTCCCTTCCATGCTGTTCCTTCGCTCTGAAATTAATAAGTAAATAACAGAGTCAGGTTGAGTCAGGACGCCCTCTGCTCTATTTTCCAGCATCTGCCATAAACCGTTGGAGGTCCACATTAGTTTTCCTTACTGCCGTTAACCTCACCTTCCAATTATGCAAAATGTTCCAGCAGAGCAGCCTTTATTACAGAGCCTGTCTTTGGCTGACATTTGGTGCTGTGGATCTTGGCCTTGACTGACAAAGACAGAGACTTCTCACGTTGGCCTCGTTTTCTCCAAAGTGCAAATGACCCCACAACCAGGCGGGCAACTGGGGGACCCAGGAGCTCCAGTGGCTGCTGGGGAGGCAAAGAAACATCTATTAAAAAAACCCAAACAAATAGTCAAGGCTGTTGAAAGTGTACTTGGTTTTTTCCGAAAAAGCATAAAGATTGGGAGGTACATAAAAAGAAAAAAAGGTTTCATAGAGCTCTGTGGTTTTGGCTTTTCTTTTTATGGACACTTTAAAGTTCATGTGGCTCATTTCACTTGGCATTTGTGGCTCCCATGACTGCTCTGTTTTGCCTGGTTTCCCAACAAAACCCTGGATCCCTCATTTATTCATTCAAGAAGTTATTGAGTGTCAGTTATGTGTCAGGCACTGTTCTGGGCTCCAGGTGTAAAGCAGGGGATCAATGAAGCTCCTGACGCTATGGGGCTCACCTCTGCTCAGGGACAATCAATAACAAGATAAAATGTATCTGGAGTGAACCAGGAGGTGGCAGGTGCTAAGAAGGAAAGTGAGGCAGGGGATGGTGTGGTTGGGATGCAAGGGGGCTCCTCAGAGGACGTTGACATGGAGCAGAGACCTGAAAGCAGTGATGGAGGGACACAGGCTAATATGTGGGGAGAGAGTGTATTCCAGGCAGAGGGAACAGCAAGTGCAAAGGCCCTGAGGCAGGAGCATGACTGGCATCTTTGAGTAGCAAAGCATGAACAGTGTGGCCACAGCAGAGTGAAGGAAGGAGACAGGTGGACAGAAAAGGCCAGAGAGGTGGGGAGACCAGACCACATGGGACCCTCTAGGCCATTGGGAAGATCTAGGTTGTATGTGAGTGAGTTGGGAGTATTTTGGAGGCTTTTGAGGAGAGGGTTTTCATTTTCTATGACTGTGTAACAAATGAGCGCACACTTACTGGCTTAAACCAACACAGATCCATTATCTCATATTTTCTGGGGGCCAGGAGTCATGTATGATTTAGCTGGGCCCTCTGCTCAAGGACTCACAGGCTGAAATCATGATATTAGCTGGCTGAGTTCCCATCCAGAGGCTGCATTAGGAAAAGATCCACTTCCAAACCCCCTCAGATTGTTGACAGAATGAATTTCCTTGTGGCTGAGGGACTGAGGTCCCTGTTGTCTTGTGAGCTGCCAGCTAGACACTATTCTCAGCTCCTAGAGGTCCCTCTCAGGTCTGTGCCAGGTGGCTGCCTCCATGGCTCCTTCAGGAAGATCTAGTTCCCTTCGAGGACTCACCCATACACCCTCCATTCTGATTCACTTAAAGTTGACTGATTAGTCACCTAATCAAGGGGGTGGTGGTGGTGAGGTGTTTCCGGTTTCTGCCCATGCTCTAGGGGACGGGATTATACACCAGGGAGCAGGAATCTTGGGGCCATCCTAGAAGCATGCCTGTGACAGAGTGAGTAATTTGACTTGTAGTTAAAGGATCACTCGGCTCATTGTGTTAAGAGTAGCCTGGGGGAAGGGATGGGGTGGGGGGGAAGGGATGGGGTGGGGGGCAAGGACAGACCCTGGGAGATTCGGGAGGAGACAGTTTTTAATAGTGGCTTTGACCAAGGTAGGAGCAGGAGGGTGGGGTGGGAGGTGACAGAAGTGGTTGAAGTATGGTTAAAGTGGTTGTAAAACAGAATGTTTTTGTAAAATGGATTGAATGAGAAAAATCAAACCCTGACACAGGTCTCCAGGATGGCTATGAACTTGTTGGTCTGAGCAACTTGAATTTTGAGCTGGGACAGCCTATCAAGTTTATCAAGACGTGTACAGATTTCCAAAGAAGTAATTTTGTGTTTGTGGAATTAAAAGTAGACATATTGTCCTGCTTCGTGGTTTCTTTATAAAAATAACAATTATCTATGCAGATGAAACTTGTCTCATCACGGGTCTCATGTTGCCATTTTCATATTTTGTATTTTATCTTTATTTTTTTTAATTGAAGTATAGTTGATTTACAATGTTGTGTTATTTCTGGTGTACAGCAAAGTGATTCACTTGTATATTCTTTTTCAGATTCCTTTCCATTATAATTTATTACATGATATTGAATATAGTTCCCTGCGCTATACAGTAGGACCTTGTTGTTTATCTATTTTGTACATAGTAGTGTGTATCTGCTAATCCCAAACTCCTAATTTATCCCTCCCCCGCCCCCTTTCCCATTTGGTAACCATATATTTGTTTTCTACGTCTGTGAATCTGTTTCTGTTTTGTAAATAAGTTCATTTGTATCATTTTGTTAGATTCCACGTTTTCATTTTTTAATAAAACAATATAGAAAAGAAAATGAGATCTCCTTCAACTTTATCAGTATTTTTTTCAGCTATTGGTTCCTGAAAAACATTGTAGCACAGGGGAATCAGTGATGATAATTTGTGGAAGAGTCACAAATTATCAGTATTTTTTTCAGCTATTGGTTCCTGAAAAACATTGTAGCACAGGGGAATCAGTGATGATAATTTGTGGAAGAGTCACAAATTATCAGTATTTTTTTCAGCTATTGGTTCCTGAAAAACATTGTAGCACAGGGGAATCAGTGATGATAATTTGTGGAAGAGTCACAAATTATCAGTATTTTTTTCAGCTATTGGTTCCTGAAAAACATTGTAGCACAGGGGAATCAGTGATGATAATTTGTGGAAGAGTCACAAATTATCAGTATTTTTTTCAGCTATTGGTTCCTGAAAAACATTGTAGCACAGGGGAATCAGTGATGATAATTTGTGGAAGAGTCACAAATTATCAGTATTTTTTTCAGCTATTGGTTCCTGAAAAACATTGTAGCACAGGGGAATCAGTGATGATAATTTGTGGAAGAGTCACAAATTATCAGTATTTTTTTCAGCTATTGGTTCCTGAAAAACATTGTAGCACAGTGTCAGTTATGTGTCAGGCACTGTTCTGGGCTCCAGGTGTAAAGCAGGGGATCAATGAAGCTCCTGACGCTATGGGGCTCACCTCTGCTCAGGGACAATCAATAACAAGATAAAATGTATCTGGAGTGAACCAGGAGGTGGCAGGTGCTAAGAAGGAAAGTGAGGCAGGGGATGGTGCGGTTGGGATGCAAGGGGGCTCCTCAGAGGAGGTTGACATGGAGCAGAGAGCTGAAAGCAGTGATGGAGGGACACAGGCTAATATGTGGGGAGAGAGTGTATTCCAGGCAGAGGGAACAGCAAGTGCAAAGGCCCTGAGGCAGGAGCATGACTGGCATCTTTGAGTAGCAAAGCATGAACAGTGTGGCCACAGCAGAGTGAAGGAAGGAGACAGGTGGACAGAAAAGGCCAGAGAGGTGGGGAGACCAGACCACATGGGACCCTCTAGGCCATTGGGAAGATCTAGGTTGTATGTGAGTGAGTTGGGAGTATTTTGGAGGCTTTTGAGGAGAGGGTTTTCATTTTCTATGACTGTGTAACAAATGAGCGCACACTTACTGGCTTAAACCAACACAGATCCATTATCTCATATTTTCTGGGGGCCAGGAGTCATGTATGATTTAGCTGGGCCCTCTGCTCAAGGACTCACAGGCTGAAATCATGATATTAGCTGGCTGAGTTCCCATCCAGAGGCTGCATTAGGAAAAGATCCACTTCCAAACCCCCTCAGATTGTTGACAGAATGAATTTCCTTGTGGCTGAGGGACTGAGGTCCCTGTTGTCTTGTGAGCTGCCAGCTAGACACTATTCTCAGCTCCTAGAGGTCCCTCTCAGGTCTGTGCCAGGTGGCTGCCTCCATGGCTCCTTCAGGAAGATCTAGTTCCCTTCGAGGACTCACCCATACACCCTCCATTCTGATTCACTTAAAGTTGACTGATTAGTCACCTAATCAAGGGGGTGGTGGTGGTGAGGTGTTTCCGGTTTCTGCCCATGCTCTAGGGGACGGGATTATACACCAGGGAGCAGGAATCTTGGGGCCATCCTAGAAGCATGCCTGTGACAGAGTGAGTAATTTGACTTGTAGTTAAAGGATCACTCGGCTCATTGTGTTAAGAGTAGCCTGGGGGAAGGGATGGGGTGGGGGGGAAGGGATGGGGTGGGGGGCAAGGACAGACCCTGGGAGATTCGGGAGGAGACAGTTTTTAATAGTGGCTTTGACCAAGGTAGGAGCAGGAGGGTGGGGTGGGAGGTGACAGAAGTGGTTGAAGTATGGTTAAAGTGGTTGTAAAACAGAATGTTTTTGTAAAATGGATTGAATGAGAAAAATCAAACCCTGACACAGGTCTCCAGGATGGCTATGAACTTGTTGGTCTGAGCAACTTGAATTTTGAGCTGGGACAGCCTATCAAGTTTATCAAGACGTGTACAGATTTCCAAAGAAGTAATTTTGTGTTTGTGGAATTAAAAGTAGACATATTGTCCTGCTTCGTGGTTTCTTTATAAAAATAACAATTATCTATGCAGATGAAACTTGTCTCATCACGGGTCTCATGTTGCCATTTTCATATTTTGTATTTTATCTTTATTTTTTTTAATTGAAGTATAGTTGATTTACAATGTTGTGTTATTTCTGGTGTACAGCAAAGTGATTCACTTGTATATTCTTTTTCAGATTCCTTTCCATTATAATTTATTACATGATATTGAATATAGTTCCCTGCGCTATACAGTAGGACCTTGTTGTTTATCTATTTTGTACATAGTAGTGTGTATCTGCTAATCCCAAACTCCTAATTTATCCCTCCCCCGCCCCCTTTCCCATTTGGTAACCATATATTTGTTTTCTACGTCTGTGAATCTGTTTCTGTTTTGTAAATAAGTTCATTTGTATCATTTTGTTAGATTCCACGTTTTCATTTTTTAATAAAACAATATAGAAAAGAAAATGAGATCTCCTTCAACTTTATCAGTATTTTTTTCAGCTATTGGTTCCTGAAAAACATTGTAGCACAGGGGAATCAGTGATGATAATTTGTGGAAGAGTTACAAATAGGCCAGGAATTGGCTTGCTTTACTGGTTTTGACTTGAATTAGATGGAAGACAGATGAGGGGAATCAGGCTGTTATGTAGCAGAAAGTATTACAGTGTCACATGGAGCAATAAAGGTGCAAAAATTGAGCAGAAACATATGTTCTTCAGAAATTAGCTGTTAGCTATGTGCCTTTCTCTTGTTGATGTTATCAGTTTGAAATCCAATATTATCCCAGAGAAAGGAAACAAGGCCACTTAACTGTTGGCTGACAAGCTGTCTTACACTTCATCAGATACACTCATTAACTTGACACATGGCTTGCACGGCTCAGGAAGACAAGAGAAATCATATCTCTGCTTTCCCTCATGGCGTGTTCCCGAAGAGATGCCAGTTTGGTGTGCTGACCACAGCACGTGTGGCCATTCAATGCAATGGTCTGCATTCTTCCAAATACAGGAGACAAAGGAATATTGCCAACACCACCCCACTGGACTCCAGTGCCCAGGGCCCTCCGCCTCTCATGACTGGCAGATGTTCCCGGGCTGAGAAATGGTGTCTTTCTCCTTTTTGCCAAACGATGCTTATGTTTTAATTTTGAAATGCAAATTGTTGAGAATGCACCCTGGTGATACACTCCACATCAAGAACAGGTCTTATCAAGAGTGGGTATTGCCCGAACCCCCTCCCCCTGACCTCTCCCCCCTCCCCTCGACCCCCCCCCACCTCCCCCACCCTCGGGAGCCTTCAGTGGAAGGGGTGGAGAGGGAGGCTGAGCTTTCTCTTGATTCCATCCCCGCCGTCTTCTTGACCCTAAGATGAGGGTTTCCATCTCTAAGCCTCCCGGGCTGAGATTCTCATTGTAGAGGGACAGAAAGTAGCTCAGATGTTAAACCACAGAGGGCCCGCCATTTTTACTTGAAGTGCTGGAATTTTTCAGGAAATGCCAGAGGAAGGGAGGAGGTCAAGTCAGCTGTGCTCAGCAATCCGTCATCGCCAGGTTTTACTAAACAAAAGCAAACACGGAAAACGTGATCACAATTCAAAGGGGCAGCTGAGCAGATAGGTTTCACCTGTGGTCCCTCCTGCAGCATCTGCTGCTGCCATTGTGGTTTTAGGTGTTAATGTCTCTTACTAACACAGTGAGCGCCTCTAGGAAGGGACCTGTGCCTTCCTGCCTTTTTCATCCTGGAATCCTTCATGCCCAGCTCAGGGCCCGGCACTCAGGATGCTCAGGACTGAGGGTGAGCATATGTCCTGGTCTGAGTGGGGAAGTCCCCGTGTGGGCCTGTTTGCCTCCTTAATAATTAATAGCAGCCTCTTCCAATCTTACCTTTCACTAAGTCTCAGAACTGCCCTCTAGCTAACTTAAGCAGAGGAAATTCATTGCAAGATATGGAGTGCCTTTATGAAGAGGTAATTTCTTGCCTCATGTGATGAAAAAATATCAGTCATGAGTAGGGGGGTGGTGGCGTCTAAGTCCAGTTTGCTCAGTATGGTCCCCATTTATGCCTGTTGTTCTGGCATAATAGCGAAGAGGGCTTTCACTCTCATACGAGTCCTAGGTTGGACAGTAAATTACGTGGTCATCTTAGGTTCAAATCAGGCCCAGCAAAATTCAGGCATCAAATGCAGTGGTCATCAGGACGTATAGGTGCTGGCTTAACTCTTGAGGACCAGATGGGTGTAAAATGGCCCCATTTTACTGAGGTTTTCAAACAATGGGCTAAGGTCACCGGTCTTCCTGTGGCTTTCACAAAAGCCCGAGATGAGCTCTGATTGGCTCCGCTTAGGTCACGTGTCCACTGGTAATGAATTCCTGTTGCCAGGGCAACGTGGCTGTTAGGTATAGCCTGGATCGTAGGTCTCACCTCCTGAGACTGTGGTGCCTTTCCCTATGTAACCGAGCACGACGCTATGACGGCTTCCCGGGACAGACCCCTCCCCCATATCTTCGGTTTTAGCTCCTCTCTGAAGTACCGAGATAATAGTATCTGGTGCACATTTCCTGAGTTGTTTCACAGATGCTAAAACCCCCACCAAAATGGAATTAACTACTTAATGACCAGGAGCACGTAGCCCCCAGACCTACTGGTGCCTAAGGTTAACCCCTGTGACACGGCCCTGTTACCTCACCATCAGTCAATCAGAGAATCGGGCACCAGCTGATCACCTACCCTGGGACTCCCCTCCCTCACCTTGTCTTTAAAAATGCTTTCTGGGAGTTTGGGTGTCTTGAGCACTAGCTGTCCCCAGACTCCTTGCTGGGTGCCCTGCAAAAAATGCTGCACTTTCCTTCACCACAGCCCGGTGTCGGTAGATTGGCTTTACTGCGCACGGGCGAGCAGACCCAAGTTTGGTTTGGTAACACCTTCACATCATATCAGTTGGGTCCGAGAAGGTAGGGTTTTCTAAATGAAAGTCAGACTGTTGCCGTAAACTCCGCCCCCTCCACAAGAATTCTCCGGTCCTTCTGAGGTGGAGAATTTTGTGCATTTTATCCAATGCTGTATTTTGAGCGTCATGAACCATACCTGCTCATGACAGAAGCTCCTTAAATATCTGTTGAATGAAAAAATACTGAGAAGACAAATAGCAGTTTTTCTTGACACAGTCTCTTGTGTGAAATATGATACACTTCATTGCTGCAAATGCTTCATGAAGCAGCCTCAAAATAAAGGTAAGCACAATGACCTCCCCCAAGATAATCATCCTTTGGTGTTGGAAAAACACATCTGAAGTCACTGACCCATGGCCTATGTCTTTCCTACACCGATGACACTAACCCTTCCGATACCTCAAGTGCTGGGCTCAGTCAAGCCATGTTTATAGGAATTCTGATGCCTGCCTTACAAGAAGGGATGTTCCTTCTCCCAGTGACGTAAGGGTCCTGGGCATGAGAAAACCTAGAGGAAGCTGGGTCTCCCACAGACCTCCACAGGATAGAGTTACTCTCCAAATGGATCCTTCCTTCCTGTGAGAAATGCACACGATTGGAGGATTTTCTCGTTTGAGCTAATGTTGATGGACTCTGGTCCCCCCTGGGAGTTTAGCTGAATCATTTACTAGAAGCTCTTCTGGGGCGGGGATTACATCATTCTCTTCCTAGCATAGTTCCTGGCCCCCAGAAGGGGCTGAAAAATGTGGCTTTGTGTCTGAGAAGGTGAATTCTCCTGGCTGGGATTTGTCCGTCTCTCGAAAGAGCCGTGCCATGGTCCCATCCCCAGGGTAAGGACTGAGAACACACAGGGGAGGAGAGTGCTGAGGGGGCTGCCAGGCTTGTATCTGCTGCAAACCTACCTACACGTCATCCTTGGCACATTCCATGGGTGGCAATAACCATCAGCCAGGATCCTTTGGTTGCAAGCAACAGAAACTGGCTTTGGAACAGAAATCTATGGAAAGGTGTAGGGTGACTTTGAGAATAAAAGGAAAGGCTGGGGGACTAAGCTCTGGAAGGATAAGACTAGTGTCAGCTGTGGGGTCCAGGGACCAGGAACTCTTGGGAAATCTCTTTAGGGCTTATGTTTTGGGGTGATAACCCGTCATTCTTGTTTCTTGTGTTACTCATCTCAAGATAAAATTTCCCAGAAGTCTGAGCTTGAGCCTCATGTCTACCCTCTGGCCAGAGCACCTTGATCGTTTGTTCCATCAAGATGGTAACAAAGTGGGCATGGAATCCTCAAAGGGAAAACTGAGGTTCCAGGGGCAGAAGAGTGGGAAACAGGGGTGCTGGCCGGCCTATAGCACCAGAAACCCACACCAGCCAATTTCCACTTTACCCATCTTGGGATTTTTGCAGGCTGGGATGTGCCTGGCACTTAGTAGGTCTTCAAGAAATGTTGAACTCGCCCAACTTACCTCTGCCCCCCACACTTGAGGCAGAATTGCTCCCTCCCCGTCCCGTCCACCCCACAGCACTTGGTGTTACTTCTAGCAACCCAATTAACATACTTTGTTAGAGTTGATTTCATGTTCTTGCTTCTTTTAGTTAAATTTGTGTCTAATTTATTTGTTTCCTCAATGGTCAACTGAGTTCTTGACACAGAATGGAAGCCCAGTAAATGTTCCTGGAATAGATGAATGGTTGGATCCATGTGTTCAAAGGGAGAAACCCCAGTCAAACAATATCTTTGAGATACAGGAGAAAACTTCATAAATGCTAAGAAAAAATATCCAGAACTTGGAAGTAAAGTATAAAGATGATTGTGAGACCTTTCAGTGTCAGGGTAGACGACAGCATATCAAGCCCATGGAAGGGACGTCTGACTCTCTAAGGAAATGAGACTTTGTCTGACTTCCTATTAATATCCGTTAGGGCCCAGACAGCCCTGGAAAGTTAGAGGTTAACCCATCGAAAAATTGTAAAGTAAAATAGTTTTCTTTTCTGATAGTACTAAAGATAACCCCAAAGTTATAGGTTTATTGTTAGTGAAACAGTGACGTAGTCATCTCTGACTTAGCAAATGTACTGTGGCATTCCTTCTTTTCCCTTGGCTACATAGGATACTTGTTCTTATATCCTATTTTGAATCAGCTTGGCCGTCCTATTATTTCCATCATTAATTAGTTAAATAGATTTGACCAATGTTCGTCATCTAGTTGCTGAGAATTATGTTTTTATCGTCTTGAGAATTATGTTTTGATACACATAGACACACACACACACCCGCCCCTGGGAAACTAGAATCTTTCTCTTCTAAAATGGAATGGTTTTCATTACATTAAAATAGCAAGTCCATGCCAAAAACACCTTTTCCTGGAAAAACATCTGGAATTTATATTGTGACTTTCAAGGGTTGGCTTCCCGCTCCCAATTTCCCCATCAGGGAGTTGGGAATTTAACACTGCATTTTTCGTCCCTCCTTTGCCGGTCTTTAAAAGTGATGTAACTGTGGTCAAGAGGAAGGATAGGATACCTAGGCTGAGATAATAACTGGGGAGGGGAGATTTGTCATAATTTGTGGTCTTCCAGAAACTTCTGAAAACTCCCTATGTTCAGGGGCATGTCTCCCCTTATGTGTTTGCCCATCTTCAAAGGAGAAGCCAGAAACCCACCTTCCCGGTCTCCCCGGAAGAGAGCAGACACTTGGCGTGGATTCCACCGACCGGATGGAGACAAAGAAGATTCAGTGCAGAAGAGAGAGATGCATGAATCTGGCAGCCTGTGGTTCATTCTGAGCAGGGGACTGGAGATCCGTGGGGCTTTCAGAAGCTGCCGGGGAGGCAGAGGGCTGTCCCCTTGTGCCCTGCACTCAGTGTCAGTGGTGGGAGTCGTAGGGTCTGTGTCCAGGACCAGTGATGAGCCTGCCTTGGTCCTCGTTATAACCTCTAAGTCTGATTCTCTGGCCTACTGGTTCTGGGAGCCACTAAATAAATCCCTATTTGGCCTATACAAGTAAAGGGGGTTCAGAACACGCCACCCTCAAAATATGCCACTTTGGCTTTTGATTCTTTTGAGATGAAGACACGTAAGAAACTGCAGATGCAGGAAAGGCTGTCTGATGTCCCATTTCTACTTAAAAAGGGGTCAGAAAATTTCTCATGAGAAAGGTGCCCTCCCTGTACCAGGAAGGGAAGAGCGATCTTATCACCAGAGACTGGGAGTTGACACCCAAATGGATCTGTACAAACAAACCTACTAAAATAACCAGTATCTTCCACTACTTTCTTCCATATATTTTCTTTCTTTCTTTCTTTTAATTGAAGTGTAGCTGATTTACAATGTTGTGTTCGTTTCTGGTGTACAGCAAAGTGATTCAGTTTTACATATTTCTGTTTCATATTCTTCTCTTCCATTATGGTTTATTACAGGATATTGAATAGAGTTTCCTGTGCTATACAACAGGGCCTTGTTGTTTATCCATTCTCTGTATAATAGCTTGCATCTGCTAATCCCACACTCCCACTCCATCCCTCCCCCACCCCCTCCGTCTTGGCAACCACAAGTCTGTTCTCTATGTCTGTGAGTCTGTTTCTGTTTTGCAGATAAGTTCATTTGTGTCATATTTTAGATTCTACATGTAAGTGATACCATATGATATTTATTTTTCTCTGTCTGATTTACTCACTTAGTATGATAATCTCTACGTCCATCCATGTAGCTGCAAATGGCATTATTTCATTCTTTTTTATGGTTGAGTAATATTCCATTGTATATATGCACCACATCTTCTTTATCCATTCATCTGTCAATGGACATTTAGGTTGCTTCCATGTCTTGGCTAATGTAAATAGTGCTGCTATGAACATTGGGGTGCATGTATCTTTTTGCATTATAGTTTTGTCTGGATATATGTCCAGGAATGGGATTGCAGGAACATCCCATATATTTTCTAGTCACTGTCGCACAACATATTGCCCCAGCCCAGGCCACTTTGTCTTCTCACATCCCCACAATATATCATTCTTTGTTTAAAAAGGTCTATGAGCTATTTGGCCTAACAGCTTCTTCAGGTCTTTATTTTCCTTTTGAAGACTCCCATGTGCACATAAAAATATTAAATAAAATTTGTATGCTTTTCTCTTGTTAATCTGTCTCAGGTCAGTTTAATTCTCAGGCTCAGCCGTAGGATATAAGAGGGTAGAAGGAAGTTTGGCCTCCCCTACACTAGATAGAGTAGATTATCTTGTTTGCAATTCAGGCCCATGCCTGATCTAAACTGTGAATAATTGGGATATGGGGACCTTAGAGATGTTTGGATCAGAGACAGATGTGTAGAGGGACAGCAAACTCACTCTTCTGGATGTGTTCTAGAATACCTGTCATTTTTCACAGGACTGAGCAAAGCTTTGCAGTGCCCACAGATTCCTTTGCTGACAATGTCTGTTTTGTCCTATTACATAAGCAATATCTCAACTCTAATTATTCTTGAACTTCCATCCAGCTCTTTGATTTCCTGATTCTGTGATGCTTCTTAAAAAGGCATACCACTGAAGGTTATCTGGAGTCTGACTTGTATCCATCTTACAAAAATAACAGTAAAATCTCCAAGGATTAGCATACTTACCAACTGGCATGCCAGCAGCAGTAGCAAATTAAAAATATATATATTCAAAAATTTGATGATCAGGAAATTACTCCTGAGATGAGCTTTCTTGTTATTGACTTCAAAGGAGGTTTTGTTAGGATGGGGAAATGAAAATGATACATTATAATTTGACATTTTCCATGCAAATGGAAAAGTAGCAGAAATATCTGTGTTTTCATTTCAAGGAAGGGCCTACCTGCAAAGAGAAATATATACACTGTCACATCAGGGAGTGTTTTATTATGGGTAGTTGAAAAATAGGGATAACGTTTCTTGAGGCTTGCTTTGGCTACAAGTTACAGAGACACCACCCCCCCCGCCCGCCATGAAACCCCTCCTCAGATAACTTAGAGGCTTATTTCCCCTCATGTAAAATAAGTCTAGAAGCAGTCTGGGGCTAGAATATTGGCTCCATGTTAAGACCAGGGACCCAGGCATTTTCTGGCTTCCCACTCCTTTATCTGTATGTTGGCTCCATCCCTCTGCTGTCAAGATGGCTGCCAGAGCTCCAGCTAACATGACAGGCAATATGGGAAAGGGCACCACCTGCCTGCTGAGTCAGCTCTTTTAAAGGAGTTTCCTGGAAGCTTCTGTTGAGTAACCATTGGCTAGATCTATGTCACATGAACATTGGATGCGAAAGAGCCTGGGAAATTTTTTTTATCTGGGAATACAACTTCTTCAAATAACATCAGAGTTCAGTTAATAAGAAAGAAAGATATCTCTTTACATAGAGTTTTCTTGAAGAAACGGCAGAGCTTTTGATTTTTCCCTTTCCTCCTTGCCCGTGCCCCCTTTATCATTTTCATTTTTTTAAAAAAATTTATCTTTCAAACTCCATTTAAAAAAAGGCAGCAGGGGGGCTTCCCTGGTGGCGCAGTGGTTGAGAGTCCGCCTGCCGATGCAGGGGACGCGGGTTCGTGCCCCGGTCCGGGAAGATCCCACATGCCGCGGAGCGGCTGGGCCC
>NC_041227.1:12576880-12578425 GCF_002837175.3 Physeter macrocephalus | reverse complement strand
AAGGCCCGCGTACAGCAAAAAAAAAAAAAAAAAAAAAAAAAAAAAAAAAAAAAGGCAGCAGTTGAACCTACTCCTGTCCTACTGCATTCCTTCCTTCCTCCCCTCAATGTTTATATTAAATAGGATCTGGGTTACAAAGACACCATGGTCTCTTATCTAAGAGACACAGCAGAACAATCATAAATACTGCAGAAGGTTTGGAAATTTTAGAGTGCTATGATGAAAGACCACCCAAAGAAATCAAGCACCTCCGTTTTAAAAAATTCGCATTTCCATATTTTCTGAAATGTGACTCTCTTACATATACATTTAGTTGTATAAGTAAATATTTTTAGCCACCCAAATTGAACTAAACACTCAAATGAATCGTGCTAATTGGCTGGAATGCTATCAAAATCAACACTATATTTGTTACATTTTATTCCCTGATTCCCTCCAAAAAATAATCAATTCGCTCAAGAATTGAATATGTATATTTGCTTTAATGATCCAACTTTAAAAAAACGATACCATCTAATTATCTTCCAAAGAGCTTCTGATCCAGAAGATCCATTTCAGAGTCCCAAAACCCAATTTAAAAAAAGTGAGTTAAAAAAAAATTTTTTTTTTAATTTTAAAAATGATCCTGCAGTAAAATAATCCTTTCATGGGTGGGCAGGCCTATGGACTGTAAGACATGTATAGATTTGTGCGTCCACCATTACAATCAGGATACAAAACAGTTTCATAATCCTCAAAATTTCTTTGTGTGGCCCCTTTGCAGCCAACCTCTCTTCTGTCCCCAGCTGTCGGCCACCACTGATCTGACCCCCAATCCCTCTAGTTTCTGTTTCAAGAACGTCACATAAATGGCATCATTCACTATGTGACTTTTTAAGCCTGGATTCTTTTGCTTAGCATAATATTTGTGAGATTCATCTAGGGGATGGTTTGTACCAATAGTCTGGAATACTATTTAGCAACAAAAAGGAACATGGTATGGATACAGCACAGTTTTTTGTTTCTTAAATCCATCCACCAATTGGATGGATATTTGGATTGTTTCCACTTCTTGGCTGTCATGAATAATGCCGCTGTAAACATTCATATGCACATCTTTGTGTGGACATATGTTTCCATTTTTCTTGGCTTGCAACTGCAGGGTAGGCAAGGGTCTCCTGGAAAATATATGGGGAATGTTTTGTTACTAAAAATAGTGTGTGTGTGTGTGCTGGGGCCAAAATCAACACTTGTCTACTACACTGAGCCAAGCTTTTTGGTTTTGCTTTTTTCATAAAATAAAGTCATTTTTGGTGTTTTACACTTGCAGTTCACCAACTTCTTACATCTCTTTATATCTCACTCTTCAGAACAAAAACAATTGAGTCTCTCTCTTTTTTTTTTTTTTTTTTTTGCGGTACGCGGGCCTCTCACTGTCGTGGCCTCTCCCGTTGCAGAGCACAGGCTCCGGACGCGCAGGCCCAGCGGCCACGGCTCACGGGCCCAGCTGCTCCGCGGCACGCGGGATCCTCCCGGACCGGGGCACGAACCCGCGTCCCCTGCACC
>NC_041227.1:12558793-12576834 GCF_002837175.3 Physeter macrocephalus | reverse complement strand
GCACGAACCCGCGTCCCCTGCACCGGCAGGCGGACTCCCAACCACTGCGCCACCAGGGAAGCCCGCACACAGTTATTTTTAGTCCCTTATAGTTTCTATGTATTTTGTTGCTTAAGAAGATGTTTGTCTAGGTGCAAGCATTGCAGCAAAGGGTCCCAGGTCCCAGGCTGTCTCACTCATAACGTGGATGACAGTTATGTAGCTCAAATAATCCCCCAAATTTCACCAAGCACCCAAGTCCCAATGGTTCATTCCGACCTGTCACTAGACTCTATTTCTAAATTTAGGTCTCCTTTGACATAGCCATTAAAGTGTCCGTCCCTGATGTCAGCACTTTTAAACGCTTCTTTCCCTTTCATCAGATTCAATATTGGGGCAATAGTTCTGACTTGCTGAAGACAGCTGCTATTTCATCTGTAACACTCCGGTGTTTTTTTTTGTTTGTTTTTTCCTGGAGGAACTTGAACACCAATAATCTTTTGCATGTATGATTAGAGGAAGTCATGGGCTTTTAATGTGTCCATCTGTAGGATATCGTGGTGAAAGACGTTGGGGATATTAATCAGGATTGCAGTAACACACGAGACAAAAATCTCCATGGCTTAACACAACAAAAGTTTTCTCACACTTTACGTCCATATGTGGGTTGTTTGGGGGGCTCTGTTCATTGCAGTCATTCAGTGATCCAGTGTGATGGAGGCTGCACCATCTCAGTACAGGCCCACCCTGACCACCATGGCATGGGAAGGGAGCACAGCAAATCACATTCCAGCTCCTATAAGCATCTGCCTGGACTTAGCACCTGTCACGTTCTCTTGGATTTCATTGGCTGGGAGTGGTCACATGTCCTTTTCAGGCTATAACGGGGTGGGGAAGTCTGATCCTCCTGTGGGCCTGGAAGTGGGGAGCTAGGGATATTGGTGAGCTCTGACAAAGTCTATCCAGAGGAGCAGGGGTGTGGGGAGGAAAAATTGACTTAATACATAACTTCACTCATGTGATGGTTTTCTCTTTGACTCTTTGGATCTCAGCAAATTATTGGTTCTCCCTGTTAATGGACTGAAGATAAGTGTCATTTGAGGTTGGGCATTTTTTGCACTCAATCTCTCTCTAATCTCATTTTTGTCTGCATGAAGGCATTAGCATACATTTTCTGGGCTCTGAGCCAAGATGAGTCATGTTGTCTGTTTCCTTGTCTCCACGGGTGCCCTGGTCTTTGCCAGAACCAAACAGCGGCCCCAGTCAGGAACTGCTGCAGGGATCCTGAATCCCCCAAGCCTGGTGCCGGCTCACCCCTCCTGCTCATTTGGGGAAGCCCACCCTTAACAAGCACCTCGCCCCCCCTCCCCCGAAAGGGTGAGGCGCCAGGGACAATGCCACTTGGAATCTGAGAAGTAACACTTGGGGCCATGCCCAGATCAACTTTTCATCACCTTAGAAAAGGGATGGGCTTGGGACATTTCAATCTCCACTGGAACCCTCAGGCATGTCTTTGTTATCACTGGGTGGGATTATTGTAACTCTGCTGGAGGGACGCACCGCTCCCCCACCTTGGGCTGTGTGAGGATTAGAGGGTGAAAAAGCAAAATGAAAATGTCAGATTTCTGTTGGGGATTAGGAGGCACTCAACTCTAGCCAAGTTTTATTTTTTCCATTCTAAAGGAGGGGGGAAAAAGTGTACCCTGAATTCTCCCATTCTTGCAACATGCTGTAAATGCATGAGTTAGAAGGGGGGAAAAACCCCCTGAAAACAAAGAGAAACAATTTGACAGGATTTCTTTACCTGAAATGTTTTAGTTTTCTATGACTTTGAGGTCAGCACACTCAAGAGTTTCTAAGACCCATTTCTGATGTGCATGAGGCGTGAATCCCGGAGATAGAGGCCCCCTAAAAGTGAGGAATAGAAGAAAACACAATTTATTCTATCAGCTATAAAAATTTGGTCAGAATATTTGCTGAGTAAAATTACCATGTTGACCGCTTCTTCTCACAGTGAAAAAGGTAGTTTGGAATCCCCGTAACCCCAGCGTAGAATCGAATAGTCATTCTCAACTATTTCTAGGCATAAACATTGTTGATAATTTGATAAAGAAAACACCTGATAAAAATTCAACAGGCAGAGCAGAAAGATGGGTGTGGTTAAGGTGACTTAATCATCGTTTCTGTTAGAGGGGGCAATGAATATGACTCTCTCAGTCTGTGTGAACGGGGTCTTTGGTTATTGACATCCAAACACATTTTAGTAGATACACTTTCCTACGTCAGATTCCCTTAGAAGTAGGGAGCAGCGCTCCGAGGAAATATTCTGCACATACGCTGACACTCTGATTTCCACTGGGGTTTTTCTTGTTGACTCAGAGTCTGTGTAAACCTCTCCTTCCCTTGTAATTGATCTTTCACTTCTGCCTGAGGGTGATTGTGTTCTGTAAGTACAGCAGGAGCTTCTGGTTACTAATGGCTATTCTATACTTTAATTCTTTAGAATCATTTATCTGTTAGGTCCATCCCTACACAAGCAAGAATACTCAGTGATAGGAGGTGACATTAACTACTGACTCTGAGATGAAGTAATTCTCCTTCTCCCTCATACCCACCCCTCTCCTCCCCAGCATAGACTTGTGTCAGCCCCCAGGAAAACTGGGAGGATGGAAGCTTGTACAGCATCTAGTACAGGGCTTTCTCCTTCCTCCCACCTCCCCCTACTCTGCCCTCTGTTTCACCCCCAGAGATAGACCCACATCGCCCTCCAGAAGCCCCTGCTACAGTGTAGGCAGACATCACTCCACCCGCCATCCCACCAAGAAGGGACTGGTAGAAAGCCAAACAGGAAGAAATCTCTGATGATGGAATTCCAAGTTCACAGCAGGCTGGGGGGAAGGAGGGGCGGAGATGGGCACCCCCACCTGCCCCCATCAGCCTCAGTGAGGAGGAATTCGGATTCTGCCAGTCCAGGCCCGGAGACAGAGACAGGGTGGGGCACCAAGTCGCCCACCGCATCTCTCCCTGTGAGTGTCAGACCTCTCCGCTCTCCGCCTGCCCACTGCTGCCCGGACCTGCGGGCCCACGTGGATCCCAGCATGGATCAGACCTGACCATCAATCTCCTGATTCTGTGCAGCTGGACGATGTCCAGGTTTCCTTGGGGAGATGGCTGTGCCTGCCGCTCCTTTCTGAATCCTGACTGATGATCAATAGAGAAATTACAATGAGACAAGTGCTGTGGGCAGGAGGGCATCTTCACTCCCCAACAGCACCGCAGAAACTGCAAAGGGATCCTGAAAGTGGAGCAGGGATGAGCCGCCGCTAAGTGAGATCAGCGAGACTGCCCACGCCTCTGAGGTCGTCTAAGAAGATGTGCAGACTCACGCGGACAGAGATCATTTCAGGGAAGAGCAGACAAGAACTTGGGCAATGGTTGTACGCTTGCAGCTTGATTTTTTTTTAAGGAAGCATTTTATACTTACAGAAAAGTGTTAGGTCACAAGCATCTGGGTACTCACCACTCTATCATAAGAGATCCAACTTCAGACGTGCATCTGAAGCTCCTGCATGCTCCTCTCCCGTGTATTTCCCTCCCTCTCCCCAAGAAATAACTATCCCCATAACTGTTTTCTTACCATGCTCATGCATATTATACTTTTAATGAACTTATTTATACTCCCAAATAAATATATTACTTGCTATATTTTAAATGTTTATATTAATGGTATTTTACTGTATGCATCCTTCTCTAACTTGCTTGGTTTTATTTAACATCGTCTTTGAATTTGATTCTTATTGATATCTACTTTTCTAGTTTATTTTAACATCTGTAACCACGCCATTGTCTCAGCCAACAGATATTCTAGAGGCCGCCATGTTTTTCACTATCACAGACAAAGCTGCTTGGAACATTAGGGGGCATGGGCCACTGGGCATTGGCCCAAGACTGTCTCTCAGGTCTCCAGATTATGACTGGAAGTTGTAGAATAAAGATGGGCTCTGGGTCACAGGGAGGCAATTGGTTGCCTTCTTGGATGCTTTGCAGGCCAGCTAATGGGCCACCCCCTTCTTTTGATAAACACCTGTATTTTCTTTTGGAAAATTACTCTTCCTCAATTAGGTGCATCCTTGGTGGCACTACTTGATCAAGACAGGCTTCCTGTCCCCACCCTGGCCATGGTGGGCATGAGATCCTAGAGGGAACCAGTCTCCCCCCACCCCCGCAGGAATTTGAATCTGGGGAGAAATAAAATGCAGTCTGGGAATGACTGATGACTGGAACACACTGTGGTGCCCTGAAAAAATTGTCTTTATTTTCTCTTTGTGGAATCTCAGAGACAAGTCAGTTTTTGCCCTTCCTAAGGCTGGTTCTTCCTTTTTTGAGCTTAACCACGTCCTTCCAGGAACTTCTTTTTTTCGCTTAAGTTGGCTGGACTTAGCGTCTATGGGATGCGAACAAAGATCCCTGACTGACACAGCCACCGAGGATGGCAGGTGGGCAGGTTTTCAGGGCACCCAAGACAAGAAAAGCCCTTCTTGTTCTTTCTCCCAATGTATTCACACCACTGCCTTGGACCATCCAACCCTGAAGAGGGTTGGGGGCTTGGCTGTTTCGAGCGGTAGCCAACCCCTACGTTGAAATATGCATTTTCAGCCATCAATTCACATTTATCTAGCACTAATGTGGAGCTAGGCACTGTATTAACAAGGAAGACATATCCTTCATCCTTGAAGAGGCCCGGGAAAAATCTTGTGTTCTCATAAGGGACCACAGTTCATCAAAATGGGTGTGGTGACAAAGGTCCCTTACCTGTGCATCTGCAGGAAAGAAATATCCATCGAGGTCATTGTCCCAATTCCTTCCTCTGCAGAGGTCTCGTAGAAGACGTGGTTTCCACTGAAGGATTGTTCTGCGCTCTGGCCTGCCCCCAAGAACGGGGGAGAAGGAATAGTCCCTTTTTTTTTTTTTAACATCTTTATTGGAGTATAATTGCTTTACAATGGTGTGTTAGTTTCTGCTTTATAACAAAGTGAATCAGCTATACATATACATGTGTTCCCATATCTCCTCCCTCTTGCGTCTCCCTCCCTCCCACCCTCCCTATCCCACCCCTCTAGGTGGTCACAAAGCACCGAGCTGATCTCCCTGTGCTATGCGGCTGCTTCCCACTAGCTATCTATTTTACATTTGGTAGTGTATATATGTCCATGCCACTCTCACTTTGTCCCAGCTTACCCTTCCCCCTCCCCCTCCCCATATCCTCAGGTCCATGCTCTAGTAGGTCTGCGTCTTTATTCCCATCTTGCCCCTAGGTTCTTCAGGACCCTTTTTTTGTTTTGTTTTGTTTTGTTTTGTTTTGTAGATTCCATATATATGTGTTAGCATACGGTATTTGTTTTTCTCTTTCTGACTTACTTCCCTCTGTAAGACAGACTCTAAGTCCATCCGCCTCACTACAAATGAATAGTCCCTTCTTATAAGGCAGACAAGACATTTCATAAACGTGCAGCTTGACCTCACCAACACATGAACTCACCAGCGGTGAGTGGTGAGCTCATACATCCAGGGAATCAAGAGACGCCATAAACAATAGGTCAGTGATTTCAAATCCATTTTCTAAAGACAAACAGTTGAATCTGAAGGACACAGATGACACTCTGGAAGAGGTCACTATGGGTTACACGCATTTTGATTGCTTCCAAGTTATATAAGAAAAAAATGAACTTTTCTCACATAGTAGCCTGGGTGTTGTGAATAGTTGTCTTTATTACCCCCCACCTCTATCACTTTATTTTGGAAACAGAGCACTCTCAACCCCCTCCCCCATTTTCCTTCCTTCCCCACCTTCAATCCATAGGATCTGGGAGTCAGAGGGCAAGCCCAAGACCCGGAGCTGACCCAATCAGCATGTAGCGTTTCTAGAGCTAAGCCAATCAGCATGTGGTGCTCCCAGCAACAGTGATTCATCAGGAGTGAGCACATGACCTAAGGTCACCCAATCAGAATGAGTCTCAGGACTTGCCTGGAAGCTCCCGGCTCTTGGCTCTTGGTTCTTTCCTGCTGGGTTGAACGTGGAGGGTGAAGCTTGAGGTGCCGCAGCCACCTTGCCACCTGGAACCTGGGAATGAAGTGAACACAGTTAGAGATAGCTCCAAGGCACCAGAGAAAAGTGAATCTCTATGAATTGACTTCAGAATCTAGTAAGTTTCAGCATTCCCTTCCAGCGGCACCATCTTGGTTCTCTGGTTCTGGGTGATTTCCTCACTATCTTTTCTGGGCGAGTGAACTTTGGGACAGACTGCCTGGGTTCAAATCTCAGTATCCCCACCACTAGCTGTGACTTTGGGCAATTTACTCCTGCCCTCTGTGTCCCCATTGTCTTAACTGTAAAATGGAAATAGAGATAATATGACCCTTGTAAAATTGTTGTGAGACGTGAATGTGTTAATGCATGCAGAGTGATTGGGGTAGCAGCATGCAGTAAGCCCTGTATCAGTGGTAGCTTTCATCACTGTTATGTTGTTATTTATATTGATGATCCCTGTCTAGATATCTCCCTCCATCCTGCTGGTTGCCACCATTCCCTAGCACCTTGCTGTCTTGGTTCCTATTCCACCTAGGACTTTTTCATTCCTCTCTATGGGCCAAATTTCCTTCTCTGTGTCCCAACACTAAGGAGATTTCTCTTTCCAAGGTCACAGGTACCTATCATGAGACGTCAACCCAGGTAAATAGGTTCATGGGTTTCCCTTCAGATAGAAGGATAGGGAAATTTGTTTCTGTGCATCCCACTTCCGTTTATAAATCTCTTTAATGAATATGATTTTTGTAATGTACAGTATTTTTGTGGCTGCTCAGAATCCATGGTATCACCTTTTGCTATCCAGACCCCAATTTCCCTGGGAAACCACTCCCTGACTCTCATCCAAATGGTTTGACCAGCCCTTTGTGTCCGGTGGACTAAGACCATCAGGGCTTTCCTTTCCTGACGACTCTGATTGGTTCAGGAATGGGCACGTGACAACAGGACTGTTGGGGCAGGAGAAATGTCCCCCCACCCTTGTGAGTTCTTGTTGCTGGTCTAATAATTAAATGGTCACAAGACAAATAATCTGGAGCAGAAAACCAATCTAATTCCTACACACGGAGGTCTCAGACAAGTGGGAACCCTGAAGTGACCAAAGCAGGCTGTTTGTAAATCATTTTTAGACAAAGAAACAATTATTTGTGAAGATTTAGCAAAGGGGCTGGTGCTTGGGGTAGCAGACTAATGAAGAAGTAGCAAAGTTAGTTTATACAGCTTTCTTAGCCTTGAATTCCCTGACTCTGGTGATAAGGATGCTGTCTCTCCTCCTGGTATAGGGAGGATACCTTCACATGGGAGATTTATTTACCACTTTTAGAGAGAAAGGTGGGGAGGTCTGTGTTTTTTTATTTTATTTTTTTTCCACCAGCTGTTTCTCAAGTAACTTCAATTCAAAGCAATCAATATGCCATTGAAGCATATTTTGGGGCAGCCTGCCCTGGGCCCCAACAGGACCAATGAGGTGCAATGTGTCTGTTGTTTGTGGCTTCTGGGAGTGAGGCAGGGACTCTCTCCCACTGGACTTAGTCTGTCCTGCAGCCTTGACAGAAGATTCTCTAAGAATGGACCTGAGAGAGAAAGGAGGAAGTGAGAGACCAGGAGACATTAGTCAGGACCTGATGACATCATTTGAGCATCTGGATCCAGCTGTGCCTGAAACTAACAAACTACTCTTTGCACTTCTTAGTTATTTGATGTTGTAAATTCCTTTAATTTGAAGTTATTTAACTTGGCTTTTCTGTTGCATGCAACCAAGTGTTCTGACTGATACAATCATGCAGTTATATGATGTTTGCATCTAAAAAGGGTTGTCCAGGGCTTCCCTGGTGGTGCAGTGGTTGAGAATCCACCTGCCGATGGAGGGGACATGGGTTCGTGCCCCGGTCCGGGAAGATCCCACATGCCGTGGAGCGGCTGGGCCCGTGAGCCATGGCCGCTGAGCCTGTGCGTCCGGAGCCTGTGCTCCGCAATGGGAGAGGCCACAACAGTGAGAGGCCTGCGTACCGCAAAATAAATAAATAAATAAATAAATAAAAATAAAAAATAAAAAAAAATAAAAAGGGTTGTCCAGTGTCTCAGCCCAGAAGGAGTAGTGACCATAGGATTGCAGACACATGGCAATAGGTTCTAGAGGGTCTCTGATGTCATCCCGGAGAGCTGGTTACTACTCAGTCTCAGATTCAGCTGGTTCTGCAAGAAGAGTCCTCAAGTTATCAATTCTCTCCCTTCATCCCTCCAGAAGGTATCCTTCTGTCCCTTTAAGGCAGCATACAAGTAACTTAGGATGGCTTGAATTAGTCCAAGAGTGGAGAGACGGAGGAAAAAACTCAACTCAGAGCCATTGGAATGTGGTGAAGTGTGGATTACCCAGGTGGGGCTGATGTCATTCAGGACTTTGATGCTGGATTGGGTGCTCTGGCTTCCCTCACCTTTTAAGAATGCTGGATCCCTGATCTGCCAAGACCTCAGATAGATGGGGAGACATTTATGTGCATGGAGGGAAAAATCTCTTTCAGTTGCTTCACCACCATTAATCCAGAAGATCACTGTCTAAGATGGAGGTTTAAAAAATCGTGTAAGTGAGCTGCTTGGTTGACTTAAAGGAACAAAGGTTCCCACCAGCGTGCAGGGCTGGCCATTCATCGAGTGACCTGGCGCACGTAGCATGGTGTCTTCGCCTGCACGTGCTTTGGCGGAACGGCAGGGGTGTGCCCTTTTGACTCACTAATCAGTTTCCCTGAGTTTTCTGGGCTAATAAATCACTTTCTCTGGTCTCCATCAGCTACACATGGTGTTTCTGTTGGAAAGACCTTCATGTTTACATTCTTATTTGATAGCAAATGTTGAGGGACACCAGGCCTCCTTATTGACGAGAGCCTCTGACGCTGGGTCAGAGCAGGAAATGGGGTTTTCCAGAAAGGTCACAAAGGTCATAGAAGGCAGGAGTAAAGAAGTAATCACAGTGCTCAAGAGTCTATGGGAAGTAGCAAAATCCGACAGGGTGGTTTTATTAGTCGGGGCTCTCCAGAGAAACAACCAACAGGAGATGTGTATGCGTGTTTGTGTGTTTATAAAATTTATTGTAAGGAATTGGCTCACATGATTATGGAGGCTGAGAAGTCCCATGATCTTCCATCTGGAAGCTGGAGACCCAGGAGAGCCAGTGCTGTAGTCCCAGTCTGAGTCCAAAAGCCTGAGAACCAGGGGAGCCAATGGTTAAGTCCTAGTCCAAGGGCACGAGAAGACCCATGTCCCCCTTCAAGCAGTCGGGCGTGAAGAGCCTGTTCTCCCTTCCTCTATTGTTCTATTCAGGCCCTCGGCAGATTGGAAGATGCCCGTGCATGTTAGGGAAGCAATCTGCCTTACTCAGTCCACCCACTGAAATGAGAATCTCATCTGGAAACTCCCTCAAAGACACACCCAGAAACAATATTTAACCAAATATCTGGGCACCCCATGACCCAGTGGGGCTGACACATAAAATTAACCATCACAGTGGTGAATTCCTGGGTCCTTTATGAAGGCAAATCAGAGGAGAGAATGCAAATTTGTCCATTTATGGAATTTACTCCAAAACAGCAGATGCGAAAATTCCACTTGATGAAGGGCTGCAAGTTTTGTAGGTGGAAAAGAAATGGTTACAACAATGAGCTGAATATAAATAATCTTGCATTTTTACAGATTCAATATTTGAAGTTTCGGCTATTTGCAAATGACTCGTTCTACAGGGTGGGTGAGGTTGTGCTCCGGTAACAAACAAGATCAAAATCTCAGTGGCTGAAAATAAGAAACAGTTCCTTCTCATGAAGCCTGCATTGTCGCTTCAGGGTCATCTGGGACCTCTTCATATTGGGACCCAGGCTCACAGAGGCTCTATCTTGGCACTTCCTCCTACAGTCACTGTGGCAAGACGAAGATGACATGGCTTAAAATATTTGCCCAAGAGGGACACCACAACTTCCTTCCCCATCTCATGTGCAGTGTCAATTATATGGCTTCCACCGGGTTGGGGGAGAGCCTGGGAGGAGACAGGAAATGTTCCGTGAATGGGACAACCACACACCCTATGACAGGCGGCAATGGGTAGCTTTATAAGGCATGAATTCCGCTCTCTTACAGTAGAGCTGGTGGATGGGCCCAGGCCCTGTGGCTGTTGAGCGAGTTCGGTCCACTCACTGCTCAGGCTCAGGATGCCAGAAAGATCTGGGCTGCACTCTCAGCCACTTTGTACCATTCTCATGAATTGATACAAATGCAGATTTTTGGGGTGAAAAATTAGCCCCAAAGAGGAAGTCAGGTCTAGTCACGGAAGCAAAGAACAGGAGAAGAGGCTCAAAGGAGTTGGGTTCTTAGTTAGCAAACAGCTCTGACGGAAAAACCTAGAGTCAAATGCAAAGAACAGAATGACAAAGTTGTGTAAATGACAGAGTAGCATAAATGTTGATATTTTGCATAAAACTGCTGTATCTTCCTTTAAAATGTAGCTAATTAAAGCTAAATAGCATAGTTGTTTAATAGCCACTATCCTTCCAAAAAATATATTACATTTTTCTTAACCATTAAAAATATGGATCATTTCCCTTTCTCCTCGAAAGATCCCCTCCTCTTCTCCCTGGTGATTTTGTCTTATTTCAATACATTTTTGTCCTGTAAATTATTTTACTTATGAATTAGTTATGTTTAGAATTGGATTTATCTTTGGAATTTGTAACACCCAAGTGATCAAAATGACGTAATTGGATAAATAATTATTAAACATCAAAGCAACATTTTATTGGAAATGCACATCTTTATGAAGCGGATGGAGGGGATCAGGAAGTCTTATAATGAAAGGACACCGCCCCAGCCCCCAGTGTAACAGCCTGCCCCCTTGTTGAACCTGTGGGAGGCCCACCAACCCTGAAGCAAAGCACTATGCCGAGACTCTGGGTGGGTGAAGATCATACCTCTTCTTCTAAAATGGGAACGGCCAGTCGTGAAGGGGAGATGGGAGAGGTGGGCAGTGAGAGCGTTTTCAGGTGGGTCAGTAGGGAACGTTGTCACATGGAGGTCGAGGATCGGTGCCCACGTGCTCTTGGGAAGTGCTTGTGTGCCCCCAGCAGGGAGTCTGCCTCACTTTGAAAATCCTTTTCCTCCACTCCCCGACTTGCTGGAATGGCTTCCCTCCCCTGGCTTGCGCCGAAGCAGCTGATATTGTGTAAGGAGCACTGGACCCTGTCCACGGCATTTGTCACACCGCGTCTCATTTGTTCCCCTCACAACAATGCTGAGGGTCGCTCCGAGCGGAAACTGGTCTTCACCGCCATCCCGCGTGTTGTGTAGGACTGGGTATATTTTTGTTTGGACATCCACACACTGGTCCTTCCCCACACCCCCCTTCAATCCTCTCTCCTTTCTCTCCAAGACCCCATCTCCTCATCACTTCCCTCTCCCTTCCTCCCTCCCTTCCCTTTCTCTCTCTCTGCCTCTTCCTCCCTCTCCCTCCCTCTCTCTCTCCTCTCCTTCTCTCTCTCTCTCTTCTGTGTCCTTCTCTTCTCCAGTCATCTTGCTCCTTGAAATTGTTATCACAAAACTAAGCCTTGGATATCATTTGCATAAAACCATTACAAAGGGGGCAAGAGTGACATTTCTTTAGCGCCTAGGTCCAAGCCTTTGACAGATGCAGCTGGTATCAGAGAAAACAAATTGTTAATGTTCTACTGAAATTTCGCTGAGGGCGCTAGATAGTTGCATGGGGGAACCAAAATATACTAGGGTCGAAGCAGATAAATTCCATTCCCAAACCATTAAGATGAAAAAGGCAGCAGCAAATTAGGTTTGAAATGGACATCCCTGTCCTTAGAGATTTCACGGTGACAAATGGATCAGTCCCCAAGTGGAACACAAACCTAGTTTGCTTTCATAGAAGCGGAGAAGAGTAATAAAGGCTATGTCTCTATGCAGCCCTGAATCAACCGGGGCTCCATCAACCTGTTTAATAGCTTCTCAGCTGAGCTTCTTAATTAAATTGCAGTAAAAGGTGGCCCTTAAGAAAGCTGTGAACACTTGAGTCCTTGAGTTTATTTATTAATGTTTAATTTTCTTTCATTTAAAATGAAATGTGTTTAATAATTATATTATTTATTATTTTTAAATTAATAGTGCTTCCAAGGAATAGCATGGAGAAGGATCCTTTGATGCCCTTATAACATCTGTCAGTGTTCTCAACGCCATCAATATAATGCTAAGAAAAATATTTTCAAGGTCAAGTAAAATTATCTTTAGGAAACTGTTTACTGTGATTTATCTGGGACACAAACTCCAAGTAGCAAGTGTGAGGCTTTGCAAACTCAGCATCAAGCCAGTATCCTAACCTTGCTTCTCACCCCCAGCCTCCTATCAGTCAGGAAAGGCTGGGCTGGGCTACAGTAACAAATAACCCTCAAATCACAGTCACTTAACACATCAAGATCTATTTTTCTTTCTCATGCAAAATGGACTGCTGGTCCAGAGGACCCTGGAGGGCAGTGTCCCTGCATGGACTCAGCCATCAGGGGCTTCCATCTGGCAGTGTCAACCTCGCCACACCTGTTTCCACCACATAGGTCAGGGCTGTGGGCTCCGGAGCTCCTGTACCTGTCCGAATTCTTCAGTCTTCAGTGACATGTGACGCCTTTTCCATCCACACCAATTGTCTAGGGTGTGTCCCACAGCTCACCTAGCTTCCAGGGAACCGGAAGTGGCATCCCTTTGTGTTTCCGGAAGGAGGAAGAACCAGATATGCGGGAACACTCAAAGTTTCTACTATTCCCCTTTCCACGAAATCGCTGCTTCTAAGACTCTCCTGTAAACAAATTCTGGAGCCACTAATGCTTTTCACAACATGGAACAAAGATATTTTCCAAAAGACATGATCAATTCTCCTTTTTTCCTTTTTCTTTTACACAAGGTGGGGCCCATGCCTTCTTACCTGGAAGAGTGCCTGGCATATAATAGGCATCATAAATATTTGTTGAATGAATTCATAAGTTCACGACTGGCTGAATGAATGAATGAGGGTCATGCAATACCTCTCCCGTGGTATCAGTACTCCTCTTGAGATGCTGACAGTGTTTTGCAGAGGGCGGCCCTGGGAAGATGGGAGATCCAGGTTCTAGCCCTGTCTCTGCTGACAGCTCTTGAGCTGCAGCAAGACACTAAGCCCCACGGACATTGTGCGTGAAGGAACAGGTGTGCTGTGCAGACATGCACCTGGAGCTGCTCTAGCCACTAGTTTCTTGCATGGGGGAACTGGACAGGGGCAGTGCCCATCTGGAGGTGGAGACTGGGGCAGAGCAGAGAGAAGCACCAGGAAATTTTCTGGAGTCAGGAAGCCAGGAAGACTGAACTTTTTATTAGGTAAGTAGAACAAAGAAAGGATCTGGCTGATATCTACTGGGGATGTCTGGATTACACAAATAAAATTACGTACAAATGTGAGAGACCAGGAAACCAGCTGGGAAAGCATGACTTGGCTTTGCTAATAATAATCATCCCATCTGCCTAAGCTCACATGGATGGAAAAAGAATAATACCAACAACACACCCCTGCACAAGACTCTACAGTTTGGAAAGCATTTTAAGATATGGAATCAACTCTGACTATTAACATTACATTGGACAGACATTCCAGGTACCATCTAAAGACCTTACAGATATTTGCTTAATCTTCACAGCAAGATTATCCTCATTTGACAACGAGGAAACTGAGGCATGGAGATTAAGTGTTTTGCCCAAGGTTATATAGTTGCTGGCACAGCCAGTATCTATAGTTCAAACCCAGGCAGAGGGTTCTAGAAGCCACACACTGAACTCTACATCCTGCAGCCTCTGGAAAAAAATGGAATAAGACTCTTCTGATGATGCCAGTGGCTAGAATTCTATCACTTACGTGGAATGATGGAGATGGAGTTTCTCAGAGGAAATGCTCTCTATTCAGAGACTACTGAGGGGAAAATAACTGAATTTTATCCCATAGTATAAAGACATTTTGTACGATGTTTTTATTCTTTTATTTATTTATTCTCCCCTGAACAAAATTTACTGAGCACTTACTATGTGCCAGGTACTGTTCAAAGATTTCTATGTGTTACCTCAGGTAATTTGTCTTATTCTGCTCAGGCTGCTATAACAAAATACCATAAACTGGTGCCTTATAAAGAACCAGAAATTTATTTTTCACAGTTCTGGAGGCTGGGAAGTCCAAGATTATGGCACCAGCAGATTCGGTGTCTGATGAGACTTGCTTCCTAGATAGCTGTCTTTTCTTTGTGTCCTCATGTGATAGAAGGATGAGGGAGCTCTCTGAGGTCTCTTTTATACGGGCACTAATCTCATTCATGTGGGCATTTATTATTATTTTATTAATCAGCCCAAATCTTCATGGCTTAAAGCAACAAAGTTTATTTCTTGCTCAAATCCATGTCCATCTCAGGGAAGTGGACATCTCTACTCCACAGCACCTTCACTTATATACCTGTGATGGCAGTTCCTCTACCATCTGGAATTTGGAAAAGGAAAGAAAGCCTGGGAAAGAAACACTGGATCTTAAAGGATCAACCCCAAAGTAACACACACACTTAATTTCACGTGTCACTGGCCAGAGCCAGCAACACGGCCACCCCTGACTTCACCAGAAGGAGGACGTTCAATCCTATCACATGCCTGACCTCCTCGCTTCCTATATGTGTGACTGTGGCCAAGGCACTTAACTTCACTAATTTCCCTGTGTCTCAGTTTCTTTGCTAGATGAAAAGAGAAACATTGTTTGTGGCATTGTTATGAGAATTAAATGTGATCATAAACCAAAAATGTTAGCTATCAATATAATGGCAATGATGTCATCTACCCATAGCACAAAAAAGTATTATGTGTGTGTGTTGTGTCTGTTTAACATAAGTAGTATTATACTATGATACTTCAGTGCTAGTAGAAATGCATGATCTGGCTGAAACAATAACCTTCCATTTTATTCCATAATTAGGCACACACACACACACACAATACGTCAGTATATGCAACTCACTGTTTTGCACCATTCCCATTAAAACTCGATGTCAGAGTTTTACTGCTTTGGGCCTGAGGCCACTTAATGATTGAAAGAGAAAATGGTGGGTGCATGATTGGCATTTCCTCATGCGAGCAAGAGAGAATGGCTGTTCTCAATGACAGTTCTGGCCCGTGTGCCCACCGGCCCATGGCGATCTGATGTCAGAGAGGACACATGAGTCAGGGAGCTAGGATGCTTGAACCCTGAGGTAGCTGGAAATTCAGAGTCAGGAGATGGGTGAAGAAAGGAGAGCGAGGTTGGGGTCAAAAGAGGGCACATGAGACATCCCCGGGGAGTGGGAGCTGAGGAAGAGCAGAAAAGGGAGGCATCTGGGCAGAAGCCATGTTCTGGAAGCAGCAGCTCAAGGAGGAGGCAGGTGGCCATGGTGGAGGGCAGGGGTCCTGGGAAATGAGGTCCAGATGCCAAAGGTCAAGAGAGGCCAAGGAGTGCAAGGAGTCTAAGTCGACTCTGGAGGACAACATGTCTGGGTGGAGGCAAGGAAGATGGTTGTCTTTGTGCCCACCCAGCAGTCACCCCCCCACACTTCCAGGGACGGGACTCAGATAACTCTGGGAACCAGGCTTTGCTACCCCCAGGCCAGCTCCAGTGGTGGCCATGTGACCCAGGCTTGGCCAGTCAGATATCACATGCCTCTGGCCACAATGATTGGCTCAGGAATGGCATGTGACTGCAGTCAGAGCCAATGAGAACTAACCCTGAGCCTTTGCTGGAGGTAAGCTTCTTTTGCAGAGCAGACGTGAGGCCAGGAGGATGTAAAGCTGAGACTGGCAGGTCCCCTTGAGGTGGGCATCTCCCTGAGTGTGAAGTCAAAGAACATTTTGCTGAGCTGGAGAGAAGAAGAGTCATAGTCCCTGGATTTAGATACACCCAAAACCAGCTCATCCCTGGCTTTACCTTGGGATGAGCCAATACATTCCCTTTGTGTAAACCAGATAGACGTGGGTTTTCTGTCACTTACAACCAAATGTCCTCTAAAACATAGAATGTGCCTCTTTGAAGATTGGTGTTTCTTTTCTCAGTGAACACTTTCACTCTGCAAAGGCACTTGATAGACGTTTTTGACCTAATGAGAATAAATTCTGTTGAATTCTCAAAAATCACATTCTGATTCAGTGCCCCCCACGCCCAAGAAATCCAATGTTAATTTGCTCTCGAAAAACAACACACATTTCCAAAGAGCCTTCACAGCCTCCGATATAAATTTTAGTCTTGGCGATTGGTCTTTGAATCCTTAACGTCACGTACAACTTCATGTCCATCCGGTCTACCTGGAAAACCCCACAGGGCCAGTCACCATGTGGTTGATTTTGATGACAACAAAACGAAACCCTAAAATTTGTTTGCTCTGAAAGCATTAAGGTGGTAGTTATCAAATCTGAACTGTACTACTTCTTAAATTACCTTGAAAACAAAATTAGTAGTTTATTTAACCACAGTCAAGAAAAGAAAAAGTAGGGAAAAATGTCCCAAGGAATCTGTTAGCAATTTTCCTTGGAAGGAAACACATACATAAGCTAAGGGTAAATGAGGTTGGTGGTAACTTGGAGGAATAAACCGATCCCCAGTTTATGACTGTCCATTTCTTGGCTTTTTCTTACGAATAGCTCAAGAAGTCCCTGCCATGTCTGAATTTCTTCCTAACCAAGTGATTAGAATAAAAGTGCCGTTGGTTTGGACAGTGTGGACGTGGTACCATTTCTTTAACCAGACACTTGAGATCATTAATACATTGAGTTCCTCAGTGACTCCGCTTGGACTCAGGAGCAAGGTTTGAGCTAATTCAGATACCAACAACTGAGCTGCTTTTACTTATTTTTAAAACATCTTTTCTTTAAATTTGAAATTTCTGGGGTTTTCTGCCCTAATCGTAGCTCCTCTGCCTTTTGTGAAATTGTCAGTTCGCCATGGGAAACACACAGAATTATGACCAGTTGTGTGGACTCTAAGAACCCTGATCTGCTGTTCCTTCCAGAGAGTCTGGGAGTTCCCCAACACTCTACGAAATTCCTTTTCTGCTAAAATAGCTAGGGCGGATTCCATTGTTGGCGAACGAGCACCCTGACAGATGTCCTGGGGAAGGCCACCCGCTTTACATGCTCATCCTACCCAAGTCTGTACAGCTGGTGGCCATGCTGTAGCCACCACCCGAGTGTCTGACATGCAGGGGCCATGCCTGTTCATTTCCCCTTGACAGATGACAGACTAGCTGAGCAGAAACATTTACTTATTTATTTTTAAACCGCTTTGTTGAGGGGTAACGGATATATGACAAAGTGCACAAATTTCATGTACACCATGTGATGAGCTTGAACATATGCAAACACCCATGAAACATCACCACAATCAAGGTAATAGACATATCGATCAACCCCAAGTTTCCTTGCACCCTACCTTCTGTGGTAAGAACACTTAACATGAGATCTACCCTCTTAACAAATTTTTAAGTATAGTTGACTCTAGGCAGAAAACATTTAGTTTTTGGTTCAAAGTGTGAGGGTTGGATTGTACATCAATGGAAAGCCCATCTGTAAGCGTGTGTTCATGAATACTAGCTGTTATAAGTCAGAGGACAAGTCCTTGGGAAACTGTATCATATTAGTAAATACTAAGGATCTTCCCGGGGGGTTGGGGAGGAGGGCTGGTCACAGCCAAAGAGACTCTGCCTGGTCCTTAAGATCCATGGAAAAGTGGGACCAGAGGGTGGTGGTTGGGCTGGAGAAATGGGCCCAGTCCGGTGGAAGGGGAGTGTGAGATGCTATGGCAGACTTTGGGGGCTCCTCCATAATGTCTGTGCTTCCCTTTTTTTTTTTTTTTTTTTTTTTTTGCGGTACGCGGGCCTCTCACTGTTGGGGCCTTTCCCGTTGCGGGGCACAGGCTCCGGACGCG
>NC_041227.1:12539088-12558718 GCF_002837175.3 Physeter macrocephalus | reverse complement strand
CCGCGGCATGTGGGATCTTCCCGGACCGGGGCACGAACCCGTGTCCCCTGCATCGGCAGGCGGACTCTCAACCACTGCACCACCAGGGAAGCCCTGTGCTTCCCTTCTTTTGTATTAGAAGCCCAGGTATTTTGCTTGGCACACGACTGTGTAAAATAAAAACTACATTTCCCATTTGGGCTTGCCGGTAGATGTGGCCAGATCACTAAGTTCTAGTTAGTGGGATATACGCCTAAGTACTGTGTTCAAATTCTGAAAAGCGTCTTAAGGAGAGAGGGCATGTCCTCCCTCCACAGCTTTTTTCCTGCTTCCTGTGGCTGGAATGCAGACTGGGGTGTCTGATGTAGAGCAGGTGCCCAGAGCTATGAGTGAGAAGCCTTATGCTGAGCATGGCAGAGCAACATGACAGAAGGGGCCTGGGCCCTTGATGTCTTGGGAGCCACTGTAGTAGCCCTGGACTGTCCACATTTATATGAGACAGAAATACATCTTTATCTTGTTCAAGGGTCCTGTCCACTGCGGGGGAAACTCACAGCTGAATGAAATCTCAAATCTCATCTGAGTGGGTGCCACTGAGCTAGAAATCTTGGGGCGATTCCGGATGTAATAGGCAGTACCAGTGTACACTCCATTGGAAGCATAGTGCAAAACTCTATGGATTGAGGACTGGATGGTTGACAGACTGTAAGAGATGTCTGGGTTCTGAGAAAGGTGGACACTCAGTGGACTGGCCAGGACAAGCTGAGCATGGGAGCTTGGTCCTGAGACTGGAAAGTGAGGGAGAGGAGTGTAGAGAGAGGATGGTTGTCTTCCACAGCTTGGAGCGAGGAGTCAGCATCCTTTCCAGGGAGAAGGGGAGAATCACACCACACCAGAGTAACGTTCTACGAGGAAACCAGTGCAGATGAGAACTTACCGATAGTTAAGATATCTTGAAAACTATATCTAGAAGACTCAGCACATAGTCAGCTGGCAACAGTTATTTGCTGAATGAAATAAAGAAGGAATGATGGCATGAATAGCACCCCGAGAAATAAGAGAAGCAGTGTGGAATAGTGGCTAAGAATGGGTGCTAGACTCCTAGAATCCATATCCATATATCTCAGACCAATGCCTAAAAATAGTGTTCAACAAATATAGACTAGTACTGTTATTACTGCTGTTGTTATTACTGTTGTTGTTGTTCTTATGGTTGAGAGTAACTGAGTGTCCACAGGTGGATCTAATTGCAAATGGAACTATTCCAGGGTCCATAAGCCACTGCCTCTTTCGAAACTTCCCTGGCAATTCTTCCTCCACATTCTCAGATGCAGCTCAATGGTCCTTCAAGCCCTGGGTTAATTTCTGTTCCTCTAGGACATCAGTTGTGGTCACCTTGCTCCAAAGCCGTCTTCCTCTGCTCTGACAGCACGTTATTACCTTGTCATCGGGCACTGGATGCAGCTGTCCTGTGCCATCCTGGATAGATTTTACCTTATTTCATTCCTTGTTTTCCCAGCATTCGGTGGGCCAACAAGACCCCTCGAAATATCCGAGCCCTGCTTGATTCTGCAGACTTATCCTGTAGCGTCTCCTCCAACTTTGAAAATCACATCCATACTCTCACATTTTATCTTTAGTTATTGCATTTTTTTTAATGGATGTGTAATAATCATTCTTCTATTGTTGGACATTCACGTTCCCCCCCAGTTTTTCATTGTAAGAGCACTGTTAATATCTTTGAAACTATATTTTTAAAATATTCATAATTATTAATATTCTTGGTGTGATAATCAGAGAAAAGGTGTGAACAATTCCATGCTTCTGGTAATACTTCCCACATACTCTCACATTTTTAAGTTATCATCTAAATTTTGTATAATAGGCTTAAATATATATTTGGATATAATTAAATTATATAGAATGTTAATATAAGTAAATATTATCAAAATAGAATACATATTTATGTTATATATAAATATAGTAAATAAAATTTATATAAATGGATATAATTTTTGACATGTAAATATTGGTATTTTAAAAGAGAACTGTAATGTAATTTTCAAAGTATGTCCATTGAAGCTCAATTGCGGTTTGATATCCACCATCATGGATAAAATTAATACATATACAAGCTTTGTTTTAATTGTTAGGAATTCTGTATTGTTCTTTTTTATCAACTTGTACTACCCTGGCAGAAACTTGGTCTTATATTTTTATTCTTGGAAGTCTTTTATTAATCACTTTATCATCCATCACTGACTGCACAAAAAATGTGCCTAAAATTGAAATTAAAAATTTTTCATTGACTACAAGTCTTTAACTTTTAAAATAAGTTATTTTAAATTCAATGATCGTTATGGTGGTTAGTAGAATACACTTGATCAAAACAGCTTACGCATGTCACAGCCGGTGATAAAGAATGATCAATCCATAAAGTACAATACTTTGGGATATACTTCTCTTAATATGAGAGGTGGGACTGTTTATTCAATGAATGTATTCATGAATGAATATTGTTATTTTAGAAAGATAGGCTTCAGTGTCAACTCTATTCATACCATTTGTTTTTCTTGGTGTCAGCACGGAAAGCCTGTTCATGAAAACAAACAGATGGGCTCGGAAGGGCTTCTGTTGTCTGCTGTGCAATTGTTTGGGCTCCTTTCAAGTTATACGCCAAAAATTACTTCGTGACTTTTGATAATCTATAAGCTGACATAGGTACTAGGTTCTCCAATTTCAGTGACAGTGAAGAATTGAAAACAGTCTAACTCCTAAAAGGAGGTGTGGTTCCCAGTTAGACACCAAACGTGGTACCCAGTTATCAGACATTTGTGTTCTCCATGCAAGGTGAATATTTCAAAATGTGCCTTTGTTTGGTGCCCTGGAGGACTTTTTTCTTTTCGCAGCAGGGAACAGCATCTTTGTAAGATTCAGGATGGGTGATGCCTTTTCAGGGGGGAGTCTCCCATCCCCCACCCCTCTCCACCTTCCTTACTCCCCAGGAGGCTGACTGCATGGACCAATCAATGGGCTCCGTTCTCCTAAGGCCAATGAGGAACGCGGCATTGGTGGAAGCCAGAAGAGAGTAAAGTTGACTGGGCATTTATTCCCTGGCCTTATGAGGTGACCCAGGGTGGCTGCATCTTCTCCAGGAGGCCACACCTCCTTCACATTTTACGCAGCCTCCCCGTCTCCAGATTCTAGAAACTTCTCTCTCCCCTCACCCTACTCAGGGTCCCACCAGCCCAAAGGGGTAGCACTATCCTTTGTAGTTTTCTTTACCCCACCTACACCTTTGTAAATTATTTCCTCTATTAAATTCTCCTCGAATTACCCAATTTGAGTGCACTTTCTGTTTCGTGTTGGCACCCTGACTGATAAACCTATTTTTTATATAGTGGAAGAAGGACATCTGTGAAAGAGGAAGTGGCAAATAGGACACATGTCAGTGGAAGGTCTGGAAATTGACTCTCTTAGAACCCTCTGTGCCTATAAACCCTTGGAAAATCTTCATGCCCCGGCCCCACCGGGGGTCTGGGTGCTCCAATTTGATGATGGCCCATCTGGTACCTGACCATCCATCTCTGTCCCCTCCACTGTATAATGGTAAGGACACAGGTGGGAACCAAAGAGGCACTAGACAAAGCTGGCAAGTGCTTTTTCACGAACGCCAGTGGGTACAGGTGAATCCCATCCAGCTGTGATGTGTGTCCAGCATCTTCCAAACTCTCCTGCTGCCCAGCCACGGCCACCCCTGGCCTCACCTGCAAGGGCAGCCAAAGTCCTCCTTTGAGCTCTGGTATGTGGCCGGGGCTGGTTTCACAAAAGCCAGGTCCCCATAATTGCCTGCTGGAGTCTGGCGTCAATCACCCGTGCCGGGAGCCTGCCTGGTTTCTCTGCCAGCCTCTCTGCAGCGCTGATTTAGGAATTCCAGACAACCCAGCGAGAGTTCTTTATTGCAGCGGCAGACAACGGATCTACAATAACATGCCAAAAGATAGGGGTCCCCAGGCAACAACAGCAGCTGCCATTTGAGTTGAAATTGGAGTTAAAATGTGAGCTGGATCCACCTGCTGAGGTTGGAGCGATAATCTTGCACCTCCCATCCTGGAATGGTCTAGAAGCCCCTGGGGGCTATTGCCTGGTGCCACTGAGACTTGAGGCTGCTGGTAGATGGCTGTAGGTATGTTTGCATTAACTGCCACTGTGATTATTTTCCTTTATGAGGGTATTTCAGGTTCTACCATCTATCTATCTATGTATCTATCTATCTATGTATCTATCTATGTATCTATGTATCTATCTATGTATCTATCTATGTATCTATGTATCTATATATCTATGTATCTATCTATGTATGTATCTATCTATGTATCTATGTATCTATCTACTATCTTTGCATCTATCTATGTATCTATCTACTCTCTATGTATCTATCTATGTATCTATGTATCTATCTAGGGTTATGGTTCACATGATAGTGTGGATTATTGTTCAGCAAATATTCACGCTCTTCTCCTCCCCTTGTGAATGAGTAGTGCTTCACACCCCCTTCCATGTGGCTTTGGCCCCGTGACTTGCTTTGACCAGTTGAATATCAGTGAAAGTGACAGAGCAAAGACATTCGATGTGCTCCTGCCGTTTGCTTTGCTCTTGCGCTTGGGAATCTGCCACGAGAAGAGCGTGCCCCGGTACGGTAGCCGCTCCCCCTGAGCTGGTGGAGCAAGTCCCGCAGAGGCCTGCCAAGATCAGCCGAGCTGCGGTGGCCCCATGGACCTGTGAGCGTGGGGATAAGCGCTCCTTGTCAACCACTGAGTTGGGCTGGCAACTCCTGAGAAAAGACTGAGTTTGCAAATTCTGCTCTGCTGAACCCAAGGGAAGCAGTGGTCATGACTCCACTCAAAACCAGGTTCCATTCATCCTGGCCTTTATTTGTGAATGCGCTTGTTTATTCTGCAAATGCTTTTTGATCACCCTAGGTATCAAGCACTGCTCTAGAGAGACTCATATATCTCTGTGTGTCTGTGTTGTCCCTTGATCTTCAGGAGAGAAATGAGCTTATGCAGGTGCCCATCCTTAAAGTGCTCTGAAAGGCAGGGTATAAATCCAGCCTGTTTCCCAGCCTGTTTTTCCTGCTCTGCTCGGCTGCGCGCCCCTCTGAGGCCAGGCTGGGGTGGGGTGAGTGGAAAGGAACCCTGCTCCTGCCTGGACAGGCTCAGATGATCCCCCTGCATTAAATCAGGGGCTGTGGGGGAGAAAGAGGGAAGGGAGGTGATGCTCACCCTCTCCCCTGTGGGAACAGGTTTTCGCACCTCTGGCCTGGGTTGACTCAGCCACTTTGTGATTAACCTTGTTTCTGTTTTCAGATAAAGAAACTGAGGCTCAGAGGGAGAGAATAACTCACCCAATTATTGGCACAGGGCAGGAGCGGCAACTGTTAACTTTTATTATGCCAGGTCCCCATGATCAGAGAAGTGAAAAGACCACCTTAAAGACTGAACTCTTGAACATCTGTGCGGAAGAGAGTTGCTACAGCAGGTCTGACTGCTGTCCTCTGAAGGGCCTGCTTGCAGGGTTGGCCCTTGGCTGGTATATGGGAACTTGGATTTCAGGAGGGTTCTCACCACCCTGACTGATAAGAGTGGCTCCCTATATGCCTAAACTGTTTATACAAAACAGGGTGTTTTATGTTGAACACCTGTTCCCCTTCTGGGAGTCTGGGGTTTTGGTACATACTAGGCAGAGGCTGCCACGTGCCCAGCCTCCACTAACAATCCTGGGCAGAGTCTCTAATGAGCTTGCCTGGGGGGCAACATGGCACGCATGTTGTCGCATCTTGTTGCTGGAGGGATAAAGGCAGGCTTGTGTGACTCTACCGGGAGAGACCCTTGCAAGCTTGCTCCTGGCTTCCTTTGGACTTCACTCCATATGCCTTTTCCCTTTGCTGATTTACTTTGTACCGATTCCCTGTAATAAATCACAGCCCTGAGTGTGGTTGTAAGCTGAGTCCTACTGAGTCCTCCCAGTGAATCAGCAAGCCTGACAGTGGTCTGTGGGACCCCCAACACAACATCCCTTCCCTTTTCTTGACTCTAAGGCTTGGCTCTGGACCCTTCACCCCACCTCTAACACCATCCTTGACTTTTAGGATCATCTTACTCACCCATAGGACTCTGCTGAAATCTTACCTTGATCAAGAGTTGTGAAGGGTTTTCACCCTTCTTGAGATTCTACAGCATTAACTTCCACAACCATCCATCAGGTGCTGTGTCTTAAATGATCATCTGTTTTCTTCCTAAGAACTGTCTGAGTTTTGAGTTTTGTGACATGTGTCAGTTTATCACAACCCTTAGCCTAGAAGCTGAGATAAAATGATATAAAGTGAATGTTTTGACACTGGTTTGCCTTGTCCTCCATGCTGTGTGCACGGAAAAATGACTTTTGAAGATAGAATCTTAATAGAAACCAAATTATTACCTAACTTCAAGATATTTTGACAGTTCTTCATAGACACAGCTATAGCAAATATGTCTCTCTGTTACAGTGTCACAACTGGCATTAGCCCTAGGACTGTGAATCTTATTTTTAAATGTGATTAGAATTTTATTCCCTATAGCCTGATTGTTTTAACTGGTTAATCCGGTCATCAAAAATTGATTGAGTGCCAAGTGCCATTAACTGCGAATATTGTGGAAACTTGACAAGAAGAAGACCCATTCTCTGCTTTGGAAAGACCTGGGTTCTACGTTTGGTGGTTTTGTAGATATTTTTCATGCCCACCCAGTATCTGGCCACCCATATCCCTGCCATGAAATAACCTCAGTGTTGGTCATGCTCATCCTTCTCCCAAGTCACCCATGTCTCTCAGGGAAACTGACCCCATGCCCAACTACAGTGGGACCTGAACGTTCCAAGCTAACTAGCATAATGCCACCCTCTTTGCCACATGATTGGTTCAGCAAAGCTAGGCGTGAGCCAATCAGCATGCAATATTTTCCTAGGCTCAGGGTGGTCCAATCAGGGCAGAGTCAATATCTTCCTTGGAAACCACCCTCTGGATATGGGAGAATTGGTGATTTGAGTCCTGGCACTGCTAGGCCATTTTGGGAAGCCAGGCTGAGGAGGAAGAGAAGGGTACAACATGGAAAGCGAAAGATAAAATGGAGAGAGATCTTATTCAAGTTACTCCTGATGTCTGAACCTCTGAATATATTGCTTACATGAACAACAAATCATTTTGAATAATTAAGTTAGGATAAGTTAGTACTTTTGATGTTGCTTTCATAATCAATCTAAATGATTTGGCTCCAGAGCATCTATCTGTCTATCCTTTCTCCCATTGTTTATACTCTGATTTTCCTTTGGGAAAATTATCCCTCCTACATTCCCAGACACACGTTTTGGGTGGAACTGATACCAGGCTCAGATACATAGGGGAGCTCATGTGAGCTTATGCCAAACGGCACACTGCCATTTTGGTCTCGATGATTGGTTTATGAATAGACACATAACCCAATTTGGGCTAGCAAAAGGATAAAAAATTTATGACTTACACACTAGATACTATGAGACCTCCTTTCTTCCTCTTGTTTGTGTGGTGTAAAGATCTGTGTTCTAGACACCCAGGAGCGATTCTGCTGCCACCCGTTGAGAACCCAGAACCACCAGAAGATAGAGTCCAAAGATGAAGCCAACATTACAGAAAGCAGAGGTGAACAAGAGAAATCAAATCATTTAAGATCCTGGATTCGACCTGCCATGAGGCATGCTACCTCTGGACTTTGTTATGGGCACCAAACCCAACCCAGCCAACAACAACAAAACTGTTTATTAATGAAACTAGTTTGAGCTGGATTTTCTGACATTTGCTACGCATGATAAACTTTTCTATATCATTAGCTATTAGGGAAATGCAAATTAAAGCCACAGTGAAATACCACCACACATCTGTTAGAATGGCTATTATAAAAACCTGACAATACAAGCACAAGCACTATGTATCAATATATGTAAGAGCTTGTGGAGCGACTGGAATTCACGTGTTGCATGTAGGAATACAAAATGGTACAGTCACTCTAGAAAGCAGTTTTCCAGTTTCTTATAAAATTAAACACACACTTACCAGATGACCCAGCAATGCCATTCCTGGGTATTTACCCAAGAGGAAAGGAGACTTATGTTCACACAAAAACCTGTGCCCAAAAGTTTATAGCGGCTCTCTTCATAATTTCAAAAACATGGAAACCACCCAAATGCCTGTCAGCAGGTGAATGGTTAAACAGTCTTTTCAACCGCATGATGGAATACTACTCAGGAATGAAAGGAATGAACTATTGATATACGTGGCAACTTCTTTGAATCTGGAAGGCATTAAGTTGAGTGAGAGAAAACAGTCTCAAAGATTACTGTACATTTCCATTTATATGACTTCCTGGAAAAGGGAAAAAAAACAGTGTTAGAGAACAGTACAGGGGCCGCCAGGGGTTATATGTGGGGAAGAAGTTGTGACTATAAGGAAATAGCAGGAGGTTGGATTCTTTTGTGGGGGAGTGATAGCACTGTTCTATATCCTGATTATGATGGGGATTACACAACACATAGACATGTGTTAAAATTCATAGACTGTACACTACAAAAGGTCAATTACACTATATAATATTTTTTAAATGACATTTTAAGTCACACGGGCAAAACTGATGTCTCTGAAGGCATTAGTTGGATTTAAAAAAAAAAAAAAAAAAGATTCTCCCAAAGGCCCCGCCCTCATCTAGGTATGGCCTGACTTTTCAGAATGAAATCCCAAATCCCTGCAGGAGGACAGTGCTGGAATCCCTTCCCTCAAAGGTGGCATCAAATAGTGCCTGCCCATAAAAATACAGGACAGGCAAAGTCTTGGTCTGAGGCTCAGTTTTTTTCTCTTCCTTCTCCCAGCTCTGACGGGCACATGGAAATAATGTTAGACATGTAAACTTTGAGTGTGAATGGGAATTTTATTTCCAGAGGTGTTTAACAATTTTTCCTCTTGGGCTGAAACCCTCATTCATATCCAGATAAATTATCTGGGGGTGTTGATAAGAAGATACGTCTTAGAGGGTTTTCACAAAGGTCTATATTCAGAAAACCAGCCCGTCTCAGGGCTGAACTTTTTATAGGGAGTTTGGGGGGCTGCTGATGGGTGGGAGGGCACATGGCAATCCAAATTTACTGTGTTTTCTTTGCCTTTTTATTTGTTCACGAAGCACTCGGATATCACGCAACCACAAGTTCAAGGTGGGAAGGAAGGTAGGCTTCTCCAGAGACAATCGCCTTTCAAATCACACATACACGGATTCACCTTATTCCTGGAGCCCTGCCAAAGGTGACAGCAGCAATCCAGAGCCTTAGTTTGCATTTCCTAAGCCAGCATTTGGGAAATATCAGTAGAAAAATAGGGGACACCTGTTGTCTATCTTTGGCTTTGGATTTAGGTATCCAGGAACTCTGTTTAAATGGCTGATGAGTGAAAATGGACATATTACATGGTGGGGAGGGGAGTGTTTTAAGGTTTTGTACAAAAACGATGGTTTGAAATTGTCTACATTTCCCTCCAAATTTTGATAGCAGGTATGTGTATTAGCGATAGTCATTGGCTCTAAATGGTAGGGATCCAAATTAAACTGAATTAGAAGACAAGGGGAGATGGGTCAGGGTGATTGGCTTGTTTAACTGAAAAAGTATGGGGGAGGATTGCAGGCATGGTTGGATCTAGGGGGTTTTATCAGTTATATATTAGCTACAAACAGGAAACCTCAATCTAGTTTGTTTAAGTGTAAACAGGCTTATTGAAGGCTATCACGTGGCTTACAGGATCTCTGGGAAGATCAAAGAAACAGGTCTGGTGGCTCTGAAACCAGGAGCAACATCCAGATTGCAGTGCAGAGCTGCCCCAGAGCAAACATCACTGTCCCCTCTCCTGAGGACACTGCAGCTGAGCCCAGGAACCAGCGCTGGAGCCCCCGCATTGATGCCACAGGAGTGTGTGTCCCAGGGGCCCCTTACCAACAAGAATCTGCGTGGTGCCTTCTCCAGGTGACCAGCTTCTGGATTGCATGGTGCATCTAACTCACGGAACTGGGTCACCTTCCTGCACCCTCGGGGGTGCAGGAAAACATGTTTCTGACTTCCCATTTGGGGAAACATGAACCCATAAGATGGGAACTTCTCTAAATATGAGAGGAAACTTAAGGATGCTCCAGGACAAACAATAATGAAAACAACAACGTCGTCAACAACAGTAGCTAACACACGTCAGTAGTTTATGATGTGCCTGGCAGTCTTTGAAGTACTTTACATCAATTAATTTACTCATCGTAATATCCCTTTGGAGATAGGTATTCCTCAGATGAAGAATCTGAGATAAAGAGACCTAAATAACTTGCCCAGGTCCATCTAGGGTGACCATCCATCCTGGCTTGCCTGGGACAGGCCCCATATAATGCTATGAGCACCCCGTTTATGCTCAGAAGTGGTCTGCTTTGGCCAATGAATTCCATGGTTAGTCTACCCACTCACACAGCTGGGCAGAGAAGCCTGGATGACAAATGGCCACTAAAAGGGGCAACTGCCATTACCAGGCTCAGGTTCCCTCTTTCTCCACCTCTCAGCTCTGCCCTCCTCTGTTGGGGCTCCCCCCTGCCAGGGGTCCGGGTTGAGATCCTCCCATTTCCCGGGCCAATGGAAAGAGACCCCTACCCCAGCCCCTACCAAGTTTTTTTTTTTTTTTTTTGGCCAGAAATCACAGAATTTCAATTCATTGTCTCAGTAGGGGTTTAGAACTCCTTTCTGGAACCTGGGGTGATGCCCTAGGGAACTCAAGTGCTAAGAATGGAGACAAGACTGCTGTGATGCAGAGAACCAGAGTGGGTGCTGTGCAGGGACAAACAGCCGACACCCCGTTTACCCGTCAGAATCCACCGTTTACTGTGACTATTGTAGGAAAACCTGGCTCGCAAAACTGGATTCTCCACGTGCTCTGTGCATTTAGTGATCAAAGAGGACTGATTCTAGCCTGATGCAATCAGATGTTGCCATTGGGACCCATCCCATTAGAGATGCAGAGATGGAACAAAAAACCTCCCTAAATGGCTTATGATCAGCAAACTTATTCTGTAAAAGGGCCAGATCGTGAATATTTTAGGCTTTGCAGGCCAAGTGTGGTCTTTGTCACATATTTGTATGTGTGTGTGTGTAGTGTAAAAACCGTTTGAGTTCAGGGGCTGGATGAAAACAGCCTGTGTGGGCTGGATTTGGCCCAGGGCACTTGTTTGCAAACCCCCAATCCATCAGAGAAGTCAAGACACAGATGTGCGAGCAGGGCAGGGGCAGCCTCGTGTTGCCTGCGCTGGCCACACGTGTGTGTCTGCAGAGACCACGTGGAAGGAGGGGTGGGCATGGGGCGGGTTCCTGGAGGTGACGCTTGAGAGCAGGCTCAGGAGCTGCCAGAGCAGACCCCGTTATTTCAGCCGTCTGGAATCTGTTCATCTTCCTGCCGGCAGTACCGCGGGTTTCTCTGGAGAACCACTGCTGCCCCCGCCTCATCTCAGAACTCAGCCCACCAGGATCGCACATCCCCCGTCTCAGTAAAGATCTAGGAACGAGCATGTGGCCCCAAAGTCCCCGTGAGACTTGCTGCTGACAGGGGGTACTTTGTGTGCTGGTCAGAGCTCCTCACGCCTGCTCTCCACCCTCCACTGGCTGCTCTTTCACGTGTAGAATAAAACTCAAGCCCCTCCCACGACCTGATGGGGCTCCTGCTCACCTCTCCAGCCTCTCTCCCCCTTTATCCTTTATCACCAGCCACTCTCATCTCCTGTTCTTGCACCGCCATACACCCCTTGGTCCCTCTGCTGTGCCTTGGCCCTTGCTGGTCCCTCTGCATGAAACATTCCTCTCTCCAGTATTCGCAGAGCTCGCCTCATGTAGATTTTTTCTAAAACTTGACCTCCTTTCCCAACTGCTCTAAAATAGTCCCTTTTTATTATCTCCTTGCCTTGCACTGTTTTTCTTCATCATGTTTGTCACACCTGGCATCTTTCATGTTTATTTGTTAATCCCTGTATTGTCAGTTACCCACCTGGACTGGAAGCTCCAGGAAGGCAGGAGCCTGTCTTGTCTCAGGAATCCTCAGCACTTAGAAAAAATTCTGGAACAAAGTGATACTCCCTGAATATTGGCTGAATGCATAAGTTAATGTTGGCACAAAGATGTTCCCTCTTTCCCAGAAGCCTTGAGTCTGAGACGAGGTGAAATATGTTGCAGCCACAAAGGGAAAATTTATGTGAGAACAGAACCAAGAGATACAGAAACCAGATCCTGATGGTATCCTTTGGACAACTTGATCAAACTGTACCTGAAGCTAGAACACTGCTGCTGTTTTCAGTTACAAAAGTCAATGCATCCTCTTAGTGCATAAACCATTTGTTTTCTTTTTTAAAAATTTTTATATGCATAAACCATTTTGAATTGGAGGTTTTGTTGCTTGTAATAAAGGAGTCTTCTGAGTATGATTTGGCTAGTCAGAGAGGAGGGAATTGGGAGAAAAAGAGAGGAGAGAAGAGAGCACATGCTGAGTGGTTAAAAGATACATCAGGAGATGGAGCAATTCCAGCCTCTAATCCAGTGAAGTTCTCTGTGAGCCTTAGAGAAGTCCAGCAAAGTAGGAATATAGAAATGTGGTGAAATTTAAGATAATTGAGTTGGGCCTATTTGGAACACATTCTCACTACAAAGCAGGGAGAGCATGGGTCCTACAGAGAACATGGATGCTGGGGTCAAGTGAGCTGTGAGGCGCTCCCACCTGCTCAAGCCTCTTTCCCACAGTGTGGCCTCGGGCAAGCACTTGAACTTCAACCTTCTTGTCTGAGAAAATGGGATGACAAGACCCAATCTCAGCAGAGCTGTAATGAGGATTAAATAAGGACATACACGTTAAAATGCCCAGAATAGGTGACCCATGGCCGGCGTTCAATAAACAGCAGCTGTGATTATCATGATGGGGTCTGGACTGCCCGACTTCAAATTGGCACTTGAATTTGGAGAGTTGCTAAAGCTCTGCTACCCCCAGAATCGAGGGTCAGACACAGAACTGCTCCACAGAGAAAGCAGAGCTTGTGGTTTCCCCGAAGTCTGTGCCCTGGTCAGATCTAACAAACAGCAAGCAGTAAGGATCATGAAGAACACTCAGTTTTTTTTTTTTTTTTTTTTTTCAAGCCAAAAGACCAGCTTAATTTATTCATCAGGCATAGCAACTTGCCATTTCCTAAAGGCCAGCGAGCTAACGTACAGACATGAAAATAAAACTACCATTGTGCCCGGAGATTAACAGAAGCCTTGACAGCAGTTTAAAAAGTAGTGGGCTTCCCTGGTGGCTCAGTGGTTGAGAGTCCGCCTGCCGATGCAGGGGACATGGGTTTGTGCCCCGGTCCGGGAGGATCCCACATGCCGCAGAGCAGCTGGGCCCGTGAGCCATGGCCGCTGAGCCTGGGCGTCCGGAGCCCGTGCTTCGCAACTGGAGAGGCCACAGCAGTGAGAGGCCCGCGTTCCACCAAAAAAAAAAAAAAAAAAATGTAGAGTACTTCTCACTTGTCAGTTGCCTTTCACTCATTTCCTGAAACTTTACCCTGAGGAGAATCCTGTTCCCTCAACTCAAAAAGATCAGTCCAAGAACGGATAATGACAAGGGGTGGAAGGGTCAGTGAACACTCATTTTTACATGACGTGTCATCTTGTGCAACTTGCTGCAAAAGCCGGATGATGCTCACACCACCGTCCTCCCCGCCCCCCACAGGTGATATAATGCTTTCGCGTCTGTGTCCACTCTCTCCCAGAGCATCCAAGGAAAGAACTTAAATGCCGGTGGATTACACAGTGACAAAGCTACTGTCTTTCCTCTTCTTTTTCCACCCTTCTGGTTAGGCCAAGGAGCGAGTCTCAGTTGGGTACTCAGAATGCCTTATCATCTCTCCAGGGCTTTCTAATCCCCCAAGCTAATTAGGGGTGACTTTGGGACAGGAAACCAAATCACTGGCTACGTGGCCAAAGAATCTTTGAACCCCTTTGTGCACATTCATTTATCAGATTAGTTAAGCTCTAAGAACAGTGTCTTCATTGATAAAATAAAATGCAGAAGTTTTGATGGGGAGGAATGCAAGAAACTTCCATAGTTGGGACGGGAAGCTCATATGAAAAGCCAAAGGCCCCCAGGAACTTGAGGGACAGGGAGGGTACAGTTGTTAGAAGGTCAAAGGAATCCTGGGAAGTCACCATTGTAGAAGAGTGATGGGGACATACTGAACCCACAGTCACTGCCCCCCCCCCATTTTTGCAGAGGGAATTGCAGAGGGATGTCTAGACTCTTCTAGATGCTCTGTTCCAATAGAAAGGTGCACTAGTGGCCCTCATGCCTGCCCCATCTGCCATCTGAACACCTCCAAGTCTTCTGTGGCTGGCCAAGTCTTGGCTCTGATCACCATCCATCACAAGTTGATGATGGATCCAATACCTGGGGCCTCTGTGCCCGGAGCTAACAGAGCCCATCTGTACGGACTGCTTGGCGCCAGGACACAGGCCTGAGCAGCAGGCCGATGGGGCTGGCAGCCTCGTATGTTTTCTCTCCTGTCTCGCATTTCTCCATCCAGGAGCAGCAGACAGAGTGGTATGCGCCCCTCCAGAGAACTGGGAAAGCTGGCAGCCTCCGAGGCCTGACCCCTCACTGGGCACATGGAAAGGAGCCCTGAGAAGAAGCCTGGAGAAGAAGGTGGGCATTTATCAGGGTCCCATTAACCTCTTCCTAAGGACATGAGATGACTTGTTTAGCCACTGCTGAGAGACCTGCTCATTCCACTGGGAGAAGCTTCCAGAGGCTGTGCCTTTTAGCCAGCTGTCCACAACTCAGGATCAATGCCCGGTTGCTCACATTCCTTCTTCCTGCCACCTTCCAAGGCATCAGCAAAGCCGTGGCTCTACCTCCGTCATCGACCCTGCATTGTCCACTTCTCTCCACCTCCATCAAGACCACTCTGATCCAAACCACCACCATCTTTAACCTGGACCACCTCAAACTTGTCTCTTCCATCTTGCACTCTGCAATCCATCCTCCACAGAATGGTCAGAAGGATCATTTAAAATGATGTATCAGAGACCAAGTCACTTGCCTGTTAATATTTTCCAGGGGGGCTGGCTGCATCCAGAATAAAATCCCACCTCCTTCCCTGGCTTCAGCTCTCTGTGTTCCTGGTCCCTCTGTAACACGCTTGCAACACTCCAGCTGGACTGGGGTGCTTTCTGTTCCTTGAACACCAAGCTCACTCCTACCTCAGGACCTTTGCATATGCAACCCTCATTGCCCAGATAGATCCTTTCCTAGATTGTTAAAGGAACCACCTCATTGTCATTTTCCTTTGTAAGCACCCTCTCTACGTTAAGCTAGAATTTCATATACATCTGCTCCAACATCAAAGCTCCTCTCCAGCTGCCACCTTATCATGTTCTTGCCCCAGGGCCCTTCCTGCTCTGGGCTTGATGGCTCCTGGCGGTCTGGCCTGGTGGAGACAACACAGGACCAGAGGTCAGAGAGTACTGGTTTGAGCCCTGACTCTACTACTTGGTTGCTTTGTGCTCATGCCTCATTTTCCTAACCTATAAATCTATAGAATATTGATTTTCCTTCTCAGGGTTCCTGGGAGGACACAGGAGCTAAGAGAGGTGAAGTGTTTTATAAACTGGGATGTTCCTCTCAGATATTCATTAACACTCAACACATACTTATTGAACACCTACTGCAAGTCAGACAAGCCTAGACTAAGAATCCAAGGAACAGTTTCTGCCCTCGAGCACAGAGGGAAGGGGGCAGTGGTCCGGCCCACAGAGGCAGCCAGAGACAGCCTGCGTTCCAATCCTGTATCTGTCACTCAACAGTATTATGACTTTGGAAAAATGCCTTTGTTTCTCCCATGTCGGTTTCATACTCTAGAAATCGGTTTAATTGCACTTTCCAGAGTGGTTGTGAGGATTATGCAAGTTAATCTAAATAAAGCTCTTTAAAAATGCCTGACATAGTAGGGATTAAATAGTCATTAGTTATCAAAAGGGGAGGCCAATTGGTAAGGCCAATTGGTAAGCCCAATTCTCCACTTTATTTCCTATCGACTCACTGCAGTTCAAATTCTACCCATTGCTCTAGGCTCTGATCAGCCCCCAACTCATTAGACACCTCCTGCCTACAAGCCACCTCTTCCCCAGTGTCAGCGTCAGAAACAGTAGTGTCTACTTCATATCCACCCTCTTCGTAAATATTTGAGTTGTCTCTCCCAGCTTCACCATGTCTCCCCGGTCATAGAAGATTCTCAAGAAATATATCAGAAAAAAGGACTTTATAGTGAAATGGTAGCTTTCTTCACCGACGTTCCATGTAGGCTCAGTACAACTGCTCCGTGGCAGAGTTAAAAAGTAATGTTTGGTGAGTGTTTTCAAAATGTTTTCTCATGTTTTGGAACAAAGCCGAAGGAGCGATGGAAATCTCCCAGTCGCAGCCCTGGTGGCTCCAGCTCTGAGACTCAGCTGCTGCTGAAATGCACACAAAGCTCCTGAAATCTACCAGCTACTGAAAGGCACACAAAGATCTTGAAATTCACCAGCTCTTGAAATGCACACAAAGCTCCTGAAATCTACCAGCTACTGAAAGGCACACAAAGATCTTGAAATTCACCAGCTCTTGAAATGCACACAAAGCTCCTGAAATCTACCAGCTACTGAAAGGCACACAAAGATCTTGAAATTCACTAGCTCTTGAAATGCACACAAAGAAGGGAAAAGGCAGGATAATGTGATGAGGAGAAGATGGAAGAGGGGATGGAGGAAGCACAGGAAGGGGAAAGGTGGAAGTACAGGGAGTCAGGGGAGGGGATAAGGGATGGGCTGACTGATGCCTTGCCTCTGCTGGGCTCTTAGATATTACTTTATTTCATTCTCACAACAAGCGCTCGGAAGCAAGAATTATGTTATAAATAAAGATTGGCAACTCCACGGAGAAAAGAGCTTATGTTTTATGTTGTTCGCTTTGTCTTGGTCATTGTTGTACCTATAGTGCATAGAACAATACCTGGCATATAGTACGTGCTCAAGAAATATTTACTGAATGGATGACTAAAGATCGAATGAAATGAACAAAAAAGACTCTAAAGCTTGAATAGACATGTCTCCAAAGGAGATATACAGATGGCCAACGAGCACATGAAAAGATGCTCCGTATCACTAATCATTAGGGAAATGCAAATCGAAACCACAGTGAGATACCACTTCACACTCATTAGGATGGTGGCTATAAAAACAAACAAACAAACAGAAAAAAGTGTTGGTGAGGATGTGGAGAAATTTGGCCCCTTGTGCTATTGCTGGTGGGAAAGTAAAATTGTCAAGCTGCTGTGGAAAACAGTATGTCAGGTTCTCAACAAATTACAGGTAGAATTACCATAAGATACAACAATTCTGCTTCTGAGTATACATCCCCAGAGATTTGGAAGCAGGGACAAGAACAGACATTCATATGCCCATGCCCATAGCAGCATTCTTCACAATTGCCAAAAGGTGGAAGCTACCCAGGTGAGCATCAACAGATGAAAGAATAAACAAAATGTGGTTTATACATGCAATGGAAAATTATTCAGCCTTAAAAAGGTAGGAAATTCTGACACATGCTACAACATGATGAACCTTGAAGATACTATGCTAAGTGAAATAAGCCAGACACAAAAAGACAAATATGATTCCACTTATATGAGGAACCTAGAGGAGTCAAGCTCGTAGAGACAGAAATTAGAAAGGTGGTTGCTAGGGGCTCTGAAGAGGGAGAATGGGGAGTTAGTGTTAATGGGAACAGAGCTTCCATCTTGTAAGACGAAAAAATTTCTGTAGCTGGTTGGTGGTGATAGTGGCACAACAATGTGAATGTACTTAATGCCACTGAACTGTACCCTTAATGTTTAAAATAGTAACTGTTGTTATATGTGTAATTAAACAACTAAAATTTAAAATGTGTTAGCTTTAAAAAGAGAGAGAGAAAGAGATAGGGCTTTAAGAAAGGCAATGCCCTGCCGCACATCACAATACTAGTCTTTGGCAGCTGTGGAATTGTTTCGGGGGTTGGCTGAAGGGGTCTCAGCCTCAGACTGACAACGGGGAGGAAAGGGAGAGAGAAGCCAGAGAAAGCCAGAAGAAGCCGACCAGGGGCTGAGGCTGGGCCACCGCTGGGGTGATGGACTGTTAAAACAGCAGACCGAGCAAGGTGGAACCCAGGGCCAGCAGGGGACGCCCACAGAGATGGAAACTGTGGCCGCTGCCTATGCCCTTGTCCCCTGTGGGCTTCTCTATGAATCCAGAGGCAGAGCCATAAGCAGAAGCCTTTCAGTTTCAAGTGACAGGAACCTAACTGGTGCAAGCCAAGAAAGAATCCATTGGCTCATGGGAGGAATACACCAAGGGATAAAGTGGGCTTCAGGCACAGCTGAAATCAGGAGTCTGCCTTTCACATGCCATCTCTCTGCTTTTCTTCCATCTCTTTGTAGGCCGACTTTTCCCTCATGATGGCAGAGGTGACCATCAGAAGCTCCAGGCTACATCTTACAAGTCAGCATCTACAGGCTGATCCCTCTGCAACCTGGCGTCACCCTGAGAAGCTGACCTCGGGCACCCTGTGGTAAGTCCTCCGAAGAAATTAAACAGGCAGTCAGGCGGGAGGGGCTTTTAAGTTGAGTCCTCAGAGGAGGTGACATTGGAGCTGAAACTGCATGTTGGGAAGAAGCTGCACGGAAAGGTCAGAAGGAAAGTCTTTCCGGGTGACAGAATAGCAGGGGCAAGATCCCAGAGGCAAGGGAGAGCTTGGCTGACTTAATACGGAAAAGCTCACAATCATCAGGGTGAGAAACCTGTAGTGTGTTTACTGTGTGTGAGGCTCCCTTCTAAGTGTGCATGTGTATCATGTGTATCCCTCACCCCAGAGTTAGGTAGGGTGACAGCAGAAGCTGTTTTCAAGCATCAAACTGAGACACGGGATGCTAAATACACCTGCCCAGGGTTTCTACCGCTGGTAAACAATGGAGTCAGACTTTGAACTCTTTTCTCTTTCCCTCCCCTTCTCCACTCCCAACGTGGAGGTATGGCACTTTGGCAGGTTTACTGCCAAACCTTAAATCTTGCCCCGGGTTGAAAGTGTGGTCAGAGCTAATGAGGGCAGGACCTTCCTATGGCTCGGCCTCACCCCTAATCCCTAGGCTGCCTTCCCGGTGTAATAAAACATCATTCAGTGAAGACAGGGGATGCTGCTCATCCTATCCAGAGCACCCTTGCTTCTTCAACGAGGGCAAGGGACACAGAATGACTTTCCCCTTTTTTCTTATTTCTCTTATGGAAGCGACCTTCTTGAAGTTCTAGTCTAGCAGAACTTCAAGAACGGTCAGGGCTTCCCTGGTGGCACAGTGGTTGAGAGTCCGCCTGCCGATGCAGGGGACACGGGTTCGTGCCCCGGTCCGCGAAGGTCCCACATGCCGTGGAGCGGCTGGGCCCGTGTGCCATGGCCGCTGAGCCTGCGCGTCCGGAGCCTGTGCTCCGCAACGGG
>NC_041227.1:12508468-12538995 GCF_002837175.3 Physeter macrocephalus | reverse complement strand
TGCCCCGGTCCGGGAAGATCCCACATGCCGCGGAGCGGCTGGGCCCGTGAGCCATGGCCGCTGAGCCTGCGCGTCCGGAGCCTGTGCTCCGCGGTGGGTCGGCCTTTACGCCAAGGCCCTGGGATTGAACGGTGAGCAAACCACAGGCCTCAGCTCCCTTAAAGATCTCGGTGCCTATCCGTGCCAAGCCTCTGTGGCAATTGTTTCCTTGAAAAGCAATATCTGAGCAGAGAATAGAGGAAGGCTGGCTCAGGAGAACATTCCCATTGTAAAGGGTTCAAAGAAAACCCATATACCATGAGTGTAGCCCTTAAAGCCCATACCACCCATGCCTTTCGCCCTCACTTCCCTCCCTGAAATCAGCCACCCTCATCATTTGCCTACTTCCGACAGTGTCGCTTTTGCCTGGGTAGGATTATAATACTCTCAAATGTGGACCGTCTCTTTGGTTCCATTTGTGTGCCCCTGTTGTAATACCATTCTCGTTTTCAAGTCCTGCTGATTCTACCTCCTAAATCTTTCCCAGGTGCAGCCCCTTTTCTGCATCTTGGGCACCACTGCCCGCATTCAGGTCCCTATCATTTCTTGCCATTGTTTCTGTTACCCAACCAGGTTGATTTTGCCCGAGGCACAGCAAGCCAAAATGCTGAGCTGCCGAGGTCTGCAGCAGAGAGGGTTTCTTTGCAAGGCAGCCAAGCGAATAGATGGGGGAAACGCATCCCAAACTCACCTCCCCGAAGGCAAGGGGCTGGGGTATTTATGGGATAACGAATAAAGCAGCAGGGCGGTCCGAGGCGTGGGGAGCGTGGGTTTCTTGGGGAAACATGATTGGAAAAAAGTGTGGTCATTGTCATTCTGTGCAGGTGTAACCAAGCTACAGGCCTCTGCACATTCAAAAGGTCACCAAGCGGACACTGGCGCATGCCCAGTTGGGGGGTTGGTGGTTCCACCCAGTCTTCACCAGCTCAGCTCAAAAACTAGACACGGCTGACTCCAAGTTCCTAGAAAACAGCTGATTTAGGCCTCCGAGGCCACGTGCTGCTTGAAGGACATACAAGTCTTTTGCAGATGACCTTGATTAGTGAAGGTGGGTGAAGTGGATTTGACTAATTCCCCACGGTTACACCTCCTGGTCTCCCTGTCTCCAGTCTTAACCTCCTAAAATCCCAACTCCAGGCTCCCAGTGGAGAAATCAGACTACAGTGCAAATTGGACTATGGAAGGGGCTTTGGGGGAGGTTTGAGGCTGCCCAACACCCTCTGAATGCTCACCCTGTGTTGGGGAGTTTCCCACAGTGCAGTTGCCATGTCCCCAGATGGCAGTCATGGCATTCTCCCAGCCTCCTCTGCTGCGAGGGGCAGCCAGGTGACTTTGGCTTCTCCAGTCAGATCCTCTCATTTGAGACTATGCCTTCGAAGGGAATATGCGGGGACAAACAGAATTGCGTTTTGTTAAGCAAAGCCACGGAGGCATCTGGTCCTTCCGGAGGGAGTGGGGTACGCTTGCTGGTGCCCAGTGCCCTGTGGTTGGGTGCAGCTTCTGGCTGTGTCTCCCGATTTTGGCTTTCTGGATCTTTGGAGGATTCTCCATGTTTCCTGCCCTCCTTTAACGAATTTGAGTTTTGCTTACACCAGTCAGAGTGGTGTTTGCTGTTTGCAGTTAAGAAGCCTGATGGATACAAACCACATCACTTTCCTACCTAAATAGTTTTCACTGGTTTCCCTGCCCACCAGGCCCTGCTCGCTCCTCCAGCCTCATGCTTGGTGCCCCCATCTGACACTTTGTACTCTAACTACCAAGTATGGACTCCTTGCTTCCCTCTCCTTACACTACTCTGTTCAGGGAGTTTTTATCTTCCTATAGGCTGGGATGTGCCCACTTTACAGAAGAGAAAGCTGAGTCTCAGCAACGTGCTCACATATTGGCCCCAGAGTCAGAACCAGAACTCGGATCTCCATGTTCCACCTGAGGTCCCGTCTCCTTTTAGCTGGAGTTCAAGGCCTTCCTAAAGCCCCTTTCCCCCGTGTGCCCCTACAACCGCAGCCCAGCCCCTTACCACCCCATGCACTCTGGCTTATTCTCTACCCAGGCCCAGGCAGCTTCCTCACCCTGGACCATCTCCCCGTCCCGTTGGCCTGGTGGTGAGGTCACAGGCTCTGAAGCCAGACTTCTGGATTCAAGTCTTGGCTCTGCCTCTTCCCAGCCTCGTGAGATTAGGCAAGTCACCAAGCCTCTCTGTGCCCCAGTTGTCTCATCTATAAAATCGGGTAATGATGGTAAGCCTCTTAAGTGTGTTGGGTGGAAACTCAGATGAGTCGCTTAGTGAGCACACAGTGACTGTTAGCTGCTATCATTCTTATCAGCATTGTCATTGTCATCTGGCAATGTCCGTGTCTGCCTACCTCTCTTGACTTCTCTTCCCTTTGGGTGGCCCCTCCCCAGTGGGGAGGATTCATTGCTTCCTGCTCAGGGCATAGGCAGCAGAGGGGGTGGTGAAGAGGCTGCAGCATGGAACCAGAAGCCTTGGGTTCATACCTTGGCTCTAGCCACCTATTATTTGCTGTGTGATCTTGGGCAAGTGACTTAATCTCTCTGTGTGTGCCTCAGTTTCCTGGGAGAAATGGTGACGATAAAGGGAGCTAATTCATGGAGTAGTGGTGGAGACCAAATGTGTTAATACTTAAAGCGGTGTCTGGCACACAGGGAGCACACTCCATAATGTTGGCGCGTATTAGTTGTTCATGTCTGTCTTGCTCTCTAAACCTGAAGGGCATGAACCAGGCTTTATTTATCTCTGTGTTCTTGGCACCTCATACAGTGCCAGGGCCTGGTTGGTGCCACATTAGTGCCCCATGCTTGCAGTCTGATCTCATATCAGCTATTTTTTTTCATTCTCCCTGCCTGGAGGACACTGTTCCATCCTGCAAAGAAAAAAGAGTGCCTCCATCCAAGCTTGGTGCCTTTGGGAGCTGCTGGCCCCGGGAGCCCAAGAAGACCCAGGGCCTGGGGAGGCTGTCAGCTGTGGGGACTGGCTCTCCTCGGCAGGGGACTTGCAGACCACCCGCCCTCAGCAGGGGGGCATTTAGGGTCTCATTTGGAAGCATCTCGGGAAAGGCATCACGCAGAGGGCCACAACATATGCTGTCTCTTGGGCGATGCCAGATGGTGGGGATTTGGCTGGGCTCCCTCTAGATCTGTGAGCCCGCTGACCCATTCAGAGGCTCCAAAATGCAAAGGAGAAATGATAATGGTGCTTTGAAATGACTGGAGCTGGAAGCCGCGTGGAGCCTGGCAATGAAGGAGCACACCCTTGCCGCTGGTACTTGACTGCATTCACGCACCAGCGAAGCAGGATGGATTCCAGCCGGCTTAATGACCACCCTGGTTAGCTATCTGGTTCATTCCATCTGAGCACTGTGTAAAGGATTGGAATAGAGGGGTGATTAAGAGATCACTGCGTGAGCTCAAGCGCCAGCTCCTCCACTTACCAGTTGTACAAACCTTTGGCAAAGAACTTAATTCTCTGTGCCTCAATATCCCTGTCTGCAAAATGGGAATACTATTGCTGTAACGGCAGAAAAACATTCTGTTCACCTGTGTTGTCATTATGACAACGGCTAACTCACACAGCACTCTCCACGTGCCGGGAGCTGTTCTTTACATGGATTCTCTTGTTTAATCCTACAACCACCCCAAGAGGGAGGTGCTATTATTATCTCTATTTTTTTAATCAGCAAAGTAAGGAGAGTTCAAACAACTCACTCAAAGTCATAAAGCTAGAAGTTGGCAGAATCAGGATTCAAACTTAGCCAATCTGGTCCACAGTCCGTGTTCTTACCATTGAGCTGTGCTGCCTGACAATAAGACAGAGACCTCATCAATGACAGTCTTGCCCTGCAGCAAGCGCTTATGATCCACTCTGGAAGGTTAAAGAAAGCCATGTATGCAACAACTCAAAGCAACCGCACACTCTCATCTTAGCTAACTGATGATGACCCATCTTTTTTTCCCTCAAATACAAGGCATTAGTTTGGATGATTTGGGCTGCAAGTAACAGTTAACCCTACTCCAAGTGTTTTCAACATTGGTGACGTCAGTGGTTATTATTATTCACATAGGAGTTGAGGTTGCTGCAGTTTGGTTAATCCAGTGACTCAGGGATGTCATTAAGAAACCTGGGTCTTTCCCATGTTGTGTTCTGTGATCTTTGGGATATGCCAGCTTTGTCCATAGACCAGCTCCCCTCTTGACAACAAGGTGGCTGCCAACACTTCCAGGTAGTTCTGCATGTGAAAAACGTCAGGGGAGTGATTGTCCGTTCTTGGGTATTTTCTTAGGAGTCTGAAAACATTCTCTAGAGTCTTCCAGAAGACTTCCCATCATGTCTGATTGGCCAGTAGTGGGTCACATGCTCCCTCCTAGACCAGTCCCTGCAGGGGGCTGTGACCTCCCTGACTGGTCATCTGGAGTTGACTGGCTGGGGGTGAAGCAGCAGCCCTGGTCCCTGCACAGACCTTGTGCTTCTCTACTTCCCTTGACTCACTTCTGCCATTTGTCCTGCAGGAATGCCTGTCCTGTTCCTTGGTGTCATCATGACAAACCATTTGTATTATTTAGGAACCATTTCAGTTGCAAGTAACAGGCAACCCAACTAAGAGTGACTTAAATGAAGATGGGTTTGTTTTTCTTACATCACAGGAAGAAGCCCAGAGGCAGGCAGTACGGAACCAGAGCTGTATCTGTCATTGATGTTCCAAGGACCAGACTCTTTCTGTCTCCCCACTTTGCATCCTCCGCATCGTGGTTTTTATCCACAGGCTCATCAAACACCTTCTGGTTCTAAAGTGGCAGCTCCACTTCCAGGCTGGAAGGAGAGAGAAGGAAGGAGGGGAGGTTCCTGTGTCGCAGAAGCAGCAGTGCATTCTCAGGAACACCATGTGGATATCCATGTATGTTCCATTGGCTGGAATGGGGTCATGTGGCTACCATTAGCTGCAAGGGAGTCTGGGAAAGTGAGCCTCTTAGCTGGGCACAGTGACATCTTGATCAAAGCTGGGGTCCTGATGGTGAGGAGGGAGAAGCGGATACTTAGGGGGCAACTAGCTGTGTCCGCCACACCCTTCGTTACAGCTCGGCTCACACCACACTCCCATGTAAATCCTTCCATACTCACCCCAAGGGAATGGGCTCCCCTTCCCTTCTAAGAAACTAACATGAAAAAGGAAGAGGGAAAACGAATCTGATGAAGTACCCATCCGAGTCATGGCTCCAAACCCTTTCAGGTGGTGGTGATGGCACATCCTTGCTGGGTGGGGAAACTGAGGCTCAGAGGGTAGTAATGATTTGCCCAAGGTCATAGCTAGGTACAGGGCTTAGCAGGAATATGGACCTGAGTCTTTCTCATTGGCAAGTGCACACTCTCTCCCATCCACCGGTTCCCGTGGAACTCCAGTTAGCCTGGGTAAATGGTCACTGTCGGCTCACGGCCAGTTCTCCTGTCTGTTGCTTCATCTCTGCCAATAATACTGCACATTCCTTAAGGTCTGTGGGGTTCCTGTGTTCCCATACAAGGGGGAGAGTACCCCCCTCAACCCTGGCCTCCTGGCTGAGGATGGAGGGACCACCGTGGGCCGGAGGTGGCGTGTGAGCACGATAGTGAACCTCTGACTCTAGAAACCCCAGCACGTCGCTTCTAACTGTGGGGAGAACATTAAGTTTCCAAGTGGGCGCCTCGCTTGGACAGATGCGAACGCGAACACGGAACATTTTTCTCCCTCCTCTCCCTCCCCTGAGTTCTATTGGGGGCCGGTTCATGGGAAGTTGGTTAATTGGAACTGTCCCTGCTGCCCCAGTGAGAAATGGGACCTTGTACACCACGTCTCCTGGAGAAAGACTCCCATCTGTTCACTCCAGGAGGATAATTATGTGTATAAATTACCGGCCTCCTCATCCCTCCCCCGCCCAGCTGCACGAGGGGGCTGTGCTCTTGATGAAGATTCCCGAGTGACCTTTGAGATGCAGGAATATGACTGAATCAGCTCCTGGATCAGTCATCTGCCCTGAGCACGACTGCTGTATCCATTTTCTATTCTAGGTGTGGAAGATGGACATTTACTTGGCAACATTTTTTTTGTAATGAATCTGTGATTGGGGAAGGGTGCTTCGACAATGATTATTGTTGAACTTGGTGTGACTTCCAGCAACAGAGAAAGTCCCCGACTGTCACTTTTACCTCTTATTAGAGGAAAGACCCCAGGCTGAGCAGCTTAGGAAAATGAGCAAGTGCTTCCCACGGCCGTAATGCAGTAATCTCTCTCTGAATACCCCAGCTGTGAAATAGATTGCGTGGAACTTTCTCTACCTGGGAGAGCCCTGGCCTGGGAGTGAGGGTTTGTGGGTGGAGTCTGGTCACTGCACTGACCATTGATGGTACCTTGGGCAGCTCACTTCCGTTTCAGGGGCCTCAGTGTTCCCACCTGGAGAATGGGAGGAGGTTAGGTTTCATTTACCCCTGTGGTGAGCAGAATAATGGTGCCCTAAGATGTCTGTGTCCTAGTTCTCAGAAACTAAACATGCTCGTGAAATGGCAAAGGGGAATTAGGTTGCAGATGGAATTAAGTTGCTTAGTCAGCTGACCTTAAAATAAGGAATGATCCTGGGTTATCTGGGTGCGACCGGTGTTATCAGCAGCGTCCCTGTAAGTGGACAAGGGAGGCAGAAGAGAGAGAGAAGCAGCGTGAGAAGGACTTAGCCTTACGTCGCCGACTTTGAAGATGGCGGGATGAGGCCACGAGCCAAGGAATGTGGGGGGCACAGGAGGTGGAAAAGGCCAGAAAACAGATTCTCCCTTAGAGCAGCCCTGCTGATACTTTCGTTTCAGACCCTTGAGACCCATGTCAAACCCTTGACAATGAAAGCCAGTCCTTGTAGAGTGCACACCACGAGCCGGGCATGGTTTGCTGAGCTTTATGTGTGTCACCTCATTGATTGCATCTTTAGAGAAACCATGAAAAGTGGGGGTTATTATTGCCCCAGCCATTTGACAATTGAGGAAACTGAGGCCTGGAGAAAGCACAGAGCTTTCCCAGGGTCACAGAGCTGGGAAGGGTGGAGCCTGGGTTTCCACCCTTTTGGATCATCAGCCTGTCGCCATTCTCTGTGCAGACAGCGGGCATTTCCTCAGTTTTATGGAAAGTGCTGTGCAAACATGGTGCTGGTGAGGGTGACCACAAGTCATGCTCAGTTTGCCTGGGACAGGTACCATGTCCTGGAATAATTATTAATGGTGCCTCCAGCCATGCTCAACAAGGATCTAGTTTGGGGGACGGATCACGTAGTCAGCCCATGGATCCTCCCTCCCAGTGGGGACTGAAGGCTCAAGGAGGTGGGTGAACAGAGTGGGACCAGCTGGGCTCAAGGAACATGTAAGAAAGCCCTGGAATTGGGTAACTTCCATCGGAGTCTTGGTTCTAAGACCATTTTATTCTGTGACCCTGGGAAATAAGAGCCCATGTGGTCAGCCCTCAGCCCAGGGCTGACTTTTCCTGTCTTCATCTTTGCTACTCTTTTCCCTCACGTACCAACTTCCCTGGGGATCCCCAAACATGATCAGGCACATATCTGGCCCAGGGCCTTTGCTCTTATTTACAGAAATTACCCCCTTTCCTCCTCTGATTTTTTTGCTCAAATGTCAGCTTCTCAGAGATGCCTTCCTGACCACTGTTTAAAATTGCAAACGACTCCCTCCCTGCCAGAAACGTCTCTCCTTCCCTTCCTGTATCGTTCTTCAAAAATCCAAACACGGTCTGACTTATTATATATGTTACTTATTTATCCTGTTTATACTCTGTCTGCTCCAACAGTATTAGAGCTCCAGAGGGTCAGGATTTTTGCCCCTTTGTTTTTAAACTACTATATCCCTGGTACCACCAACAGCATCTGTCATAGAGTGGGCACTCAATGCGTGAATGAATGAATGAATGAATGAATTCAGGGAAGAAATGATATCTTGGCATAAGTTTGTGGAATTGAGAAATGAATGAATTTGAGAGAGATGAAAGAAAATTGCTCATCTGCTTCTCACATTCAGCAAACTTTTCCTTTGTGCTGTCCGCATTTATTGTCATATTTACACGTTCCCTGATGTTATATAAACATTCATTTATTTTTCTACCAGGACTTCGTTGTTTTCTATTTACATTACCAGTGCGTCTAGAATTTATTTCAACGGACGTAATGATATATGGATCGAATTTAATATTTTTGTCTAGATCATTAGGTCCTTTCCAAATTGTCTGTCATTTATTGAATAATCTACCTTCCGCCAAATAATGGAAATGCAAGCTTTATCACATTGTGAAATCTTATATCTTTTCCTGAACTTTCTATTGAGTTCTGTTCTCAATCAGCCCCACACTTCAGTTATTATGATTCTATGTGTGAGAATACCTGATAGAACTAACTCCATAATTTCTTTTTTATTCAAAAAAAATTTTTTTATGACTTTCTTTTCCAAATTCACTTTAGACCATTTTCCTCATGATAACTGCATGGAACTTCACATTCTATAGCTTGAAAGAAAGGAAATGGATATCCAGTCAATATTAACTTTTCTCCAGTAATATGCTATGAAACTTATTATTTAATTCTTTCCTTGCATAGTTTTATTCACATGGCTCCCACGGACTTGTTATGATAATAATACCTAAGTCCTGTATATCATTGCTGTTGAAAATTGGATTTGTTTCTGTTTGGGATTTAACTTGCTTATTCTTTTTTTTTTTTTTTTTCGCGGTACGCGGGCCTCTCACTGCTGTGGCCTCTCCCGTTGCGGTGCACGGGCTCCGGACGCGCAGGCCCAGCAGCCATGGCTCACGGGCCCAGCCGCTCCGCGGCATGTGGGATCCTCCCAGACCGGGGCACGAACCCGTGTCCCCTGCATCGGCAGGCGGACTCTCAACCACTGCGCCACCAGGGAAGCCTTGCTTATTCTTGATACATAGGATACATTAACTTGCATCTGGATTCTGTTCCATCAATCTTTTCCTTTATTCCTGTATCAACACAAAATTTGGTAAAGCAAGTTCCTCTTAAATTTCCTCCTTTTCAACAAACTTTTAGGTTTTCCTTACTTGTTTCTCTCTTTATGGAAATGTCATAATTGACTTGCTTAGCTCCCTAAATATAGGCTGATTTTGTAGCTCATGGCATTTCTGGCACAATTATAAGCTCTGAAAATTCTGGTTGATTCTCTTGGGTTTTCCAAGTGGATAACCCACTGATACTCTTTGTTCAAATTCTTCTACTTCTCCCAGTCTGTCCCCGTGTCTGGCCATTGATCACTTGCTGCTCTTTGACACTTTCTCCGTCACCATCTGCACATCACTTGCACCTCTCTTTCTGTTCAGCAAGTCACACTCTTGTGTCTTGGCTTCATGTCTTGATCAGAAGGTTCTGTGTTTCCGGCCAGAGTCCCTCACACTGCAGACACCCAGTCAAAAACCATTGGCTTAAATCTGATTCAAGAGCGAGAAGAGAAGTAAGACGTGTGTGAGCTGAGTACTTCTTCTCATCTACTAGGAGTTCGGAGTCCCGATGTGTCCCTGGTGATTTTTCAAATAGTGGGATGGAGTTTGGTTAAGGGATCCATCCTTACGAACAGCGAGCTTCTTACAGGACCCCCAGTGCCCTGGGCATCGTTCTAAGAACTGGACACATGTGAACTCGTGTCATCCCAAGAACAATCCTATGAAGTGGGGACCATTATGCACCCACTTTTCATGTGGAGCTTCTAAACACACAGAGGTTTATGTTACTGGTCCAAGATGACACAGTTAGAAAAACGACAGAGACAGCATTTGAAGCCAGGGAGTGTCTTCCAGAGGTCGTGCTCTGAGACCACGGCACCCACCACCTATGGGAGGGCCACCCACGTGGATTTTCCTGTTGGTCTCATCAGCTCATCATTGCTGATTTGACCTTTTGGGTGCCAGGAAGTTTTCAGTTCAACCCAATAAACCCTTCCAGTCTATTCTGGTCTCCATTTCATTCTGCTCTCTATGAAAATAGCCTGCATGACCTAGAAACAAAAGATTCCCCCCTTGTCTGGGGCCCCATCTCTGAGGCACCCGCTGAAGACACTGTGTCATTAGGACAGATGTTGACTCCGCCCCCTCAGGACCCGGTCACCCAGGAGTGTAATGTAAATGGTTACATTTACAGGGCTCTGGAGGTAAGAATGGCAGCGTTCTGCTGATGGGGAAGAGAATGCCCAGCAGAAGGGCCCAGGCTGCAACCACAGCCCTCCATTTCCCAGCTGGTGGATAAGCAGGTTGCAAACGATCTCCTAGTGACATGATCGCAGAGCTGGCTGGCCCCACTGGCCACTCCCGTCCTCCCGAGATTCCCAGGTGGACAGATTTTTCTAATGGTTCTGACTTCTTGTCGTAGAAAACTGGAGATATTGAAGGGCTTGCTTGTTTCACAGCTTGAAGAACGGAGGACATCTGCTGTCTCACTCCGGCGGCACGAAGGTTTCGCTGAGCGTGGTGATAGCCCATCCACATCCGAATCTTTGTCATCGTTGGGATCAGCACTGATGGAGGACAGCAGCCGTTCCATTGGCCTGCACATCCCAGGCGGTGACCCGCCTCGAAGAGCCTCCATCATAGCATCGCAGAGCAGGGCAGGATCCTGGAGACCAAGTTCTCCAGTCCATACTTCTGCAGACAAGCCATAGGCCTAGGAGGTGAAGGGACTTGGTCAAGATCACTCAGGAAACCCATGTCTGAGAAGAATAGGGAGGGACTCTTCTCAAAACTACCCATACAGTACTCTCTCCTTGGGAGAGCTTCTCCAGCCTGAAGGCTTTAAACATCTCCTATCTACTGACAGTTCCCGCATGTATATTTCTGACCTGAAACTCCCCTGAATTCTCAACTCCCGACTCATGCACTCAGCTGTCCAGGCATATCAACCTCAGCCTGTCCAAAATGAAACTTCTTATGCCTCCCTGTAAACCTGCTTCTTCTCTGGTCTTCCGCATCTCAGTGAAAGGCAAGGCTGTCGAGTTGCTCAGGACCCAAACCTGGAAGTCATCTTTTATTCATTTATTCTTTTTCTAATTGAAGTAGAGTTGCTGTACAATATTATAGAAGTTACAGGTATACGATACAGTGACTCACCATTTTTAAAAGTTATACTCTATTTATAGTTGTTATATCAATAGATTATTTGCTATATTCCCTGTGTTGTATAACATATCCTTGTAGCTTATTTTACACATAATAATTTGTACGGAAGTCATCTTTATCTCCTTCCTTTCTCTCAGATGCCACGTCCAATCCATCAGAATCCAAGCCACCATCCTCTCTCACCTGGGTTTTGCGTTGGCTTCTCTCTGGTCTCCCACCTCCTGCCCTCCCCATCTATGCTCACCTCTTCTCCTCGTTGGAGTGCTTTGGGTGGTACATTTATACGCAGATCAGACCTTAATGATTCCTCTGTTCAGAGCCCTCCGTGGATGTCTCATCTCATTCGGAATGAGAAGGCGGGGAGAAGACAACGGACCAGGAGTTAGGAGAACTGGGTCTGGAGCCAGCTTTGTCCCTGATTCTGGAAAAATGGGCAGCTCTCTCCTGTTTCAAATGGTTAGATGTGGATATTTTAAGAGGTAAAGGGGTCAGCCATCCAGGGGTCCCCAAACTCTTCTGCACTCCCTCCCTGACTCCCCATCTCGATTTCCCTTCCTGGGGCCCAGGCCAGAGGGTCCTCTGCCCTTTTACCCTCATCCCTCCTCCTCCTAGCTCAACAGGACCCATCGTTCCCTGTAGGCTGTTCCACTGATGTACAGGTTCCCAGAAACTGTGGCCACAGCTGCATTTGAACGTTGAAAAGTGAAAAAAAATTATTTTTTCGAAAAGGAAACAAATGCAGTGGGGAAATTCTCCAGTGGGAATTGGTTGGTGACGATATTGACAAGGGATGCAAATTTATTTTCCAGCCAGGCTTCGGAAATGCAGAAATCGAGCCAAGCTATGAGCTCACAACATCCTAAAAGTCATATCTGACTATGTGGAAAAGAATTAAAGTATATATTTACCAAGGAGCCCCCCAAACAGACATGAGGCAGCTCTTCAAACGCTTGCTGGATTCCTCACCCGTGGCATCATTTTTCAACCTCCAGCCAATCAGTGGCTCCCAGCGCCTCCTTCTCAAGTTCTAGCCTCTGTCCCAAGCCCCAGACCTTGGTATTTGCTCTCAACTTAAGCCCAGAAGACTCAACAAAATCACCATCTTCCTTACCTACCCCCAATACACTCCTCCTCCAGAGGTCCATGCGTCTACTCAGACCCCCGCATCAGTCAGTCACCCAGGTTCAAAGACATTCCAGTCATCTTTGGCTCCCCCTGGGCGTTGGTTAGGATGCTTTAGGCCACGAGTCACAGCAACTCCAACAAACAGCAGTTCACAAAAACAAGTGTTTTTAGTAAAACACTTGGGAGGGCAGCTGAAGGCATCACATATTCCTCTTTTGCCGAAAACGAGGGAAAGGGGGCAATTCAAGGGAGCACTCTCCTTACACCTGTCCTTTTTTTTCTTTCCTTTTTTTTTTTTGGCTGCACTGTGCGGCTTCTGGGATCTTAGTTCGCCGACCAAGGATTGAACCCGGGCCCCAGCAGTGAAAATGCCAAGCGCCGACTCTTAACCACTTGACTGCCAGGGAATGCCCACACCTGCCCTTTTTATAAGGAATGAAAACCTTTCCCAGGAGCCCCACCACACATCCCCTTTGGTCCCCTTGTCCTGAGTGAGGTCACAGGGCAGCCTTCACTGCAGGGGGTGCAGGGCAAGCATCTGGTATGGTGCCTGGGAGTGTCAAGATGGGTTTTGACCAATCATGATTCATTGCCATTGGCTTAGGAAAAACCATCGGGGTTTTGTTGGCAAGAAGGGTGGGGGATGGGTGTTGGTCAGCAAACATCAGTGCCTGCCACGCTGCCTTCACCCCACAGCCCATCCAGGGTGCAGCCTTGTTACTTCCTCCCCTCTAATGGCTCCGTCATCTTTGTTTTATACCCATTGCCAGCACCTTTATTCATACAGCACTGCCTCTCACTTTGATCGTGATAATTGCCTCTAAATTTCTCTCCCAAGAGACTGACACCCAATTCCTTAAGTACAATGCTAACTTCCTCACTCTGGAGCCCAAGGATCCTTGATAGCTCCCCTCTTATGTACCAAATGAAATACAATCTTCCTCAAACGGATAGGTAAGGCCTTCCATAATAAGACCACTGATAAAGTAAAATCAGTCCTGTTTGCAGCTAAACCAGGAGGGGAACCGAGAAAGGGAAAAATAACCCACCTGGCACCTGGCGGCTAGGCCATGATGTCGGAATCAACAGGAACAAAGCTCGTGGAATACAAACATGTTCAGACAAGGCCACAACATGACCCTGTTTGAAACTAGGCAGAGACAAGACCACGCATGTACGGAAATAACTGAACATGCTCCTTTTCTGCTAATGCGAGTGGTGTCTGCCTCTTTACCAATGACACCCTAGCCCTACATTCATCTTCCTCCCTGCAAGATAAAAATATTTAAGATACCCGATCACATCATAATGTTATATGTCAATTATATCTCGTTAAAAAAAAGATACCCAATCACCAAATTGCCCCCACTTCTTGACCCTGCCTCCTTAATTCCTTAGCATCATTCAATGGAAGCCCAAATCCTATAGGAAGCTCTTCCCTGTACGTCTTACCGAGATTGTCCTGCGTTGCTGTGGGTGTGATCTCCTTTGTTGCAGCAGGTTAGCTAAATGTAATTTTGGCTGCGGGGATGTTCCCGGTGGTCTCTGATTGGTGGGCTTTAATATCATCATCCAACTTTCTAACTTCATCTCCTTCAGCTCCCCAATAGCTCCTTTCTAATTCAGAACCTTTTCAGTATCACACATAATTCTGACTACACCTCTGGATCCGGCTGCCATTTTCCAAGAAAGATGGAGGACAGAGAGAAGGAGGTGTTGACTGCACCATAAATATGAAATTACCAAGGTCCAGGCTGTGAGAAACTCTATAGGTCACGCAGCCCAGGCACTGCAACAGAGAGATTCTAAGGAAGAGAGGCATGGACAGGAAACCCTGTCTAGACTAAAAAGACACGTCATGATTTACCAACTGGGTTATGTTAACTGTAGGATCTCAGGAGGCATATTGGGGTGATGACGCCATAAAGATTGTAGGGAGGTATTAACTGAAAGAGTCACAGGGTGGTTACTTTTGCAGGGAGGGTCAGGCTGTGATTGGGATACAGCCATGGGGCCATGGAGGGACTTCCAGCAAAGTGCTATTTCTTCACTTGGTCCTGATTAAAAGGATGTCTGTTGATATATTTCACTAAGCTATACATTTTTTGTTGGATTTTGGATACCTGTGTCTAATTTGTAAATGGAAAGGTTAAAAAGTATAGTCTTGAACAGGTCAGTTTCTCTAGACAAGGATGGAAATGAAGAGCCCATTTAGGGGGCTAATACTGCAAACCAGGAGAGAGGGGACAGATGGGGCTTGAATGAAGGTGGTTGGATGCTGGATATTTTTCAGTGAAGGAGCAACAGGACTCACAGCCATGTTGGACTGAGTGTGAGAGAAAGAGGAGAAGCAAAGTGATACCGTTGCCTCTCTTTCCGCCATGGCTGCACATCCTGGGGAACATGGTGGCCAGCCAAGGCATTTGTATGCATGGGACGGAGGCTTCACAAAAGTATTAGAGAAGCAGTTATGGCCTGTCGGAGGGTGACACCCATCAAGGAAGGAACAAGTGATCGTGGGGGGGATGTCCTTTACTCTGGAAGGCTCTCATGCCTGTCACTGAAGTTCTTGGTGGGAAGTGATCACCAGATGTGGACAGTTGCTGGAAGCAGCATAGCCCAGGGGCATTTCATGACCCCGGGGAATTTGAAGACAGCAGAGATTGTCATCCTAACATATCAGATCTGTATTGCCCTGGAAACTATGACGTGAAGAACCCACCCCACTACCCCCATCCCCACCTACGACATAAACATCTTTCTCATTTCTGAAATTCAGGTTAAATAAGATGTCCCTTTTGTGGAAGCTTATCCATTTGTTGATGTGAGTAATCTATCTTGTCTCCTTAAAAATGTCAAGGTCATAAAATAAGGGAGCCAGACACAAATAATTTAAGAGAAAAGATTGTCAACAGCCAACTCTTTTACATTGATTTTAGTATACGTCACACCTAGATTTGCAAAATAGTAACGTGTCTTATGAAAATCTGCTTTTTGGCGATTCGAATCCTATTTTCCCTTTAACTTCTGTTATGATTTCGGACCTGTGGAACTTACCTTCTTCTCCCCTGTTAGCTATAGGGTTTCCCAGGCTTGCCCCCTGATGTGTAAATCCATCTTTAAGCCAACATTTCCATGGACCATGGGAGCTGTTAAGAGTCTAGGCCCTAGGAAGGCATCCAGTGTCCTGCTTATAACCAGGCATCCATTTTGAGCTGGGTTTCTTTGCAGGAAGGCTGCCTGCAGGTTTAAATGGATTCCCCCACCTTGGGTTCTAGGAACTTTGAAGCTGGCAGCCCTAGGAGTGAGTTTCCGTCAGCATTCCAGAATTCCTAACGAATTCTCCTGAGCAAAAAAAACACGCTGTTACGTCCCCCTCCCCCAGTCACATTTCTAGTTGATTCACGAGCAAAGGCACAGAAAAAAAATCTATGGCTTTGAGGGAATCGGGAAGAGCGAAATCGTTTCTGCTTTAAGAAATCACTGTGCCCCAATTATTTTATTTGTTAGGAAAAAAGGATTTCGTTTTCCATTTATTCCCTCCTCTAAATCTCTATTCAGAGTCCCCCACCCCAACCCCAGACCCTTTGGGACCTGTTTGAAATCCCATCTAGCTTACATAAAATCAATCTGCAAACCCCCTGATCAAAGTCATTGCCTCCTGCCTGCAAAGAGGCTGCCCCAAGTGAAACTGTGCTTGGCTGAGCCCAGCCTGACCCCTCGCTGGCCCTTCCCAGCATGGGCGCTAGGGCCTCCCCCAGCTCGGGCATTCTGCTGATCCGTGGGGGAGAGGCCCTGGGCACAATTATCCCGCTCCAATATTGATGCCTTTCTTGGGGTTGCTCAGGCTAATTAAAAGTCACGCTGTGCATGATCTTAATTAGGATTTGCATCAGGCTGGGGAAGGCTTTCAAAGGGAGAGGAAACCACAAGCTGAGCTGTCAGAGGGTGGAGGGCAGCAGGGAGGGAGGGAGGGAGGGCAGTTTATTTATAACCCTTCCTGCCACGTGCACATTGTGGAGGCCAACAGATGTGTGTTCCCATCCCAAAGGGCAGAGGAGCTGGAACTCAAGAGTCCAATGCGGCATGGTGGGTTCCAGTCTTCCTAAGCTGGAGTTTCTGGAATGTTCTGGCATTTCCCCTCATTGCCGCTGAGGCTTGCACACTCCATTTCAGTAAAGATGAGAGAGTCAGGGATTCGGGCTCCAGCCCACCGTTAACCCTCAGAATCGTCACACCCTTGAAGTTCAGCTTCTAGACTCATGTTGGACCCGGGTTGGTTACAAACAGGAAGCAGAACCACTATTGTCCAGCAAGGATGGTGCTGTTTCAACCAGCTTTGCCTGCCACCCCCTCCACCCAGGGTCAAATGCATTCTCACATGTCCAGTGTTCAGGGCAGTGTTGATGCATAAGGGTAGCAGCTATTGTAAATACAACCATTTTGCATGTTTCCTCTCTTACGCTTTCAGTTTTTGTGAAATCAGAGACAGAGTTCAATTTATCTTTGTATTCTGAGGGCCTAGGAAATTCCTGGCCCATCACTGTGTCTGGCTACAGTGTTTGTTGATTTCCTCCCAAGGAAATGAGACACTCAATCAGAGCCCACTCTAAATGGGAAGATACTTATAGCAATGGGAATGCACTTGGCTGCAATTATAGAGCCCCTGACTAACTCTGTCTTAGGCTTTAAAAACATCTTCTGGTCTCATATTGAGCAAGGTATCTGGAGCCCCGAGAGCTCAGGGCTGGCGTAGCAGCAGTGTGACATCACCACGGATGCAGGGTCTTTCCACACTTCTGCTCTGCCTTTCTCAGTGTATTGGCTTTTCATCCTCACACCTACATCCTCATGGTCACAAGGTGGCTGCCAACATTCTGCTCTCCCATCCCTAGAAGGGAGAAAGAGTCAGCGGTAAAAGGTTTTGTCATAAGGCTTTGTCTCTTTTTGTTTTCAGTGTGGGCAGTCCCCAACATACTTCTCCTTACATCTCATTAACCTGAACAGATTCACATGCCAACTCCTGAGCCAATCGCTGACAAAGGGGAAGAGGATGTACCATGGCGGTTATAGACTAAACTAAGCCTCTGGGATTGAATATGGGCTAGCTTCCCAGAGATCTCGAGGTCACTAACTCCTATCTCAACACAAAATCAGGGATCTGTTCGTAGGAAGCGAGAGGTGATGGCTGTTGGGTAGACAGCCAAGAGCATCTGCTATTACTCTTACTGCTGTAATTATTACCAGACAATTTTGTTAACCCTATGGAAACTTGACCCTTATCATCGGCTCTGCTGCAGTGAAGGTGATCACCACACTAGGAGTTACAGAAGACCTGGGTTATAGTCCTGGTCCTTCTGGTGAGTAGGTTCCACATTGCCAGTGGGGACACAGGTGCCTCTTCTCTCTTTACATTCAACATCATTAGCTGCATGTGCCCCATGAGCATAAGGTGGCTGCTGATATGCATGCAGCTGAATGTGTCCTTCACTTAGTAACAACCGATTATATCTCCTTGGTCACTGCTTAGCCTTCCAAGATAGGGAGACTTTTTATAAGCATGCTATTTATATTTAAATACCAACATATTCAGCTAAAAGAGTTGAAAGCAGTCTCCTTAGAGTGCAAGAAAATTGGGGCAAAGGGAGTGAGAAAATGCCTTTTCTGTAACAAATCTTATAGAACGATTTGGTCATTTAATCTGTGTACATACCTTTGATTAAATAGAAAAATAAGATAGGGGTCATCTGTGAAGTGGGTCTGTGTCCCAAACTTGACCTTACCTCCTGGTGGGATGGGCAGTAACTCTGACCCAGGTTCCTCCCCCACCTGACTCCTGGCCCCCCACCCCCCCAATCTGGTTGCAGCTTCTCAGCAGGAGCATAAAGCAAGAGAGGGGATTTCACCTAATCACCTGGGTCATTTTCTCGAAAACGGGTTTCTTTTTAACTGTATTTCATGAGGAACAAAAATGAACATGAGAGGCAAATTGCTGTCCCTGCCGGCTCTCCCTCTCAGGAGGGGGCTGGCCTGAAAGGGCAAATGCCTTTGGATCAGACTTCAATTTTCAAGCCAGCTGGAGAGGCAGCGGCTTCACTGCTGCTTCATGAAATGAAATGGCAACTTAGGGAGAGGCAAATAAATCAGAATGAAATGCTTTTGACACACACCCGAGAGCACTGCTAACTGGGGTGAAGGGCCCCGAATCAGCTTCTATTAACTCCCATGGTTCAAATCTTTGAAAGTGTCTTCAAGTTCCACTCTTGAAACCAGATGTTGACTCAGAGGACCAGAGTTTGAGCCCAGCTTGGGTCCTAACTTGCTGTGCAGCCAACGAAAAGTCATTCAACCTCTCCGGGCTTCATGTCTGCCTCTGTCAAATGAGGCAGAATGATTTCTACTCTGAATGCTCAAAGGGGCAATAGGAAAAGCAAATAAAGTCATAGTAATCATTCCAAATTATAAATTATGCTACGGAATATTTAAGACACTTTCTTGGGCTTTCCGTGGCAAATGCCTTGTAACGGCCCTGTTAGTGAGACCAATCTGCTATTATCATTCCCTTGTTATGGGGAGCGTGTACACATAAGACATGCATGAGCACGATAACCACACAGTTTAGGACAGCGGCTACCTCTGCCGGGAAGGAGGGGCATGCATGGAGGGCAGGAGCTTCAACTCTCTCCTGATGTCTGCCAGGTAGAGATGTGTATATTGATATGGTATTTTTCATACCGTTTGTGTGTCTACACCAGAGTTTCTCAACCTCAGTGCTGTTGGTGTTTGGGGCTGGATAACTCTGTGTTGTAGGGACCTGTCCTGTGCGTTGTAGGGTGTTTAGCAGCATCCCTCGCCTCTACCCACTAGATGCCAGTAGCGCCCTCCCCTCCAAGTAGTGACAGCCCCAAGTATGTCTCCAGACATTGCCAAATGGCCCCTGTGGGCAAAATTGACCCCAGCTGAGACTCTAGGAAAAAAAGAGGACCTGTGTCTCAGAAATAGATGTCTTCTCCAAAGTCACACAGTCGGTAAATGAAAGAGGTCCAGCATCCGGGTCTCCTCAATCCCATCCGGTGCTCTTTAAAATCCATCGGTGTCCCCCCAAGAGCAGATCTATTGTTAGGATTACCACAGAGTTGCATCAGACATAAATACAACTGGATACACTTGACAGAGAACAAAACATGGGAAGATTATCTTTAGTTTTACAACACATATCGTAGTAAATGTCATGCTAATACACATTGACTATTTAAATGCATGCAAATAATCCAGCCTGCCACGCCCCTCCTGGGCCCCTGCCCGGTGGAGGGGGAGATGGCAGATGGATCCATTCTTCCTTCATCGGTCTCAGCTGCCAAAGGCCACTGCAGATGGGCTCATTTACCCACACTGAGTACGATTCTGGGGTTTGAACATGCAAGTGGTTCCTACAATTGATGTTCCCTTTGTTTAGTAATTTTAGAAGCTGAGCCCAAACCCGGCATCGGGTGCTACCCCACTGGACTGTTTGGTTGTAACCCACAGACCCATCAAACTTAAGAGGAGATGAAAATCCCAGGGGAGGTGAATAAATGGTAAACGAGCACCCCACCGCTCACAAAATATAATTCAAATTTCCAGAAGCTGATGGATGAGGCCTTGGATGCAAAGGGGCACCGTGTAACTGGAAGGTTTTGTGACGGGGGCGGGTCATCCAGTCTCGTGGATGTTCTGATGCGGAGACTCGTGCTGGGCAGTCAGACTATCAGAACTCTGATGCCTCCTCCAGCTCTAAGCTTTCTATAAATGCATTAGGTATGAAAAAGGTACTTCTGGTCCAGGATGTGGCTTGACTTTTCAGTGAGCCTCTGATGACTTTTTAAAACTGATGTTTACTAAATGCATCCCAAGCATAATCCCAAGGAGAGCATAGCAGGTAATCGCACTGTACTGCATTTAACTCACTGACAAATTCAACTGCACTCATGGAGGGGAAAGGAAGGGCAGAGAAGGACTAGATTAGGTGGGGATCCAGCCAGGCCTTGAGTTTGTAGGGGGTGCCCCAGGCACTGGAGGCCATGAAAGTTTTCCCAGGAATAAAGCAAAGGAGGGAAATCACTGCTCATTCACGGGGCTGCTGCAAGCTTCCTCAGCGTCCTTGAGGAGTCAGTGACCAAAAAGCACTGGCCAAACAATGGTCGGGAGGACATGGGCTAGAGCCAGGCTACTTGGGAGTGAGTCGCAGCAACACCACGTACCAGCTGTGCAAGCTTGACAGGTTACCTAACCTCTCTGTTCCTTAGTTTTATTGTGTATAAAATGGAATTGTCATGATTTCAACCATATGAAATTGCTGTTCTCCATAGGAAAATGTCAAATCTTGTCAATGTCATGTGGTTGAACCTAATATTCCATGGCATTGTGCTAGGGATTGAGTTAATAATTAAAAAGTCCCAAGAACAGTGTCTGGCACATAATAAGCCCTAAATACGTGTCAGTATCACTATTTCCAAAGATTTTAAAAAAAAAACGGATAACATCTTTTTTACATGTTTGTGTGACATGCTTCCCACTAGTGACTTTTCAAACTATATCATAACAGATCAGAAGGTTGTGAGCTGTTAGGAGGTTAAGAAATAAAATCAGTGGGTCAGAATTTTTCTTAATAGGATGGAATAGAGTGGAAGACAATAGGCTAGAGAGGGAAATAACAGATCGCTTCACACATCGTCAGGTAAATATTACTTTATGAGGCTTGTCAATTCTGCCCCATGTGTATCTGCCCACACATGTATCTCTGTGCACGTGTGCATACCGAGTCACAACGAAAGATACATTTCATGCTATGTGTTGAGATAAAGTTTAAAAGTCTCTGCATTAAACCACATAGACTGGGCTTTCTGAGTACTTTTAGAGATTTTTTTTAAGAGTAATTTTGACCATGCCACTCACTGACTTGTGGTCTTGGGTAAATTCCTGGGCCTCTTTGTGCCTCAGTTTCCTCATCTGGAAAATGGTGAGGATCCTCGTACCTGCCTGTACGTATGGCTGTGGTGAGACAGTTAATAGAAGCAGGTAAGAGACTCAACATATTGTCTGGCACATGATAAAGAGCCCTGTAGATGCCAGCTATTGCTTTAGGGGTTGTTATTTAATTTTCACTGTACAGCTGACTTTGCACAAGATGAAATTCCACTGCAAAAGGGAGAAACTGATTTGTCCCTGATTTTAGCAAAAGTTCATGAGGCAGCACCTTCTTGGATAAAACAACCTAAAACCATCAAACAACAAATCCTCATGTAAACAATTACACTGCACCAGGGAATTATGCTACAGAGAGACAGCATACTTAGAGTCGCTCTGGGGAGAGATCAATCCAGGAAGGCTTCCCAGAGGAGGGGGTTCTCAGCTTGTCTCAAGGAGAGTTGGGGTGGAGGGTGGGATTGGAGGAGAGCTGGGCCAGGGACACCCAGGAAGAAGAAAGGATTGTGGAAAATCCAGCAAGTGGTAATTGGCAAATCTTGCACTAATGTCGTGATCAAGAGATGGGCCTGTCTCCTGGCAAAGGGCCATCAGCACCTGACAACACCCACCAGGGTCCATGGGCAAGAGACAAATCGGAAATCACAAGTGCACGTGGTATAGGACATATTATGATCATGTCAAGGCCGGGCATCTGCCTGAGCGTTACAAATGTTTATGAATATTAATAACCATTTGTTCCCAAAGGACCACAGATCAGTTAATTAGGGCCCTGTCAACCTGTTTATATTATCTCTAAATGAAAACCCATCAGCAGCCAAACATGAAATTAAGCGGGCCGTGTGGGGGTGGGGGTGGGGGGGGGCCGCCGCCACCGTTTCTGGATGAATTACCCAGCCAGCTCCTGCCTGAGCCACCCCCCACCCCACCCCCCGCCCCGGCACAGAGGTGAGTATTTCTCTTCCCGCCCCCGTTTTAATCAAGCCAGTGGTTACAGAAGGCACATGATAGATGGTGCCTCGCCTTGTTTTGCTGCATTGCGGGGGAGGGGGTGATTTAAGACTGTCGGTAAATTAGCTGCAATCCAGAGTCTTAGAGGAGAGGGACAATTACCTATAAATCAAAGTTCCATGGATAGGTAATCAGACCTCAAATCCAGGCACTGATCACCACAGCCCCGGGTCCATCCATCTTTTTTCTGGAGTGATGGGACTGGGGTTGGGGGCCCCGAGTCACAGCCCCCGTTTGGTTCACGTTCCATCTGGACAGATCAGCATCGGGGTCTCGGGCATGTTCCATGGGACGAGCCTCAAGACGTCAGAGGCAGAGACAGAGAGAGGGAGAGATTCATTCAACAACCAGCATGTGCGGGGCACTGTGCTTGGAGCTGAAGATAAACATATGAGAGAACGAAAGTGACAGGTGTGGAAGGAGATGCCGGCCAGCGCCTGTGCTGATCTCATGCAGGTGAGGAACTCAAGCGGCCGCCTCATTGCACAGGTGATTCTTCTTAAAAACCTCCTCATTCCCAAGAAACTCCATGTGGGGCAAATTCTTGTAACATTTTTCCCTTTGGGCAAAAAACACTGTGGTTTCCTGATCACATTTATGCTATCAATAAAACAAGACTGAATTCCATGAAGTTCCTCAAAATGGATACAATTACTTGAAGTTAGGACTAGTTGTCAAAATATAACCTAACAAGTTGGGACTAGTTATTGGACTATCCTGTCCCTTCCGGGGGAGTTGTAGAGAACTGGGGTCTTATGTGTGAATCCCAGAGTGGCCTCCCTGGTTCAAATCCTGACTCTGCCACTTACTGGCTGCCTGATGTTAGGCAAGTGACTTAAGTGCTTTGTGCCTCAGTTTCCTCATCTGTAACATGAGGATAATAATAACTTTGACCGCTTGGGCACATGGGAGGGTTAAATGTGTTCATATCTGAACACATTTGCATTGCATATGTGAAGTGCAACGTATCAGCTTTCTGGTAATTCTTTGCTTGAGGGGCAGTAGGTAAGCAGCCCACAGTATGGAGCCAGGCTGCAGCTTTATCACAAGCCAGCTGTGCAACCTTCAGGAGGTTACTTAGCCTCTCTGTTTTTCCACTCTCTTTAGGGGCTCCACATTTCCACTTTGCCCTGGGCCCTGCATATTAGGCAGCTGCTCCTGCCCGCACACAGATGCTGGGTACAGTCCTGGTGGACGAACTAGGCTGAAGCAAGAAGCCTTTTTCATCCCTTCCAAACACCTGAGCAACATTTTCTCCCCCTAGAGCCCGACCGCTGTGTGTCTTTCTGTCAGGTCATGGAAGCCCCCCAGCCCTGTACCCCAGGTCCCAGCCCAGTTTTCCTTACAAAAGACCCCTCTCTCCTTCACAAGTATCCTGTGGGGGCATAATTACATTTTCTCAACCGAGAGGTCTTCCAGAGTCAAGCCGGCATGCCTAGCACCAAGGCACCAGGCACTGGGCTGGGTCAGGGATGGTGAGAAATGGTACCAGCTGCAGGGTCTGCCATCCCATCTCAGTTTCCTGTAGCTGCTGTCGCAAATGACCACATTTGTTTGTGGCTTAAAACAACAGAAATGTATTCTCTTAAAGTTCTAGAGACCAGAAGTCTCAAACCCAGGTGTTGGCAGGGCGAGGCTCCCTAGGCTCAGTTTCTAGGGGAGAATCTCTGCCTCTGTCTTCACGTCTTCTCTTCCATGTTTCTCTTCTTCTTCTTATAAGGACACCTGTCATTGGGTCTAGGCCCCACATGGTTAATCCAGGATGATATCATCTTGAGATCTTTCATTTAATTTTATCTGCAAAGACTCTTTTTCCAAATAAGGTCACATTTGCAGGTACCACGGGTTCAGACTTGTCTTCTTGGAGGCCACAATTCAACCCAATGCACAACCCAAGAGGGTGAGGATGGTACAAAGGCCAAATGAAAGCAAAAGCAATGCAGCCACAGCTCACACGCTCAGCGCTCCTGTGTGCGGGAGTGGTTCTAAGTGCCTTGCATGTCCTTTAACACATTTACTCTCCTTGGTAACAGGTGCCGTTATTAGACTCATTTTATAAATGAGGAAACCGAGACACACACGAAAATAAGTCACCCTCTGGTGCTGGTCAGAGCCAGCAGCGGAGGCTGGCAGTCTGTCTGTCTGCAGTCTGAGCTCTGAGCCGCTCACTGTTCTGGGAGTGGGCTCTCTGACGCAGGTGGCGCTGACCCCACGGGTGACACAGTGAAGAGACCACCAGGGAGTGGTGAACTGGAGGGGGAGAGGGGCATTGCTCCTGGGCCCCAGCCAAAGGCAGAGCTTTCAGCTTTCCCTAATTTTCCAGAAGAGTGTAAGACACTGATCTTGATGTGGAAATTCCTGATTGTTAGATCTGGTGACTTATTTATTTCCTAAAAAGCAAATGAAACCCACTGGGAGTCTGTAAATCGGCAGTCTGCCCGCCACCTTCAGGGTACAGGAAAGGCCCGTTAATTCTGACTTTGGGAAACAGGAACACAGAGACCAGCACTAGCCCTGACTCATGGGATGCCCCCCTCTCTTCAGAACCCACAGGGCTTTGCTTCTCTCCACGACACTGACTCTGAATCTCACTCCCATCTGGTCCTAAAGGAGTCATCAGCAGGAGGTGACAGTGACCGTAATTCTGTTTTTATTATTACGGAGTGTTGGTCATTTCTGGCTGAGTGGCGCTGAATGATGGGTGGTGATTTAGGAATCTGACGGAGGGATTAGAGAGGTGGAGCTAAATGCATTTTCCTCCAAGGAAACGCGTTTCTGTGGAGGATGCTGATAAAAAGCAAATTATTTTATTCTGTTTGCAATCAATTCCAACTCCAGACTGCAGAGTCCCCCAAGAAATAAGGTATTAACACTTATCATGTGGAGCTGAATTCTTGGAGGAAATAGTAATCCTTGAACAGATGAGAGAAGTTGTTTTTAAAGCATTAAAATCCAGCAATGTGCACCTGCTCATCCTTCTTGAGGAGCCACACGCTGTCTTGACGTATCTGGTGTGAGAAAGGAATTTAAATCACATTTCATTGGCAAGGAAAGAGTTGTCTCCAGGGGCACTTGTGCTAGGAATAGGAATTTTTACAATGGGGTCCTCGGTCTATGTCATGGACATTGGGTTTTTCTGACTATCAGCCTCTATTCCTTCATTTTCTGGTGACGACACCCAGGTTCTCTTTTGTGGGGTCAACCTTCAGTCCACGTGCTTTGGGTGGGACTATCTCCACCTCTGGATCCAAGGATGGGCATGTAACCCAGGCCTGGCCCATCCATTGTCTGGCCTTAGTTACCAGCAGGATGTGGTCATATGACCTGGTTGGTCCAATCAGGGCCAACCCTGGGATCTTTGCTGGCTCAACTGGGAAAGAGGCCTCTCTTGCTGTAACAGTTGCTGTGAGGGCAGGATAAAGCCCTGAGGTTGCTGCTTATCATCTCTTCCATTACTGCCAGCCAAGAATCAAGCCAACCTGGAGGAAAGCAGCGCTGAGAGATGGGGAGAGACAGATCTGTGTTTCTAGCATCCAGACCACTTAAGCCCTGGACCCATCTATACCTGATCCCACAAACACCTCCTCGAGCTTTCATTTGCTTAAGCCAATATAATCCTCTTTCATTTCTGTCTATTTGATTTGTGTTTCTGTCACTTGCAGCCAAAAGAATCCTGACAAAAGACCTCCTTGTAAGATGCCATCTCCAGCAGAGCTTCCATCAAAGGTGACACAGAAATGCCCCTCCCTCTGCTGGGTCAGACACACTCTGGGCTGGGCTTCTCAGGCCATTTACTTTTTTCCTCTTAGTCTCTGTTCCAAAGATGCAAAGCATGAGTCCTTCCTAGATTAATCCCTCCTGTGTGCAGATGAACCCCATCTTCCCTGAATGACTGATGTACATTCAGGGCCAGGCTGGCCTGACACTGTAAACAGCCTTCCACCACCTATAGTGATACACAAGCACCAAGAGCATGACTCCTCCTTCCTCCAGAACCTTCCCCATGTCATCATTGCTGCCTGAAAACCCAGCATTAGAGTCTCATGTTGAATTCCCATATGGAGAAAATTACCCTGGAGCAAAGGACACTTTAAACCTTATATTCAAGCCTCTTAGATGAGGGTGTGAGAATATATTTTTTCACGAGCAGTTGTTGATAAGAGAAAAGTAGAATTTGTGGCATTCTCGGTTCCAGGATTTAAAATATTTGGGGAGCATGGCAGTCTCTGGGAATGTGACCCAGTACACTCCAAAGATAACTGGAGGTCTGATTAATCTCACTGGTGATTCATTCACCCAGCAAATACTTCAGGAGCACTTACTACATGCCAAGCCCCATGCTGAGCACTAGTTTGTCAGTTCTGTAAGTTTGGACAGAGCACCTTTCTGTGTAGGATGGGATAGGTCAGAAGCAGTTTAAGTAAGAGGACTCTGAGTTACTTTGTCTTTCTGCTCCATGGCAGACATCACTAATCGATCACAGCATCTCATCCTGCCACAGTTGGGGTGGGTTCCAAATCCAGTCAAGTGTCTCCAGGCACCTCGTATCAGTCAGAATGGGCTAGACCAAGCTGCATAACAAACAGGTGTTTCACTGGCTCATAATAGCAAAGGCCACTTTTTCCCTCCAGTTACAGGTCCTCCCCAGGGGGACTGCCACTGTGCTTTGAGTCACCTGCTCCCCGGGGCCCCAGTCTCTTATCACAAGGTTTCTCAACCTCAGTGCTGACATTTTGACATTTTGGGTAGGATACTTCTCTGTTGTAAGGGGCTGTCCTGTGCATTGCAGGATGTTTATCAGCATCTCTGGCCTCCGCCTATGTTATGGGTTGAATCGTATCTCCCCCAAATTCATACGTTGGAGCCCTAACTCCCAGTACCTCAGAATGTGCCCTTATTTGGAAATAGGGTTGTTGCAGATGTAATTGGTGAAGATGAAGTCACACTGGAGTAGGGTGGGCCCCTAATCCAAAATGGCTGGTGTCCTTTAAAAAGGGGGAAATTTGGAGGCAGACACGCACATAGGGAGAGCACTATGTGAAGGTGAAGGCAGAGATTGGGGTGATGGTTCTGCAAGCAGAGGAATAGCAAAGATTGCCAGCAAAGCACCGGAAACTAGGGGAGAGGCCTGGACCAGATGGTCCCCACAGCCCTCAGAAGGAAGCAGTCCGGCTGAGACCTTGACCTCGAACTGCCAGCCTCCAGAACTGTGCAACAATAACGGTCTGTTGTTTAAGTCACCCGGTCTGTGGTCCTCTGTACAGCAGCCCTAGCAAACAAATACAATCCAGGAGATGCCAGAAGCACCCTCCCCCCAGGTCGTGGCAGCTACAAATGTCTGCAGACATCATCATATGTCCCCTGCGGGGGGCAACATCATCCTCAGTTGGGAACCCCTGCCCTACGAGGAGCGTTTCCAGAGACAGGCGAGAACGCACTGCACTCTAAAGCAATACACGCCACCTCCACTCGTTCTGTTGGCCAAAGCAAGTTCCCCACGGCTACGGCTGAGTTCCACGGTGGGTAGGGGGTTTATGACCCTTTCACGGGGCGGGACATACATACTGGACAGGGAACAGCTGTTCAGCTTTCCCCCAAACTAAGAATAAGGTGGCACGTGAACCAAAGGTCTCCTCCCTCCCCTCTTGACCCCCAGGTGGTCTGTGCTCACTCGCGTCCTTTTCAACGAGCCTGGCCCACCCTCCTGTCCCCCCCTGACCCTGATTTCTGTTCTCCACAGTGCTTGCCACCAGCTGGTGCAGTGACTCCCTTCTGATGTATACTGTTTATCATCAGACCCATGAGAAGTGACCCTTTGTTCACAGCTCAGCTCCCAGAAGACCTCTGGCCCAGAGCAGATGCTCCGTGGAAGTTTGTTGAGTGAATCAATGAATGAATACAACTTATTTACTAACTCGGGCCTAAATGATCTCTAAGCATGTGCTCTGCTTTTTTCTAATCCCCTGGTATCCCAACAAGAATTTCTGTCCCTAAACCTACCTCATCTTAGTTCTGCCAGAACAACAGATCCCGCCACAGGTGCCAGGATGACAGCCATCTTTCCCTTCCTATGAGTTGGCAGTTTTGTTCCTAGGAAGCAGCCTGCAGAAGAAGGGTGCCTGGTGTCCAGTAACTCTCAGTGGTAAAGTGGACTCTGCTGAACCCAGGGCCTCTGCTGGTTGCTATGGAAACACGACCCAGGGAAAGCCAGCTCTTCCCTCATCAGAGCTGCAGACACATCTCGGTCATCTCATTAGCGATTATAACCAGGGGCCCCTGGAAATTTCCTGCTTACTCCCTCTCTGGCCCACCTGCTCTTTCACTGAGCTCTGGAGATGAGAGTGAGGGTCACTTGGGTCCTTCGGCCTCTGGAGTTTTAGAGTCTGTGCGACATAATCAACAAACATGTATTGACCACCTGTTATGTGCTTGGACCTGAGTGCAGCCTTTTTTCCCCAAAGAGAAGACAATGAAGAGGTGTAGCAGGTGGGCAAGAGCACATGTGCTGGAGCCTGTCTGGATTCAAATCCTACAACCATTGTCTTGCTATGTGTGACATCAAAATATGTCTACCAATCCTTTACACTCCTTCAACTAGAAGTACAGTTTAATTCCCCTTCTGACTATGAAGGAGTCGTCTTCCATGATAGAATGTGGTGGAAGTGGCATTTCAGATTTCCAAGGCTTGGTCAAGAAAGGTGGTACAGATTCTGCCTGTACCACCTCTTTCTCCCTCTCTCTTTGGACTTGTGCTTTGGGAGCCCTGAGTCACTATGTCAGAAGTTCTGCTACCCTGAGGTTTTGCTGGAGATGCCACGATGAGAGAGCGGGGGCGGTGCGGGGTGAGAGAGAGATGATGGAGGAGGGCCCGCTCCTGGCCTCAGCATCACTGTGGGTGTGGGAGCTTTGGGATGATGCCTGAGCCACATAGAGATGCCAAGTGGAGCGGAAACAAGCTGACCCCACGAAGACCTGCTCAAATTGCAGATGCATGAGCAGAATCACTGCAGTTTTCTGCCACTAAGTTCTGGGGCGTACGTCACCCGAACATTGCACAAAACTGGAAAAGTTATAAACTGTGATACATCACCTTCCTCTTCTGTGTTATGGGAACAGTCCCAGGGCTTACTTCACAGAGTCACTGAGAGGATTCAGTGTATTAACAGTTAGCTCTGGACACACACAGAGCAAGCGTAACGGCCACCAGTGTAATCCAGTGAATGAGGGCAGAGGATCCTTTTGGCTGGCCGGGAAGTGGGGGAGAGCATATGGTGGCCAGAAGGCAGATGCTTTTCTTGTGTGTTTTGAGGAAGCTGTAGCTGACATTCTGGGGTCTTCTGCTGAAACTCATGTTCAGTAGGTGAGATTCACAAGGGAAAAAACGACACTAAAGGGTGTGCTGAGAGCAGTGTCTTTTTCCTGCTCCTGTGTCCCAGGCTTCCAGGCTCCAATCCCTGGGTAAACACAGAAACACTGGGACCAGGTACTCAGGTGAACTTCTGGAGACTGTCACCTTATATACAGCATCTATGCCAAAAAAGAGAGAGAGAGAGAGAGAAAAGGAGGGAGAAAGAGAAAGGAAGGGAGGAAGGGAAGGAAAGAAGGAAAGAAAAAGTCGGTTACAGCTCCACAGGACCGGGACCTGCCTGTTTCTTCCCCTGCGGAGTTGTCAGTGTCAAGCTCAGCACCTGGCACCTGGTTCATAATCAATACCTATGTGAGGAGTGAACCCAGCCCCTGTTAATTCAAGCACACTGCTCTGAGGTTTGCTTTTTTCACTTACTTCAGTTTGGAGATTCTTTGCATACTTAGAGCTGCCACATTCTTTTGATGGTGAACAGTAGTTTGCCATGTGGCCATATCATGGTGTATTTCTGCAGTTCTCACTGATAGAGACGTACTGTGTTTGGTTCCAAGCTTTTTTTTTTTTTTAAAGGTCTTTTTTTTGGGGGGGGGTAGGAGTTTATTAATTTTATTTATTTATTTATTTGCTGTGTTGGGTCTTCTTTTCTGTGCGAGGGCTCTCTCTAGTTGCGGCGAGCGGGGACCACTCTTCATCGCGGTGCGCGGGCCTCTCACCATCGCGGCCTCTCTTGTTGCGGAGCACAGGCTCCAGACGCGCAGGCTCAGTAGTTGTGGCTCACGGGCCTAGTTGCTCCGCGGCATGTGGGATCCTCCCAGACCAGGGCTCGAACCCGTGTCCCCTGCATTAGCAGGCAGATTCTCAACCACTGC
>NC_041227.1:12484530-12508345 GCF_002837175.3 Physeter macrocephalus | reverse complement strand
ATCGCGGCCTCTCTTGTTGCGGAGCACAGGCTCCAGACGCGCAGGCTCAGTAGTTGTGGCTCACGGGCCTAGTTGCTCCGCGGCATGTGGGATCCTCCCAGACCAGGGCTGGAACCCGCGTCCCCTGCATTAGCAGGCAGACTCTCAACCACTGCGCCACCAGGGAAGCCCCTGGTTCCAAGCTTTTGCTGCTTGGATGAGAGCTACAGCCCATGGTCGTGTGCGGATGCTTTTAAGCACTTGTGAACAGATTTCTATCTTGGCTCTTTTTCTCTCAAAGATGAAGTGTCCCTCTTTATCTCTGTCTCTGTCATTTTCCCCCTCTTCTGTCTCTCTTGGGAACACAGCCTGCAAGAGCCAGAAGACTTCAGATGACCTGTACGTCAGCATGTGCTTCCGTGGACATCAAGGAAGGCTTCTCGAAGAAGGGGCACCAGAGCTGGGCTGCCGGGAGAGGCAGCAAGGACACCGGCGTTATGGGCCACCTCTTGAAACCTAACCCCCTTCTTCAGATGAGAATGTCAAAAAGGCCAGCTCGGCCCCACCCCCACGCCCTTACAGATGGTCCCTGACCAGGGCTCCAAAAGTCATCCAAGGATTCTCTCTCACCATAGCAGCTGGCGGGCAGAGGCTGCAAGAATATTATCACACATATTATAAAGGAAAGTAAAAGAAGGATATTTTCAGTTCAAGCTCAAATCCCCAGGTCACGGTCTCTCCCTTCCCATTCTGCCTGGCCAGTGCAGAGCTGGGTGGGTTAGTCCAAACATTTAATGGACATTGGCCATAGCTGTGGAGCAGGTCCTAGAGACCCTCCTCTCTCTGTACCTGGCATGAAAGCTTCACTCTTGCTGGAGCATGGACCCGCCCAGGGCCCAGGGGGCCAGGAGCGGCCAGGGTGGTGGGGTAGTTACTCCGGGACTCAAAACATAAGATTCCACCTGGCCCTGGTTGCAGGTAGAAGTTCAAGCATCGTCATATGCTCTGGGCGGAGATGGAGGCTCAGTTGCTCTCCCAGTGAAGACCTTACCCTAAGCTTGATTTCAGAGGACTCAGGTTGATGGCAACGAAGCCAAACTCGTTGAAACAGTCAACATTAAAAATTTAAATAAAAATCCAATTTTTAGCATCTCTAGAGAAATTGGAAGACTTGGCCACGCTGGGTCCATGGGCCTGTGTAGTGACCATTAGCCGGAGTTATGTGGTGGGCCCCCCTACAGCCTGGACTCTCTAGTTTGCCACAGTCCTGGCCCACTTCCCTCTTTGCTCATTTCTGATGCCGGCCTGGCTCTCGATGGCACCAGGGTTTATGCTCTTGCTTTGGTTAACATCTTTTCTGACTTTTTTCTCTCCACGCTCCTGTGATCTGGGCCACAATGATTAGATACGATTTTCTGATGGGGGAGGTGAGGCTCAGAGAGGCAGAGGTGTGCTCACGGTCAAGCAGGTCATACCCTATCTGCAGGGCTTCTAGACCATGAACTTGAGACTCCTCCCCTAAGATGCATCCTGCTAGCAAAGGGTCCTCCCAGCCATGTGGGGACAGACTCCAGGCAGGGGACAGTCTGACTGCAGCAGCACGGGGCTCCGGGGGCCTTGGCCTTGAAGATTTTGTCTTTGCAAAGCCTTTCCTTGAATGGAAACACTGAGAGCCAATGTGCCAGGCACCCACAGGGACTCGGGCTTCCCTCCTGGCCTCCGGGGCCCTGGCTGACCAGGATACCCAAAGCAGCGGCAGATGTGGCAGGGGCAGAGTCTCTGATGAGCTCTCCGAGGCCATAGGTGCAGGTTCTGCTTAAATGATGTTCAGCTCCACCTCCCATCCCTCCACTTCCTATTATTAAAACATGCTGATGCCAGCTCTAGTTATAATATGAAGGCCCTCCAGGTTGCCCTGGAAGAAAGAGAAAAAAAGAATAACCCTGGCATATCTTGAACATGTAATGCACATTCAAGAGGGAGAGGCAGATAACCAGAATACTGCCTGGCCATTCGTTCAGTGGTTCAGCAAATATCAGGGCCCCTACCAGGTACCAGCAGTGAACACCCCGAATGAGGTGGAGCAACCAAATGAGGAGTGAAGGGAAGAGTATCCAGGAGGTGGAACAGCCAGTCCAAAGGCTCAGAGTCTACCTTATTTGGAGTCTAAAGCATTTTCCCATTAGAATTGTTCTCATCCACTCAGGTTGCTTCATGATGGTGTGAGAATGTAGGTGCAGCCTCTCATCCCAGTAAGACCTTATTAGATTTCCTTCCTCTTCTTTTTTAAAATAAATTTATTTATTTATTTTTGGCTGTGTTGGGTCTTTGTTGCTGCGTGCAGGCTTTCTCTAGTTGTGGCGAGCGGGGGCTACTCTTTGTTTTATTGCGCGGGCTTCTCACTGCGATGGCTTCTCTTGTTGCGGAGCACAGGCTCTAGGCTTGCGGGCTTCAGTAGTTGTGGCATGCGGGCTCAGTAGTTGTGGCGCACGGGCTTAGTTGCTCCGCGGCATGTGGGATCTTCCCGGACCAGGGCTCGAACCCGTGTACCCTGCACTGGCAGGCGGATTCTTAACCACTGCGCCACCAGGGAAGCCCTTCCTTCCTCTTCTGAAAGGGCAGTGAGGGACGCAGGGAGCTCCATGGGGGCCCCTTCTCAAGTCAGCCAGGTCCTGTCATACCTGAAAAACCACACAGCCAGAGGCTTCCTTTGATGTCACCTAGGTCTGTGTTTCCTAAACGTCAGCATTCACACCCACCAGCACCTGTTGCTGCATGCCTCCATCTCACCTGCCCGTCATCAGCTACGTCTCCTCAAACCAGCTTTGCGTTGGCTGGCTCGCAGAAGATAACCTCATCTTTGAGAGTAGTAATCGTGACATTATTGCAGTTCTTTCATTTCTGATAAATAGTTATTAAAATGAAAAGCGTGCATCTGGGCACCATACAGAATTCACCCAGAGGTGACACTTGGGGAAATGCTGCTCTGGTGCAGCCCCTGAGTTCCTGCACGGCTGACACCCAGAGATTTGTTCAAAACCGCGTGATTAGAGAGCCCCGCACATTCCCATCCTCCCTTCTGTCCTCTGGGCTGGTTCATTCCCAGCTGATGTTTGGAAAGTAGGCCTCAGGGCAAGGCCACTTAGTTCTCAGAGACTCAAGTCTTGGGGCTCTTCGATTTCTCCCCACCCTGCTTCTCTCCCTCCCTGTTTCTCCTCCCCTCCTTCCTTTCCTTCTTGCATTTCCCACACTCTCCCCCTCTCATAACTCTGAAATACAAGCAGGTTTTCGAAACTCGGCTCTGCCTAACTCATTCCAAGCCACTCTCTCCAGGTAAAAAACCCGCTAATTTCATCCTCTCCTTTGTAAGGGGGCAGAAGTATCCTTCTTCTTTGTGAACATTTTGAAACAACCCATCACATCAAATAGGAGCCAAGTCACCTTCGTCAGAATCCTTCGGGGAGGATGAGTTCATTCATTCAAGAGAATTTATTAAGAGATTGATATATGTCAGATCCTGTTCAAGACACTGGAGACAAAACAGTGAGCAAAAAACAAATCCTGGCGCTTCTATTCTACGGAGGAAACGGATCATCCACAAACAAAGGTATAACTTAAAGCCAAAACGAATGAATGAATGACTGGTCTCCCCAACTTTCCAGGCAAATTCCTTTTCATCCTTCAAGACCGGGCATTACTCTGCTCTCCCTGGCAACCTTCCCTGGCCCCCCTACACATGGCTGGATGCTCCTTCTTGGCTCCCCAGGGCATCTGATAGGCTGCCTTACAAAGAAGCACCCAGAGCTCAGGAGATGTTCCATGAATTACAACGTATGAGCAAGCATGTATTTATGTTTAGAAAGTATAATTGGGGATGTGCTTGTGTTTGCATGCTTTGGGTGACAAGAGGGTGCGTTTGCGTGCTTGCTGATGGATGAGGCCGCGCACGTGGGTGGGTGTCTGTGTGCAGTGAGTTGTAGCTTGTTCATTGCAACGATGCTGTCTTCAGTAAGGGCAGAGAGATTCCCCTGAAACTTGCCCTGGGAGCTTGGGTCCTGCTTTCCTGGTCCCACCTATGCTGAGGACACTCACAAGTCCACCCAGGCGTGGTGTTTGCCGCGTTCCCTCTCAACCCCCTTCTTTGTGAAGGGCTCTTTCAGACCGTGGCCCGTTTGCCTTTGAAAAGACCATGCCAGGCTGAGCTGACCCGTAAGAGGCAGCCTGAGTGGGGAGAGCCTGGGCCGCCCTAGTTCCATCACTAGGGGCTTCGAGTTGTTGGATAAAGCGCTTTCTCAACGACCTCATCTGGGCATGATGAGCCACCCAGCTAGGAGGATCTGGGGAGAGATGAAGGCATTGGCTCCCATCAAGCACTTAACCAGAGTTCCGAGCACACTTGGTTCTCGGTGGCGCTGGGTGTTCCTATCACACGCATCCACGCTCTGACCCAGGCCACCTGCTTGGACACCCACCTCGTGATTCCCACCCCCCTGCCTGCCTCCAGGCCATAGTGGAGCATCCCCGGTTTTGCCCTGTTTCTCTTCCCAGTCCTCCTGACACTTTCCTTGGTCCTGCTGCGGCCTGATTTGGGCCACCATCACGGGGTCTAGAGAACACCAGGGACCACCTCTTCTGCTGCCCACACTGGGTGACTCCAACCTGGCTTTGGCCCTGGGACGCTTCCTCCCCGATGCTCACACGCCATCCACCCGGAGTAAAGCCCCGCAGGCTTGTGATCTGCAACCCCCATCACCACCCCCGAGGAGGCCTGGCCAGCCCTCAAGTGTCCCCATGTTCCTGCCCCCTCACTCTTTCCCATAGAGAATATCCAATCCCTTCAGAGAGAGAGAACAGGAGACAGGGAGGCTGGGCTTAAACCTGCTGAGTTTCAATCCAGGGATCTCCTGGTCCCTGCAGAGGACCCTGGCTTGCACCATTCCACGCCCACCCCCTTGCCCACTCCTTGGCAGTTTGTCCTTCCATCCACTCAAAGCCCAGCGCTCCAGATCTCTGAGATTTCTAAGTCAGAGAAGTCTTCCAGTGACATCTCTGTTCTATCCCCTTTCCCCAGGGAAGGGCAGGCTGTGTGGATTTAGTCTTGATTAAATAATAGATGCTAATGTATGCACCCCCGGGGGGGGACCCACGGGGGTGCCTGGGCTGTAGCCAGAGCAGCTCTTGCCTGGGCAGAGCTGTCAGAGAGGCCGAAGGGCAGAGCAGAGCCCCCATGCTTTGAAGGACTCGGCCCTTCTCTCCTGGCCCACCCCGGTCACAGACAAGGCTGAACAGTCTCTCTAACTCCCGGGCTCTCAGAGATGCAGGAATGGGGGCTCCTAAGTGGTTCCAGATGCCGCGGGCCCCATGCAGAGAGGCTGCTGGAAACCAGATGCCTCCAGGAAGCCACGGTCCCTGCTGCCCCAAGCTGCACCCCCGAGTCCTCGCAGACATTGGCTGAGGGATTCGACCCAGGCCAGGCGTGAGTGTGCTGAGGACCCCAAGCCCCTCCACTCCTCGCTGACAGTCTTCCACTGCTGCAGCTGCCCGGGCAGAAGCCCCCCTGCCCCACGTGGGTGCCAGTCGGCTCAAGTTTTGTGTTCTCATAAACATCCAGATCTCCGACTTCCCTGGCAAAGACAAAGGGCCCGGCAACGCCAGGCTGGCATCCCTGGGTAGTGACTGAAAAAACACTGGCAGCAGCCTCTTTCAGGGGCGTGTGTGGTCCCTCCAGGGTTAGGCACTCCCTGCCTAGGGCTACCGCCTGGCCTTGGTAGAAGCTGGATGTGCAGCACTGATTCCACAGTTAAGGGGAAAAGTAAAAAATTACCGTCTCTAGCCTGGTATTGAAGCCCCTTGTGATGTGCTCCATGCCTGCCCCACTGCAGGTCCCGCCCTCTACCCGCGTCCCCAGCCTATGCCTGGGATGCTTTCCCTGAGTCTTCCGTCTCTCTTAAAGTCCAACAGTGAATCTTTCAAGGACAAGCTTCCTGGTGTTACTTAACCAGGTTCGTTTTGCCTGATGCACAGCAAGTCAAAACGCTGAGATGCCGAGGTTTGCGGCAAAGAGAGGGTTTAATTGGAAAGGCAGCCAAGCAAGTAGATGGAAAATCGTGTCTCAGAACTGCCTCCCCAAAGGCGAGGGGTTCTGGGTATTTAGGGGATAAGGAATAAAGAAGCAGGGCCGTCCGAGGTGCGGGGAGTGTGGGGAAAGGTGATTGGAAAAAGGTGCAGTCATCATTGTTCTGCAGGTGTGACTAGGGGCTACAGGCCTCTCTGCACATTCAGAGGATCACCAAGCAGATACTAGTGCATGTGCAGTTGGAGGGTCGGTGGTCCCATCCAATCTTAAGCAGCTCAGCTCAACTAGACACAGCTGACTCCAAGTTCATGGAAAACACCTCAGTGAAACATCTTAATTAGGCTATGTGCCCCTTGGAGGACATGCAAGTCTCCTGTAGATGAGCCTGATTAGTGAAGGCAGGTGAAACAGATTGGACTAATTACCTACAGTTTCACCGGCCACCTCCTCCATGAAGCCCTCCCTAATCCAGCAAACTCAAATGCTGACGAAGTTTAAGACCCGGGTGGGGGGGGACCAGATCAGCGACTTCTGAGATCCTTCTAGCACAGGCATTTTTGTTCCTCTGGGAAATGAAGGAAAAGGACTTCCTATGCCCGGGCCTGAGCAGGCCCCTCTGGGGCCTCCCACTGTGCTCCTGTACCCCCCTTTCCCGAGACCTGCCTGGCTCCTCAAAAGTACACCAGAGCTGCCCCGGAGCTCCTGCTCCCACCCAGGTGCTGAGCAATGGGACAGGAGCCCGTGAAGTCCCGTCAGCCTGTGGCAGACGGGGCCCTTAATCAGCAGAAGAAAAGCCAAGGTCAGCTAATGGTCTGCAGGGGCTACCATTAGCTGTGGCAGCGACCGATACCGCCAGGGGTCTGGATGCAATAAACCAGATTCAGTGGTTTTGTAACACCAATAATAGGTTAGGAAGCAAAGCCCTGCTCAACTGCCATGAAGCTGCCTGGGAGAGCTACAGGTGATGACACCCCTGTCCCACTGTGCAGACAAGGGCAGCCTGGGGGAGACTGACTCACAGCCTTGGGACACTCCAGAGGCACTTCTGGAAGCCGTGCAGGAACTGACACAGTGCAAGGGTATCTCTGCCGCCCAGCAGAGCTTCGGAGCACGACCTTGACAGAGGCCATGGAGAGCAGGAGGAACGATTCTCATAACAACTATTATTATTACTATCATCCTAGCTGATATTTACAGAGTGCTTACTATATGCCAAGCAACGTCCTCAGTGTTTCCTATATATTATGAGATGTAATCATCAAGATAACCCCATGAGTAGGGACTATTATTATTCCCCTTTTACAGATGAAGAAACTGAGGCAGAGAGTGAGGGAGATAACCTTCCCAAAGCCACACAGATGCTAAGTGACAGAACTGGGGCTTGACTCAGGTGACGGGCTCCAGAGACACAGCCCAGCCATTCCTGCCTCGACACAAGGGGCCCTTTTGCAGTTTTCTTGGGTCAGGTCAGCCCCCAGGTCTGCTCTAAACCACAGTGGGTGAGAAGCTCCCAAAATGAGAGAGATTCAATTTCCTGCCAGAGCAGGTAAGGGCAGGGCTGGATTTTGCTTTGATGGTTTTTTTAAATGAAGAACTGCCACATCTTGGGGGAATAAGTCCCATTTTGGAGTTTCTTCCCCTTGCCCCCAAAAGGGTGGCTCTTCCGGTGCAAATATTATACCTGGTCCTGTGCATGGCTGCATGGAGAACCCAGCACTGTGCCTGGTGTGTAACCAGCAGCAGGTGATGGGACATAACCTGACTCTCCTGCCATGAAACACTAGTCCTGGTGTCCTGGTGTCCTGGTGGGTGGGGCCTTTTAGGAGGGGTTGGTTCTCCACAGTGACAGGTCCCATGTGAAGGTGACGGTCTCCTGGGCAGCAATGGCCTCTGCAGATGTAACTCCCAGAGCATCTCTCCCAGGGCTGGGCCTTCCCTACTCGCTATGCCCTGACTCTGGGATGAGAAAGACGATCTCTCCAGCAGAGTGGAAGGAAGCTACAGTTAGAGCAAAGTCCTGGAGCCAGACCATCAGGGTTCAAACCCCAGCTCTGCCAGGGAGTAGCTGTGTGACCTTGGGAAAGTTGCTTAAGCTCTCTGTGCCTCAGTGGCCTCCTTTAAAAAATGGGCAGGATAGTCAATGCATCTCCCATAGAGGGAAGTGTGGGGATTAAATAGGCCACAATACACATGGAGTGGTGCTTGACACATAGTGGGCACCAAGCAAGGCCAGCTGTTGTTTTTGTTTATTTGCTTCAGGCTGCTAATCCTATCCCAGCAAGAGCCTTGGGAGAAGCAGGTGAAAGTAAACCAAAAAGAACGTGGCTGCCAACCAGAAACAGAAATGCTCCCTGCAAAGCAGCACCGGCCGCCCTGTGGTTCCCTCCACAGGGCCAGAGTACCAAGCTCGTTTCCAACAGGACAGCCACCCAGGTCACACACAAGCCATCAGGACTAAAACCTGGTCTCAACCTCAGACCAGAAAGAAGAAGTGTAAATAAGTAAGCAAACAAAACGAAACCCCAAAGCACTGCAAGTCCAAACAAATAGTGCATTTCTCCTGGCTCACCATTGGACACTGAAAAGAAAATGATTTTGTCTTCTCGTTCTGAGGGTGGGTGGAGACCGCTGGGGAGCTGGAGGGACGTCTCGAGAGCAGGTTTGGCTGGAATTGCAGGAGTGTGGCATCCCCTAGGGTTTGGAGCAACTTTTCATAGCCCTGGTTTTTTGTTTACAAAGCAGCAAACATCGTGTTTGAGAACTGAGGCTGGAGAGCTGGCTCTGGGGGTAGGGCACCCCTGAGAAAACAAGACCAAGCTCCCTTTGTGCCCCTGCGCTCACCAGCCGTTCTGCCAGGGTTGCTTGGCACAGACTGAAATGCCCTTCTCTTCGCAAGCCACAGCGCTTGAGAATACAAGGTGGGACAGACAAACCTACAGTCATCAAAAAAGTGGCACAAAGCCATTTGCTTTTATCTGTAGGTTGAGCGTGAGGTTATACGGAAACATGTTTGTGGGAAATTAGGGATCGAGGTAAAAGTGGAAGCATCCACCACTGAGTTGGTGGAACCATTATTCTTTAAAAACCCAGAAAAGTGCCTAACATTTATTGTTATTAACAGATTATTATCAAGAGACCATTCAGGTGCCCCTTCCCTCACTATATCAAGCCTCCCAGAAGCTTTCTCTGTCTCCTGGCCCCATCACGGCCTCCTCAGTTCTTAAAACTCATCAGTGTTCTGACTTCGGGTAACAGCTTCGTTCTTTTTCTCTGTTTTCACCCTGCCTTACCCTGCTTGCCTAAACAAACACTACAGTTTAGTGTTGCCAGGTTTGGATGTAATATGAGTGGGATTATTCATGAGAGAGTCTTTGGTGCCTGGCTTCTTTTGCTCAGTGGAGGATGCACGTAATTGCATCCCTCCTTTTACTCTTGATGGTATGTAGGCCTTTGGGTGAGTGCATCGCGTCGCATTTATTCATTCCATTGAGGAGGGACACCTGGGTGGTTATGACAACCGGGCCTATTCCCAGCGCCGCTGGCGTGGATGTCCTTGGACACACTTCCTGCTGCACATGTGAAATGCATTTCCGCTGAGGATACACCAAGAACGCAACGGCCGGCCATCAGGTCTTCGCATCTTCATTGCTATTCGAGAACGCCAAACTGCCCTGGGAAAGGCTGGCGCCAGGGTACACAGGGCCCAGCCGCGTGCACGAGTTCCAGTCACTCCCCACAAGCAGGGACCGTTCACACCTGGACGTGACTTCTTTCTGCCCTGGTTGCGGGTGGCCCAGCACACCAGCCACACCCCTTGGAGGCCGTGACTTAAAATGGCTAAGAGTAGGGGGCCCTGGAATTCACATCCTGTGTCATCTCTCTTGCCAACCGTGTTATCTCAGGGGATTTGATCAGCTTCCCTGTGCCTCGGTTTCCTTGTGTGTGAAATGTGGGTAAGAGCGTTGACCTCATCGGGTTGTAGTAAGGATCAGCGATCAATGGCAGCGCAGGCAGGGCACTCGGAATGTTGCAGGCTCGTGGGGAGTGCTCCACAGCTGTTAGCCAGAATCGAAGCCATCCTGGGGTCCCACACCTCCCTCGGGACGTCCCAGGCATAGCCAGGAGGAAGTTCTAAGGATGGTGTGCGAGACAAAAACGGTGCAGGGTCAAGGATGCCCATGGAGTTTGGTATACCCAGATGTACCATTTCCGGGCAAGTCTAAGGCAGCATTTCCCTCCAGGGTTGCGGCGAGGCATCATATTTTTTTTTAGCTGGGTCCCAAATGAAGGCATCGACTGCCTTTAGGGGATGGTCCTGTTGTAGGAAAAACTGTATCTAAACGGCAGAATTGCACTCAGCTCAGTAAGGCTGCAGACATCGAGCAGAGTGTGGGATGGAACAGGCCGGGTAAAGCAGGGCCTGAGCCTCGTTCCAGGCTCATCCTGGGTCCGGGGACTCGGGGGCAGCCAGTGAGCCGGTCTGCTTCCTTTAGTGGGAAGCATCCAGAAGAATGGCCTGAGGCGGACGCACAGCCGAGAGGAATCCACTGTACTCAAGGCACGGCTCTGAGAAACGGCATTTGGATAACACTGTATCCCATCCAGAACTGGTCCCTTTCAAGTTCATCTTCAACCTTGTGATTTTCTCAAGGAGAAAGTTTCAGGTTGGTCCTAGGGAGGCTTTAACACCAACAAATGCTGGTCTCTCTTTCGAAAAAAGAGAAAGCAAGCCTTGCTCAGAGCCTCCAGGACCCAGGGTCCACCCAGAATGGACTAACAGTGTTTATTTTTAAAGTTTAGGATCCTCTGCTATCTTCTGGCCATCACCGTTGAGCCAGGAGCTGGGCTTTGTACCTGGGGTGTGAGCTCCTGAAGCTGATCTCAAGTGCAAATCGCTGGAGTCAAAATCGGCCATGAAAACCCTGTCATCAACCTGGAGCGGTGCCCCGGGTGTGTGCGTTTCACCTGTGCAGCCGCTTTATGTGTGTAATGGAATAAATGTGCAAAGTGACATGATGGCGGTTTTCATAACCCCTTTACTGAGGTATAATCCACACACCACAAAATTCACCCTTGAAAAACAGTCCTCTCTCCCGCCTCAAGGGTGCACGTCCTATGCACCAGCCTTAGTGATTTTAGTAGGTTCACAAAGTTGAGCAACCCTCTATCTGATTCTGGAACATTTTCATCATTCTCTAAACAAGCCTCATACCCACTAGAAGTCACTCCCCATGCCTCCCTCCTCCCGGCCCCAGGCAACCACTAATCCACTTGTGTCTATGGATGTGCCTGTTCTGGACCGTTCACATAAATGGAATCATACAAGACACGACCTGTTGTGACTGGCTACTTTTACTTCGCACAGTGTTTGTTTTTTTTTTTTTTTTTTTTTTTTTGTGGTATGCAGGCCTCCCTCTGTTGTGGCCTCTCCCGTTGCGGGGCACAGGCTCCGGACGCGCAGGCTCAGCGGCCATGGCTCACGGGCCCAGCCGCTCCGCGGCATGTGAGATCCTCCCAGACCGGGGCGCGAACCCGGTTCCCCTGCATCGGCAGGCGGACACGCAACCACTGCGCCACCAGGGAAGCCCTCGCACAGTGTTTTTAAGGCTCCTCCGTGCTGTAGCATGTATCAGTACCTCATTCTTTTCTATGGCCAAATAATACTGCATGGCATGGATAGGCCATATTTTGTTTGTCTGTTCATCATGGGATGGCGTATTTGAAGGAGAAAGAGAGAGGCATAAAGGGACAGACTGCGAGATAGACAGAGAGACAGAGATAGACAGAGCCAGAGAAACAGAGACAGCGATAATAGAAACAGAGACAGACAGCACAGCAGGAGATCATATTGAAATTGGGGGAGGGGTTGGGGGGGTCAAGTGCATGTCTGAGGTGACTCTGTAGCCATCTGAGAACATGAGTCAGAGCACCAAGCTTCTTGCCCTCATTTGCTGTGTGACCCTGGGCAAGTCCCTTGCCTTCTCTGAGGATTCATTTACTGATATAGAGAAATTATGGGGATCTCCCCAACATCTTTAAGATCCCTCTCTTTGACTTTCTTTTATTTACTTATTTATTTCATTTATTTATTTTTGGCTGTGTTGGGTCTTTGTTGCTTCGCGCGGGCTTTCTCTAGTTGCGGAGAGTGCGGGCTACTCTTCGTTGCAATGCGTGGGCTTCTCATTGCAGTGGCTTCTCTTGTTGCGGAGCACGGGCTCTAGGCACGTGGGCTCAGTAGTTGTGGTGCACGGGCTTAGCTGCTCTGCGGCATGTGGGATCTTCCTGGACCAGGGCTCGAACCCATGTCCCCTGCATTGGCAGGCGGATTCTTAACCACTGCGCCACCAGGGAAGCCCCCTCTCTTCGACTTTCTACATTCCTGGCAATGCTCTATGAACATGTGTATCAGCTGTTGCCACCTTGTTGGAAGAAGTTTCTCAGATCATTTCCTAAAATCTGATTTCGATGTTGGGGCTAAGGTGGTATGGGCAAAGTGCTGGCTGCCTAAAGAGCCCAGGAGAATCTTTTGGTTTGAAGCTGTAGAAACCCAGTTCAAAGGGGCTCAGGGGGAAAAAAAAAAAGAATGTATGGCTCAGTCACTGAAAAGACACAGGGAAATTCTAGCTGTCAGTCTGCGGCAGGGGTAGCCCACGTCCCTCCCTGTGATGCCATGAAGTGGACGCACCACCACCCTGGCTCTTCCAGCCTGATAGCAGGGGCTGTAGCGTGGGGGGCCTGGGGCACCAGGCGACAGGGAAGCACACAGCTGAGGACCTGTCCAGGTCAGTGAGGGGGCAGTGCTGCCCAAGAGCTCAGAAGCTGAGGCTTCGAGCATGCGCCATTGTTCCACTGGACTTGACTTACAAAACCCAAGTTCAAAGATCAAATGATTAAGAATTTCAAGACAGCGACTGCAGGGTACTAAAGAGCAAGTGCGAGGTCCTTCTGAGCATGCGCCAGCTCTGACAATTCTCTGTGCATATCGCAGGGTTTTCAAGGATAATTTAAGCCATGCACCGTTTTTACCATATACCCAATCTTTAGGACATAATCCTCATTGCGCCCTGAAGGATCCAGAAAAAGGGGCAGCCCCTGTGTGCCAGCAGAGCCTGAGATGACTTCTGAGATAAAGCTGAGGGTTCTGTCTCCAGAACACTCACTGCTCATCTTAAGGGCAGAGTCTGTGTCTGCGATACACACCGTGTTGGCTGAGTAGATGGAACCAGGAAAGGTCTGCTCACCAAGAGGTTGGAGCGATTCCACAGACTCCAAGACCAAACTCAGGAGAAGACAGGAGAGAAGAAACACGCCTTTCTGTGGATGTCAGGTGACCTCAGCACAATGTAATAAGCCAACCCAGGATCTGGACCCACAGTTGTGTTTCAGAGCATCCTGGGCATAGTTCATTAGACACCATCTGGGATCGCTGCTAAGGCCAGACATGCAGTGCATCAGGCTGTTGATCTGTACAACCTGGTAGCTTCCCAGCTTCAAAGCATCATCCACTTAGGTTTGGGCAGATTTAGGGAACTTGCCCAGCCCCCAGTTTGCTGAGGAGGCTGCAGAGAAGGGGTGCCTTGGCCTGGGATCTCTAGAAAACAGAGGTTGGGATTAAAATGTGGTCCCTTTATTTCAGAAGTACAAAGCCAGATACAGAGGGTGAAGACAGAGGGAAGGGAAGCCAGGACAGAGGAGGCAGTTGCAGAGTGATGCGTTACGGGGTAGGGGCAGCTTCGTGACTAGCACCAAGGAAACGCAGGAGCAGGCTCATCCGGCGCACGTGCTAGTGCGTGGGACTCCTCTGAATGGGATACAAGGAGTAAAGAGGGAGGAAGGAGATGCCACTTGAAAAGGATGGAAAGAAGATAAGACACAGAACAGCCCTTCGGCTCCGGGCGGCCTCAGAACACAACTTGGAAAGCAACCCCATTTCAGCTGCTTCCAGAAAAGGACCACGTTTCTCCATCAGGTGCCCAATTCCTTCCCTATCTCCTGTCCACTGCTCTTCCCTATTATGATTATTTGTGGTGTTGTCATTACTCCTCCCCATATCTGCCTACTCAGAGAGGCCTTCCCTGACCCTGGGCAAGGGTCATAATAATAAACTCTGCTCTTCCTTCCTCCTTTCTAAGACGTCAGCACTGGGCCTGGGGGCTGGAGCAGCCTGCAGGCACTCTCAGTAGGAGTAGAATCTAAGGGAGAGGGTTTTGGGGAGGGCCCCGTGTGTTTGACTAAAGACCAAGTACAGGGCAGAAACCAGGTGTAGTTAAAAACACAGAATACACCTAAATCATCCATCAACTGCAGCAGGCCTGTTTTTTTGTATGCACTTGCAATTGCTTGCATTCAGGGGCCCTGATGAAGGAAACAGCCTTGTATTTTTAATAAAGACTAGAATCATATACATAAAGAGGTGAGCAGGAGGTTCACGATCTAAATCACAGAAGAGCAGCTGGTACATGTTTCCATCTCCTGTTCTTTCAGGGCATATGGCTATTGATTTTAACAACAATAGTATAACACTCAGCACTTTCTACATGCTAGGAGGTTTTCCAGGTACTTTAAACACATCAAGTGATTACATTCTTACACCAACTCTGTGAGGTTGGTTCTATTATTATCCCCATTTCTCAGATGGAAAAAATAAGGCAAAATAAAAAGGTCTTGGGATTTGAACTCAGATTGTCTGTTCAGCCCCACCAGCTATTTCCTCATCTGTCAAATAAAAGGTGGGGCTGGTGGGGAGCCTGGGACCCCTCCTCTTCTTGGAGTCTATGAATTGCACCAGGATAATTCCCCAAGCACATAGAGCCCAGCAAGGCTACTGCACCCTCTGCACAGCTTTGTCCCTCCAGACACATGCCTGAAATCTCTCATATCCTGGCCCGGTCTCTGGGGAGGGCCACCCAGGGGCCTCATCCCAAACCCCACAGGCCCTCTAAACAGGGAGGGGTGTGTGTGTGTGCTGGCAACCCCAGAGGCAGCAGAGAAGGGGACATCCTGGGAGAAATGTCATCACCCTCACCCATGTTACTCTTCCCTCGGGCCATATGCCATGGAAACCATACATAAATATTTTGTACCCAGAAGCCAACTGCAGAGCCTAATAATGAGGAGTTTGGTACAATTTGTGACATAAGGTGTTTACTGAATGTGTGTTAATTACATTTGTCCCAAAACAAACCTTGCTCTTCAAAAAAGGGGTGTGGGGTGTGGGCGGGAATAAAGTACTTAGGAGGCGGTTTCCAGAGAAACAGCAGCAAGAGGCTGGGGGCGGGGCAGTATGGGTGCCTTGGGGAAATGAGTGCTCCCAGGAAATGGAGACGTGAGACCAGGAAGGAGGGAGAGGCGGGGCCAAGGGGGTTCGAGGAGACTGAGGACTTAGCGAAACCGGACAGACTGAGCAATGCGTCGAAAGAGGGGTTTCTGCGTGAAAGGCTCAGCCCACTCTTTACCCTGTATTCGAATCTTCAGTAGCTATTTCCTGAGCTGGGTCCTGGTCATAGGAGATGTCTAGTGCCCCGGCTCTAGTGGGACTCCTATTCTACTTGGAGAGGGGTGATGGGTAGTAAACAGGAAAAACAGTAAGTAAAAAAGAAATTCGTGTTGTCAGGCAGAGAGTGCTGGGGAAGTGGAGGGGTTGCTTTGCCGGGGTGGTCAGGGAAGGCCTCTCTGAGTAGGCAGATATGGGGAGGAGTAATGATAACACCACAAATAATAATGCATATACGGCATTACACATACCGGTCACCTTCGCTGTAAAAGCTTTGCTTCCCTCAACTCATTTACTCTCGCGAGGCAGAGACCAGCATGTCCTCATTGAAGCAGCTTCCTCTCCCTCCCGGCAAACAAGAACTACATTTCCCAGCCTCCCTTGCGGTCAGGTGTGGCATGTGATTTAGATTTGACCAATCACATGTGGCTGGACCAGAGAGCCCTCCAGGGCAGCCTCCTGTTTGTCTTGGTGGAGCCAAAAGATGGGAGCCTGCGTCCCTGAATCACCCCATGGAGGGCAGCCACCCAACACCCACGTGAGCTAGAAAAAAAAAAACTTGTATTATGTTAGTCATTGAGATTAAGTAGGACAACCATCTGTTCCAGTTTGCTCAGAATCGTGCTGGTTTTAACAATGAAAGTCCTGTATCCTGGGGAACCCCTCAAAGTCCTAGACGAAATGAAATCTGGCCACCCTAGATTTAGAGGGTTATATGATACAGCAGTTAGTTAGTTATCCTGACTACCCTGATCTGGTTAGCACACCAACCTTATAAGGTAAGTACTATTATTATCCCCATTGTGTACATGGAGAAACTGAGGCTGGGAAGAGGTTGGCATTTCCCGGAGGTCATTTTCCAGAGGTCACAGAGTTAGTTGGGGAGCCAGGAATTGAAAAGAGAGGCTGTCTCCTGAGTCCATGCTTCCAACCATAAAGTCCTGATGTTCTTTCAGAAAGAGGTGAGAAAGGGAAGATATGGTGGACACGCAACCCAAGAGCACCCATCTTTCTCATCTGTCTCTGTGCATTGTTCCCTGACTGTCTGAGGCAGAGAGAAGTGTGTCCCTCTCTGGAGACTCCTCAAAGCGTCTTGTCCCTATGATACCCTCAATCTGCATCTTAACTATCCATTTTCCTGACTGGATGGTGGATTCCAGGGAGACGGAGACCCTGCTGTTTTCATATTTGTATTTCCCAGAGTTTAGCACCCAGCCGTTAGAAGGTGCTTAAGAAATATTTACTATGAGGCCCAAAGATGTATTGAGAGCTGAAGAAGAGAGCCAAGGAGAGAGTGACAGAGAAACGCACACACTGGGATAGCTGGCTATATATTTGTTGTATAACAACAATGCCAAGAGCCAGAAAAAAAAAAAATCCTCTTCTAAAGAATGATACTGAATGGCTCCTGGGAGAATTGGATCAGACTAGTAGGATTCAGAAGTGCACACTGAGAGGCCTGCCCTTGGGGCCCAGCTTCTAGGAAGGCCCATTGTTTCAACGGTCTCCGGCTCTCTCTGTGCGGGTCACTGCCTGCCCTTCCCCCGCTCTGCTCTGTGTCACAGGGAGCCTGACCCCTGCTTCCCCAGGCTCCCTTGTTATCGGGCTTTGGACCAGGTTTGGCCAATCAAAAGCATTGCCTGGGGACTGGAGGCTGGAGGAAAGGAGAGGCCAGGGTAATTCTCACCTTCTCTTCCATGAGGGGCCGACACTCTGCCCTCTCTGTGGCTCTTAAACCAACCCCGGTCTGGCCCACTCCTCACCAGGTCCCAGCCTGGCAACCCCACACTTCTGGCTACATGACGATGGATTACTTTCTTTCCTGGGAAAATGAGTGTTAAGATTAACTCTCCATCCCTGGCTGCCAGCTTCAGTGTGGTCAGGAGAAAACAGTTAACCCATTGAAGAGCAAGTATTTTGAAGCATATTTACCGGAGATAGAGCCAAGTAGGTTTCCATCCCATGAAAGCCAACATGGGTCAGTAGCACCCTCACACATCTGCCTTTGAATTGCTCGATGGAAAAGGGTCTGGGTTATTGGGAGACGTCCCAGTCAGAGGAATTTCCAGGACAGAGTGTCCAGTATTTGGATTCATAGGCGTGTTATGGATTAGTTACAATGATCTGTATACTGGTTGAAGTACCAGTAAATATGTGAAGTATGGTCATCTCTTATGCCTAAGCAAGAGTAACTCAAGGCTGATCAGGGAATCTGTTTCCTCCTGTGTCCTATTCACCATACTTAGATTTCAAAAAGACAGTGCAAGGGAGGTGAGTTTAGGTGCCCAATGGTTATTCCAGAGGAATCCTTTGGTCATGAAACCCGATACCTTTTATTGCCCTGATAAACTAGATGGCCGTTTACTGCCTCCTCTTTATAACTGGGGCAGAGCCCAGGAAAAAATCAACAAGGGAGAGAAGAGAGGTGAAGAGGTAAGACGAGAACGTCAAAGTCAGCCCAAATCCTGAGATGCGGGACCAGAGCGTGGTTTCAGGAAGAATCTGTCATCCATTTCCAGGTACCCCAGGTGCTTAACGAGCGGTGGTCTCCCACCTCCCTGGGAAGGGTAAGTGAGACTGCAGCTCACGCAGGCTCCTTCCTCCCCCTCTGGCCACTGTCTACTTCCGGTTTCCAGCAAAGGTAGACAGGTAAGGGGGCGCAGCTCCCACCCTTCCATCTCACTGCCCATTCGCCAGGTAGGAGGAGGGGCAGCTGGGAACCAATGGTCAACGTGAGCTCTCGCACGACCCAAGTGCCAAGAAGGGAGTGGACAGATCAAGTGGCCTTGATCCTGGCCGTGCCTGGTGCCAGCATGGTCCTTCCCCATCTGAGCCTTTCCACAACCATAGGATTAAGGATCAAATTGTGTGGTCTTCTAAGACTGGGGATTCATTTCCAAGTTCTAACCTGAAGTGCCCTGAGAAAGAAGGGAGGAAGGGATGGTGCAATATTGCAACAAGATTTTGACACTAACCACCCAGAGTTCATGAGAATCCACAAGTTCAGGGCGCTGCTCCCAACAAGCCGCCCTCACTTCACATACCAACTGCAAGTTTGGGGGTCCCCAGGGAGCCCACACTTTTAACAAACTGGCTACAAATCCAGGGGTTCCCATGACCCAAGCAGGTTCAATAATTTACTAGAATGACTCACAGAACTCGCCGTACTTCTGGTTGCAGTCTTAATATAAAGGCTACAAATCAGGACCAGGCAAATGAAAAGACACATGGTGGTGAGGGCTGTGAGGGTCTGAAACCCAGAGTCCCCATGTCCTCTTTTCATGGAATCAGAACACATCACCCTCCTGACACACTGATGTGTTCACTAACCAGGAAGTTCCCTCACAGGAGCTCGGGACAAACATCAGACAAACTCTTTATTATGGAGAACCAGGTGGTGGATGGAATCGTATTTCCAGCCACACATCAACCCATCCTTTTGTCCAATACCACCCATGGAGCCTCCTCCCAGGTTATGGACCGAAACTCATAGGCCTGGAAGACCGGGTTAAGAATTTTGGTGAACAGAAGTTGTTTAACCTGCACTTTATACATTTCTCCTTCTTTTAAGACAGAATTTGTATTTTTCTTGGGAATACACCCCTCTCCCTCTCTCAGCCCACTGGGATCTCCTGGGTGACTTCAGGTGTGAGCAGGTGACCCATGCCTGGCCAATCAGAGCATCAGATTCATTCGCTACCTGGATTAACTCCAAGTTAGTCCACTGAAATGCGATTCCTAAACTGTTATTGAGTTTGTTAAATAAAGAGACATTCTTTGTATGCGGGAGCTTATCCTGTAATAATATAAGCTAAGAAAGTCTTTGGGATGCCACATGGAGAAAATTGGCTGGTACATGGAGCCACACGATGGAAACAAAGATGAGAGAAAAGAAGTCAGAAAGGTCAGTCCTAATGAAATAATTTGAGCCAATGGATCCAACCAGGCCAGAATTTCATGCTTCCCTCTGGACATTTCAATCACTTGTTCAAAAGATCTATGTTATCATTTTCTCCGAAGTCCAGTAATTTTACTTGAGCTTGGTGTTGTTCCTTTCAGGTCACGGTTCTCAGGATGCAGTATGCTCTTTCAATAAATGGTTTCAAATTCTTTTTATTTTAGTTTTAGGAAATTTTTCTTAAATTGTGGTTTCTAGTATTTGTTTTGTTCTCTTTTTACAGTTTTTCCTTCAGGGAGTTCTTTTATCCGTATGTTGGTTCTTTTCTCCCTATCAATATTTTTTTTCCTTTCTCACCTAACTTTTGCCTCCTCTGATCCTTTCCCTCACCCATCCTCTTCTCTGCCTCCTATAACCTTTGAATCAACAGTTTGATCAACAATCTCCCTCCCTCCCTAGTATCTTCAGGTGACTCCCCTAACAGTCCTATCACTGACCAGCCTTAACTGAAATCTGACTTTTTCCAGGGACATGGCATCTCTCGCCAGTTGGAGGATTCTTTTGTTTGTTTGTTTTTTCCTGATTCAGGCCAAGAAGTAGGGTCAGTGCCCTCTTTGTTTCCATGGCCCTTAATGTAACCACTTGCCTTCTTCTGGTTTCAAAAGCATGTCTTACTTGAATCTCTTGCTATGTGTCTACACCACCCATCCACTACTCTCCATTCCCTCATTCCCTTTCATTCCACAAAAACGTGAACCCTTCGCTCACTCCTTTTTTCCCCCCCCACTCTCATTCAGGGCTTTTAATATCTACCAGTGTTTAAATCCTGGCTCCATCGTTTATTACATGCATTAGCTTGAGCAAGGTGATAATTTGCTTGTGCCTCAGTTTCCTTATCTGCAAAATAGAATTCATGATGGTCCTTATCTCATAGAGTTGTTTTAATGACTGTGAGATAAAGTACATAAAATACTAAGAACAGCACTTTGCACAAAAGGACTCCTTAAGTATTCGTTCTTATTAGAATTATTATCATTGTTGTTCTTATCTGGCTTGCTGGAGGAGCATACTAGGCTCTCAGCTGAAATGATAACTCGGTTTAAAGAACTCTCTGATTTCGTTTTGGTGTCGCAGAGGGTAATATCTCAGAGGTATGGATTTATGGGCCATTCAAAAGAAATCATGATAAAATTTAACCTCTTGTAGGAGAACTTATTTATTTAGTTTATAAGTAGACCTTACTGGTTCCCATTATTGATCAAACCAGCTCTCCATCAACCCATGATCAAAAGAAATAATTCATAAAGTAGGGGAGGGGAGCGGGAGGCTTTCCGGCATCAAGCTCAGTGATCATTGCGTGTGAGACCGTGTCACTCCCACAGATGCTCCGGTGCCTCTCCAAGGGCATATTTCGATGGCCACCTCCTTCCCCCGACCTCTCACGCCACCCCAACCCCTGCTGCCGTTTCATGCCCACACCACCCTCTATTCCTTCCCCACCAGTGTGTTCTGTCTCTGGATTTTACATCATCACACAAACCGTTTTCTGAAAACCCTCGGCCTCCCCGTAGGGTGATTTGCCATCAGCAAGTAGAGGGGTGGGAGGAGCCTCTTCATTAACCAAAAGATGATTCACTGGGCCCCATGCAAGAGTCTGTATAAAGCAACCTTTATTTTTCCCCAAATAACATAAAATCATCATTAATCATCTCACCCAGCCTCTGTCCTGAGTGACCTTCGTGCTGGTTTTACCTTCTACAAATTAATGTAAGTCACTAGATTTGAGGTACACATTTGGGGTGGATGGTCAGAAGAGTTGCCCAGAAAAACCTGCCTTTCAATAAAACACTGTGATTTCAGTCCCCTCCTATTTCTTCCTTTCTTATAACTGGGCAGGGTCTCCCAGGCTCAAAAGTCCATTCTTCGGGCTTCCCTGGTGGCAGTGGTTAGGAATCTGCCTGCCAATGCAGGGGACACGGGTTCGAGCCCTGGTCCGGGAAGATCCCACATGCCGTGGAGCAGCTAAGCCCGTGCACCACAACTACTGAGCCTGCGCTCTAGAGCCCGCGAGCCACAACTACTGAGCCCGCGAGCCACAACTACTGAAGCCCGCATGGCTAGAGCCCGTGCTCCGCAACAAGAGAAGCCACCGCAATGAGAAGGCCGTGCACTGCAGCGAAGAGTGGCCCCCGCTCGCCGCAACTAGAGAAAGCCCGCGTGCAGCAATGTAGACCCAACGCAGCCAAAAATAAAGAAAATTTATTTTTTAAAAAAAGTCCATTCTTTGTGAAACAACACAGCAGAATTTAATATTGCTCCTCCCTGTGCGTACCCACCCCGCATCCCCAATCTTGAACTTACCAGCCGGGATGAATAATTAGGCCAACATATGGAGGACAACATCCTCGTCTAAGAAAACAACCTCCATAATGTGCTGGCCCATCAGAAAACAGACTCAAATTATACGCTGAAGCACAGTGGAAATTTCACCCTGCACGTTTTATGTAAACAAGTTCATTTGTTCATTCAATGAATCCACAGTTCTTCAGAGGCCCTGTTTATATTAAAAGAAAGAAGCAGAAAAATTTGGATTGGCTGGCAGCCAGCTCTACACCTACAGAGCTGTCAAAGCTGGTTGAGCAACATTCGGGAGAGATGTTTACGTTGCGATGGGCTTTTAAGACAAAATGAAAATATTGGTTTTGGAGGCAGCAGCCAGATACGTGAGCAATGGAATCACATCTTCAGAGACAAAATCCACCAGTGTTTTGCAAAAGGGCAGAGCTGAGCAGGGAATGGGCCTCAGACCTCAGGCAGCCCTGACAACTCACTTCATATGTCTTATAGACCAACACGGAGGCTTTTACGTCAGATGATTTTAAAGTAATAAAGAAGAGGAAGTGCCTGATGTCAAGACGCTAGCACATGGCAGCCTCTGGTCTATTTGCTTGAATTCTAAGGAGAAAAAAACATCTACCCTCCAAAGACCTAAAAGATGGGTCTTTTCCTAGTCTGTTGTTTTGTAGTTATAGTTTATGAGATCATGTAGTAATCCGGTAGTTTCAAGAAAGGGTCCGTGAGAAAGAGCATCTTGTATCAGTCAGGATGCTTTGGTTGAAAATGCCAGAAACTCCAACTCAAGTTGGATTCAAGAAACCAAGTATTTTATTGGGTCACAGATTGAAGCAGGGTGGGGGTTTTTGCTTTAGGTGTGGCCGGATCCAGGTGTTCAGAGGTTGTGACCATGCGGCTCTTTCTTCATCTTTCATTCACCTGGGTTGGCTGCATCTAGGCAGATGTTGTCCACCTGTAGTAAGGTGGCCACCAGCTACTCCAGGTTAACACGGTAAGGTCTCAGCAACAGCAAAATAAAGAGAGCACTGTTGCAGTTACTCCAGCTGAGAGCTGAGAATTGGCTTTTATTAATGCTAATTGGGTCACATGACCGTATCTTAGCCAATCGCTCTGGTCATGGAATATAGATTTCTGATTGGCCAGGCCAGGTCACGTACACAGCCCTGGACTCAGCCAAACTACAGGGACAGAGAGTGGGGGAGGGGGTGGCTGGCCAAGGACATAGGATTAATTACAAGAAGAAAGGGAAGTGGATTTGCAGCAGGAGAAATCCTAGTCTGAAAAACATGTCATAGCCAAAAAAAAATAAAAAAATAAAAGAAGGAGCATAATTAAGATGAATCCTGATATCTTAAAGTTGAAAGCACCAGCCCAGATCTAGACCAGTAGTTTCCAAACATATGTTTTAAAGCAACAGATCTCTTGCATAAAATAATCTGAAGTATATGAAAATGTCCATGACGAAGAGATCAACACTGAGCTATTGGGTTCAAGGTGGAAAGGGGAAGCAGGGGAAAAAAAGACCCCGAAACTGCCCTCTTAGTTCTCCCAGCGTTGGCCTCCTCCTTGGAAGTTGAGGGAAGGTGTCTGAAAGCTGCTGGGGGTTGCAAGGTGACTTCAGGGGGTTATGCAGACACTGCACTAGAATAACGTTGATTTGCACCAAGTTTCTTCTGGCTTGATTTTCTTTCACTTTTGTTGATTTTTGGCAAGGAGAAAGTCAAAGTTTAGTGCTAATATATTTTAATCAATTTTGTACCTCTGGCTAATAGTCATTTGAAAAATCAGAGGTTTGTGCCTCAGGCTCAGAGGTCCGCGCCTCAGGTCAAGAAACAGGCTAGAATTTAACATAAATTTTTTTTTTTTTTTTTTTTTGCGGTACACGGGCCTCTCACCGCTGTGGCCTCTCCCGTTGCGGAGCACAGGCTCCGGACGCGCAGGCTCAGCGGCCATGGCTCACGGGCCCAGCCGCTCCGCGGCACGTGGGATCTTCCCGGACCGGGGCACGAACCCG
>NC_041227.1:12425966-12484326 GCF_002837175.3 Physeter macrocephalus | reverse complement strand
CTGTGGCCTCTCCCGTTGCGGAGCACAGGCTCCGGACGCGCAGGCTCAGCGGCCATGGCTCACGGGCCCAGCCGCTCCGCGGCACGTGGGATCTTCCCGGACCGGGGCACGAGCCCGCGTCCCCTGAATCGGCAGGCGGACTCTCAACCATTGCGCCACCAGGGAAGCCCTAAATATTTTGTTTTAATTGCTTTTATTTTCACTATTTTATTCTAGATACTTTCAGGACGGGATACTGGTTTTCCATTTTATGACAGTGACATTTGGGTGTGTATGTTTATTTTTCTCTTTTGAGTTAAAATTTTTAAAATTGTGGCAAAATATACATATGTAAAATTTGCCATTTTAACCAATTTTGGGTGTACAGTTCAGTGGCATTAAGTTCTCACATTGTTGTGCAGTAATCACCACCATCCATCTGCAGAACTTTTCCATCTTTCAAAATCCAAACTCCACACTCATTAGACAGTAACTCCCCATTCCCCCCTACCCCTAGTCTCTGACAACTCTATCTTTCTTTAAAATACGTGTATATAAGTAAAACACATAAATGTATGCAAATGAAAATATTTAATAAATCATAGTACAGATAGTATCCAGAGAAAAGGATAAAATTGCGAGAGATGTTTAGGAAACGCTTCAGGAGCCTGCCCTACGATGACAAACCCTGTTCATAACATCCCTGAAAACGTTAAAACTCTGTTTTAACGTTGAGAGGGATAGAGTTCCCCCCTTGGCAAGGTGGCCTTGGGACAGTGTTAACTGTTAGAAAGTTCTTCCTTCCATGCAGCCTCTAAGCTTTGGTCTGAGGACTCAATTCGCACAAAAGGATGGTCGGTTTCCTTCCACACTTCACCTCAGATATGCCAATCTGGATTTCAGAGCCCAGGTGAACGGTCTCCCTTCTTGGCCAAGTATCCCAGCGTTTGCTCACAGATCTAGGACCAATGTTTCCATAGAGGACGTGAGTAGAGTGGTTCCTTGTCTTTTCTGCCCAGCACCCACGTCCCCGCCTTCTTGCCATAATTGCCGGATTCTCTATGGGGAACAGGCTCTCTTTCACTGTCATTCATATTGATTGGCGAGGCTGACTCCACTCCCTGAGTTGGGGCAGGGCCATATTACCCAGACCCGGCCCATCAGAGCAGTCTATTGCCCAGGCTTCAGTGATTGGCTCAGGGATGAACACATGGTTATGTCTGGCAGTAAAAGTAACCCAGCTGCCCCTCCCCACCCACACCTCCGTCCCAGCCATAGGCATCACCCTAGGCCTGTCACTGTCCTCCTTGAACCAGTGGTTTTGGTTTTTTTTATTCTGAAGACATGGCCATGTCCAAAGATCAGGGCTCTACTCATGATTCCAGCAGCAACTGCCACCAGGCTTGACCCATATGCCAAATGCCATTCTAATGGCTTGACAATACTACTAGCTCCTTTAATCTTCAGAACAACCCAATTAGGTACGTCCTAGGACTAGCTTTACTTTCAGGCGAGGAAACTGAGGCTCAGAGTAACATGAGCGGGGATTTGAACCCGGGCAGCCTGGCTCTGAACAGCTCCTCACACCACTTACAATAAAACGGCTGCTATTGCTTACACTGTCCAAGGTTTCCTCCTTTTCAGAGATAACTCAGGTCTGTTACTGGTCGCTTGCAAGGTCTCTCAAATCGAATGCCTTTGATCTTGAACCTTTTGAGGAAAACCTCTGAAGGATTTGGAGACCGTCTCTCCAGCATCTGGGCTCTCCTCACTCATGTCTCCTCATTATCTGGCCCACTGGGCTGATGGCAAGCACCCAAAGTGAAGTCTGTCCTCCCTATGTGGGAAATAGAGGAGAAATGTAAAAATCTTAGCCTTTGACGTCGAACATTCCAGCCAAGGCGACAACGAGGCCCCAAACTGGGGAACACCAGTTCCCAGAAGAGAGCAAGTCCTGCTCCAAGAAAGCATCAAGCTTCTGCCTGCACACACAGAGGGATGCAGCAACTGTAATTACATCTTTTCATCTGGGACCTTACTTTATTTCATGAAGTATTTGCCAAAACCACGCTACCGCTCGGGGCGTGAACCTGGCCTGTGAAGAGTTCGTACGCCTCTGTCCCACCCAACATTTCCCTCCCCAGCATCAGGGATCCTGGGGGAAAATGTGTCTAAACCCAGCAGCTGCCACCTCAGTCATCCTCCCTGTCTCCAGCCCTCCACCTTCCCACCCCGCACCAAAGGGGAAAGAGCTTCTCTCCCGATTTCCCCAGCATCAGAGTTAGCCAAGGAAATGGGCCCTCAAAATATTCCTTTAAAAGCATGGCTATTGTGGAAGGGGAGAAGGAAGAAGTGCCAACTCAGCAGAAGCTATGGCTGGGATACTCTGTGCTGGGGTGCCGTGGAAGATGTCGTGTGAGGACAGTTAGAAAGCCCATCTCCCGGGGCTTCCCTGGTGGCGCAGTGGTTGGGGGCCCGCCTGTCGATGCAGGGGACGCGGGTTCGTGCCCCGGTCTGGGAAGATCCCACATGCCGTGGAGCCTGCGCGTCTGGAGCCTGTGCTCCGCAACGGGAGAGGCCACAACAGTGAGAGGCCCGCATAACGCAAAAAAAAAAAAAAAAAAAAAGAAAAAGAAAGCCCATCTCCTCATAAGGAGGAGACTAAACTCATTGAACCCACTGTCCTCAAGGGAGCTGCAGGAGTTGTACATTTTTTTAGCTCCAAATACGGACCTTGATGAATTGCCGCATAGAAGTTCACGGTGAATTAGCCAAAGGAAGGCTGTTTCCGGACATCGCTGAGCATTGATGCTAATTTCCCTTACAGATCTTGGAAGAGACAAAATGTGGGGTCTGGCAAGAACTGTTTGTTGCACACTCCATATCTAGTCTCCTCTTCTTCCTTGGAAACAGAGCTCCAAGTTTAGCTGGGCACATAGCTCCCTAGAAGGAAGATGACTTTGCCCAGATCCCTTGCACCAGCTGATGTCACGTGATGAAGTAAAAGGCCAGTGTCATAGCAGAAACAGTCTTGTGTGAGGTTTCAGAGTAGAGAACAGACTCATGCAGAAGGTGTGCTTTTTCTGCTCTGACCCCATTCCTCCTTCTGGCTACCTGGAATGTGGACACTATGCTGGTACTCAGTAGCCATTCTGGACCATGAGGTAGCCATGAAGATGGAAGCCGTCCATGGTGTAGCAGAAATAGGAAAGGTCTGCGGTCCCTGATGACTTCATGGTGCATCCACATTAGCCATGGGACTGTTTGTCCCCAAACTTCCTTTAGGTGAGAGAATACAAATACATACTTGTGTTTCAGTCACTGTTATATTGGATCTTCTGTTATATGTGACTGAATCTGCCCTTATTGATACAAGGGACAAATGATTTATGAGGCTTATCCGAGTGAGGAGAAATTTTGAGGATCAAGCCAACACTTCTCAGCTCATACTTTGAGTCCTTCATGATCATGAACCAATTCTACCACCAAATGTCACGTTCCACCTGTCCCAGGACCCGCCAGGCTCTCCTCCTAGCTCTGGCCTTCTCACCACTTCCTCTGCTTGCCAGGCTCCCTTCCACCTCTTGACATTTGCCCTTGTAGTGAGCCCTGCCTGGGCCAACCTCACTCCTCCTTTCCACAAATCTCACATCCCTCACAGTCCAACTTTTGATTTTCACCTCCATAGTCTTTCCCAAATATTCTGGGAGATGCCTTTCTGGAATGTCCCAATCAGCACTGAAACCTGTTGCAGCACAGGCCCTGGTTGAGAAGTTTCCTCTAACTGTTTTCAGAATTGAACTGCTCTGGAGGGCGCTGTCTCGTGTAGTCCTGGCTGGGTCCCTCCACCAGATTATGAGTCAAGGAAACATCTTCCCCAGCCAAGTGCAGGACAGAACTCAAGTTCACCCTTAATGAGTGCAGGTCGGGGACTCCCTTGGAGAGTTTAATGTTATACAGAACACACACTTTGCACATTCTGTTCCATGGCTCAGCATGTTTGTCCCCGTCATCAGCCAGACCCGGATCCTCATCACTGCCTACAAAGCTCTGCCTGGTCGGCACTGCCAGCCCTCCTCTTGCTGCACCTGCACCCTTGTTTACTCCACCCCCACCAGGCTAGCATCCCTGATGCTCTTTGATACCCACCCCCGTGTGCCTTTGCACCGGCTGTTCCCTCTGCCTGGGGAGTTCTTCCCCAGGTCTCAGGAGAATGTCTCCTCCTTCGCTGACCAGCAGAAACAAAAGAGCCACCCCCATTCTGCCACCTGGTTCAATCCCTATAGTATTTCTTTCTCAGAATATACCATAATCTGAAGTCATGACCTACCTTCCCTTCTGGAATGTCAGCTCTGTGGAGTCAGGCTTGCTCTCGACCTTTCTCCACTGTATTCTCCAGTGCCTAGAACACCTTGTACATGAATAATAAACATATATATTTATTGAGTGAATGTGTGAATGAACAAATAAAGCAAAGGTTCTACCTCTTTCAGGCTGTGTGTGACTTCAAGCAAGACATGTAACCTTGCTAAGCCTCACTTTCTCCATCTGCAAAGTGGTGCTAATTGTATCAAGCTCTCTCCGCAGGAGAGATGGGATTATTTTTCTCTAAAGCTTGTATATAGAGAAGCTCTTGCTGAACCATGTATTTTCACGCAGGGGTTACTGAAGCCAATTAACTTAGACTTTTGTATCAGCCGTGCCAGGAAACCCTCCAGGGTGCGCTCGCAGGTGAGCGAGTGGTGTCTTGCCCAAGGTCACACAGTGGAGCCTCTGCCAGGCAGGATCCTGTGTTGCGCTGAAGCCTGGGATGCTGTTGACTCAGAGGTGTTGATTGAGCACATGTGACGTGCCAGACGCTAATGGAGACGCTGAGGTTACAGCTGTGGATGCGCCAGACCTCCCCTCTGACCACAGGGAGAAACAGACACTGAACAAGTGCAACGAACATCACACGAAGAAACATTTATGAGCCGTGGGCAAGTCGTTCCAGGCAGGGCATTTCTAGATGACCTCGAGGAAGAGGTGACATTTGGCTGAGTCCTGAAGAGTGGACAGGACTTAGCCAGGGAGAGAGTAGGGAAGAGCCCATCCGACATGGAATAGCACGTGCTAAGACCTAGAATCAAGAGAGAAGTGTCAGCGCGCGGAAGCGAGAGATGGAGGGCGTTTAAACGGGAGAGACAAGCTCACATTTCTGACTTTAAGAAAACCGCTCTGTCCACTGAGGGGAGCATGGCTTGAAGAGGGCAGAGTGGCAGCAGAGAGTGGCAGCCCTGAGGAGGCCCCGGCGATGGTCCAGAGGCGAAATGATGGTGCTTGGGCCAGATGTTAGTAGAATTTGTTGAATAATAGCTTTTTTGAGATATAATTTGCATACCGTAATGGTCACCCTTGTAAGGCATACAATGCAGTGTTTTTAGTAGACTTTCAGAGCTGTGTGACCATCACCGCTATCTAATTCCAGAACATTTTCATCACCCCCCCCCCCAGAGAAACCCTATACTCCTTAGCAGGCGCTCCATACCCCAACCCCCATCCTTAGGCAACTGCTAATCTACTTTCTGTCTCTACGGATTTGCCTATTCTAGACATTTCATATAAATGGAATCATATAACGTGTGGTCTTTTGTGACTGGCTTACTGAGCATAATGTTTTCAGGGCTCATCCATATTGTCACCTGTGTTGGTACTGGAACCTTTTTATGGTGGAATAATAGTCCATGGTATGTGTATACTACATATTATCATTGATCCATTCCTCAGTTGATGGACATTTGGATTACTTCCGCTTTCGCTACGATGAATAATGCTGCTGGGAACATTCACGTGCAAGTTTGTGTGTGGATATATGCTTTTCATTCTCTTGGGGATATACCTAGGAATGGAATTGCTGGGTTGTATGGTAACTCTGGGTTGAAATTTTTGAGGAACTGCAAGACTGTTTTCCAAAGTGGCTGTAAAACTCAACGTTTCCCCTAGCAATGTATGAGGCTTCCAATTTCTCCACATCTTCACCAACACTTGATAGTGTCTCGTCTTTTTGATTTGAGCCATCCTGGTGTGTGTGAAGTAACATCTCCTTGTGGCTTCGATCTGTGTTTCCCTAACATTTTTTTTTTGGTTATTTGTATGGCTTCTTTGGAGAAATGGCTACTCTTCTCTCTCCAGTGGCTGCTGGGCCGCTGATGTTCACAGCTACTGAAGCTGTGAGGCTGTGGGTTTTCAAGGCTATAACAGAGCTGGGGAGAGGGAGGGAGGATGAGGGCAAGTTACAATTGCACAAAGTTGGCTGTTCTTTCAGAGAGTCCGCCATTTTTCTTGACTAAACCAGCCCGTAGTTGTAAGCATTTAGTTACTATCCAGAGTTCTGAAAAAGTTGATTTGGGGAGTTTTTTGGGTCAGGGTTCTCACTGCTTTTGTGGAGGAGTGGATTTTTGGAGGTACTTGCTCTGCAATCCCAGAATTCTTTCTAATTGATGGATCAATAGGATATGAAGGGCTGTCTATGTATGTGTCAGGCACTTATTTAAGTATTTCATTTGTGTCATGTCCCCATAACCCAAGGAGGGAGGTGTTATTACGTCCATTTTAGGGATGAGTACACTAAGGTGTTAAGTGGTAACCAGTGGCGGGGGCGGGGGGTGTGTGTGTAGGAGGAGACACCAGGCCACCAGCTGGTGAGCCTACCCTGCTGGCCCCCTCCCCTCCTCTGAGTCCGGGATCCCAGGAACCAAGGCCAGCTCCTCCCCAGGGGGACATTTGCAGCTGGGAAGAACAGAGCAGGATGCTCCCGTCGCAGCATCCCTCACTGCGCTGGGCTGTCTTGACCTTCCCAGGGCGGGCAGTGTGGATCACACGGGTGCCGATGGAGGCGAGGTGCACAGGGCTGACAGATGGGCCTGTGAGCGGGGGGCCTGTGAGTGGGCGACGGAGTCTCTTCTCTGCTTGGGACAAAGCCTCCTTTCCCACCCCACCCCCACCCTAGTCAGCTGCCAGCCAACCCGCCCACTCTTGCATCTGCTGTAGCCCCAGGAGTGCCGGGGGCTGGGTCTGTTGAGGGATTCTGGGAGAGTCTTGCTCTGAGGCTTAGGAATCTAATCAAACCTTACTTTGTGAAGAGTTTGTACGCGGGCCACTGATCTACCTGTGGGCACATGTCCGGCTTCATCTCTCACCACCATCTCCCTGACTCAGTCTGGCTGCCTTGCTGTTCCCAGAGAGCTCCAGGGACAGGCAGACAAACGGACAAACGGATGGATGGATGGATGAATGGATGGATGGACAGAAGGTATGGATGTGTGGATGGATGAATGGACGGTTCCACAATGTGCTGTTCCTGGTTATGTGAATGAGTTTAGCAGACTCTTTTTGGAGCGTAAGTTTTGTGAGTAGAGCTGCCAGGCGCTGTGCAGACATTCAGCACCAGTTCCAGGAAGGAGGATCAGGTGAACACAGCACGGTCACCAGTGGGGCTTCCCTCGGGAGCAGGGGCAGGTACATCCAGGGGAGATCCCACCCCAGGAACATGTACCTTGGAGTGGCTTCAGGAAAAGTGACATGGACACCCCTCCTCCCACCATTCCTGTGGAATGAAAAAGCCCAGGGATTGGTCACTGTGCAGCGTCAGTCAAATCGCTGATCTTCGGGGGACTCAGTTTCCCCACGTGTTAAATGAGATTCATAACAGCCGCCCATCCTGCACCCAGAGTAGACAGGAGAGTACAGCCAAGTGTGAGGATGCGTGGTGTGGTCTCTGGGACCCGTGGCCCGGATTCAAACCCCTGCTCTCCCTCTTGGGCAGGTACTGCCCCAGTCTCCTGTTCCACATCCAATGCAAAGTGGGTCTGAAGCAAGGACTTCCAAAGTCAAGGCCTGGGGTTATCACATGTCAGCTTCTCTCAAATTCCTCTAAAAATACTCTTCCTTTCAAAACCCCCAGGGCCTCTCTGGAGGTGGAAGATAGACTTTATGCAGACGGCCCCAGGCTGGAAGGATTCTCAGGATAGCTGCCCATCCTGCCCGCCCCAGGCCCCTCCAGCTCTTCACCATCTGGTCCCAACCAGAAACCAGCATCCTCCCCAGCTGTGCCTCTTCCCTTCCGGCCTGGAGGGATTTATGACTCCCAGGCCTCCACCGTCTGGCCTTGTGGACACTGTTTTGCTGCCACCCCCGGACCTCACATCCCTCCTTGCTCTGCCTCATGGCTCCCAGAAGGCCACTTAGCCAAAGTCCATATTAATGGCCTCCCAGCTTCAATGGCCAATTCTCTGATTTCTCATAAATCTGCCTGGAATGCAGCGCACGGACAGTGCTGGGGGAAGGTCATGGGAAAGGACTCGGGAGCCGTGTCCACATCTGCTGCCCCACTTCCCCAAGACCTGGGTTCCCAAGCCACCTGTCTTCCCCTCAACCCCAACCTTCTGCCCTAGCCCCTGACTGCACACTGGTGTCACGACCCAGCTTATTCCCACAGAGGGCCTTTGTCCCTGCTGGTCCCCCTGTGCGGTGGTCCCATGGCTGGCTCTTCCTGCTCCTTCAGGGCTCAGCTCAAATAGTACCTGTTTTAGTCCATTCTGGCTGCTATAACAAAATATCATAGACTGAGTGGCTGGAGGCTGAGGAGTCCAAGATCAAAGCACCAGCCCACTTTCTGGTTCATAGATGGCCCTCTTTTCCTTGTGTCTTCACCTGGCAGAAGCGGGGAGAGAGCTCTCTGGAGTCTCTTTTATAAGGACACTAACCCCGTTCATGAGGGTTCCACCCTCGTGACTCAATCACCTCCCAAAGGTCTCAATTCCTAATATCATCACATTTGGGGAATAAGTTTCAACATATGAATTTTGAAGGACACAGATCTTCAGCGCATAGCAACATCTTCCTGGGAGCCCTTCCGCAAGCATCCTACTGAGCACAGCCCTGTGGTCGTGTGATCATGTCATCATCTTCAGAGCACTTCATACTGCTTGACCTTTCTGATCTGTTTGATTCCTTGTTGGGTCTGAACATCAGATCTGGGAGACAAGGACCTGTCAGCCTAACACACTGAGGTCTCCCTTGCATCTCCAACCACGACGGGCACACAGCACATGCTCAGTGACCATTTGCGGGGGAGGGGATTTATTCATTCACTAAGAATTAATTCACTAAGAATAGGCTCACCCCAGACAATAATATTTTAGCAAGGGGATAATAATTATAACAATAACCAATACCCAGAGAACATCCAGTCTGTGCCAGTCACTGCTCCGTGGGCTTCACATATGTTATCTCATTTAATCCTCCAATGATGTGATTCTGCCCTGTATTTTTATACCCATTTCCCACCTGACTCTGGCATTTGTGCTTTGAATGCCTGTGGAAGGTGCCGTCCAGCACTTTCACACTTGGTGTTAAGGCCCCCCAGAAGTTTGCTCCCATAAGTTCTTTCTGGCACATGAGATGCCCAGGACAGGGTCTCTCCTGCAGGTCCACACGCCACTCCTCTTCCCACTGGCTCCCAGGCTGCCTTCCACTTGCAGTAAGACTGAGGCTTGCTTCGGGGAGCTTTCTGCAGCTTAGGGTTAATAATTCTTTAAAAACACACAACACTTACTATTTGCCTGGCGTCGTACCAAGCACTTTAGATTATGTAAATTCATTCCATCACAAAACCCCAGAGTAGGTACTGTTATCCCTGTTTGTTTAGATGAGGAAACTGAGGCACAGAGCAGCTGAATACCTGAATATCCAGGCTTACATAGCCAGATAGTCTGGCTTCTGACCACTGCTCCAGACTGTCCCTTTGGTGTGGCTGACTGACTCTCATGCAATGAGAAGGGAGGTGGAGACAGTGACAGGCCTGCAGAGGGTGACAGGTTACAGTGTGTAGGTTACGACTCATTTGGTTGCCAGTGGCAGGAAGCCATCCCCAACTGGCTTCAGCTAAAAGGAAAACTCAGACGTTGTGTTGTCTTACTTCAGGCATGGCTGCCTCTAGAACCCCAAACAACGGTATTAGGACTAGGTCTCTTTCCTAGTTCAGTTGTGATTACTTTTGTGTTGGCTGCAGTGTCAGGCACCATGGGGTGGCAAGACAGGTGCCACTAGCTCCAGACTCATTATTAATTCCAGCTTTAAACTCAGCAAGAAGGAGAGAACCTTTTTTCTACCCTACAGGGAAAGGCTTGGAATCACCTTCTTTGAATCTGATTGGTTAGCCTTGAGTTATGAACCAATCATGATGGTTAAGGGAATGATGCAGTTCTCTGATTAGCTAGTCTTAGGTATTATGTCAACGACCAGGGGAGTGGAGGCCAGCTCCACCTATGGCAGAGAGAGGAAAGTGGTCTCTGGGACAACACTCATGCCCTGATCAGGAGAAGGGGGAGTAGACATGGAGGGGGGACACCAGGTGTTCACTGCAGGCGCCATGGCCAATGTGATATTCACACCAATGATACAGGAAGTTCTCTCTATTGTGCTTGTAGGTATGGCAAATACCTTATTGTCCGAATTTCATGAATTCTGTAGAGTTGTGATGATATAGACATTTTCCCCCTCTATTCTCCATAGCTGTCTCTGAAATGAACTACAAAATTGGGTCCTTCTGGTAGATGCGTGACTAATAGAGGAACTTCAGACACTGTGACAGGGTGAGGGGAGGAGAAATTCTACAAGAATACTGTGGTTACAATTATGTGTCACCATTAGACTGGGAAAGAGATGGATCTGGGTCCTTAGAAGACAAAAGACGAATCCTAGCTGACACTGATTGAGCTCTTAAGCTATGACAGACACTGTTCTAAGCTCTCCACGTGCATCTTCTTCTCATTTAAACTTTCCAATGATTCTTTCTGGCATTAACCTCATTTTTATGGACAAACACAGGCACAAAAACTTATGTACCGGGGCCTCGCTCGGGTGACTGCTTATGGCTAACGTGAGTGATCACCTCCCCACAGCCCTTCCTCTGCTGGAAACGGTCAGTTTTTCTGGAACTCATCCCAGAGAGAGTCCTAAGCCAATCATGGGATCCTGCCCCTTTGCCTGTAACTGGTAGACGTTGACCCACTTCTGACAAATAAGGTGTAAGGGTCATGCTCTGGGGGATTCTGGGAAAGTCTTTTCTCCCTGGAAAGATGGGGCTCATAAGGAACGTTTCTTTTCTCCCCATGCCTGTGCCTTCCTGCTTTGGATATTGGACACTTGGATACGTCTGTCCACATCTACTGCTACCACTCTGATCTAAACTATCATTTTTGCCTAGAATATTCCAGTCTCCTCACTGGTATCCCTGCTGCCACGCTCACCCATCACCCCCACTGCAGCCAGAGGGATCCTGTCAAATCTAAGTCAGGCCATGTCCCTCCTCACTCAGACCCTCCAGGGACTGCCCATCTCACTCTGAGTGAGAGCCCAACCCCCCATCCCCTACAAGACCCCCCTCGACCCCTCTCCCACCCCCTCCCTCACCTCCCATCTCACTCTGAGTGAGAGCCCAACCCCCCATCCCCTACAAGACCCGACTCGACCCCTGTCCCACCCCCTCCCTGACCTCCTGCCCTGCTTCTCTCCCCCTCACTCGCTCTGTTCCAGCTACCTGGCCTCACTGAAATCACCAGGCAGCTGTCTCAGGGCCTTTGCACAAGCTGTTCCCTGTGCTGGGAATGCTCTTCCCCAGGAATCCCCTCGGCTCCCTCCCCGCCTCCTTCAGGTCTCTGTTCACAGTCAGGCAGAGCTGAATGGGGAGCCTGGGCTGGGACCCGATGACTCAGCAGAGCTCCTGCCAGCCATGGCCCTCCTGTTCCAGAGTCTCCTTGACGGAGGTGAGGAAGTGCAGGGGCTCAGCACCTTCACCAGTTTCATCTCCTGTTACTGCCGCGGAAACCCTCTCACAGGGACAGTGGCTGCGATCTGAGCCCAGCTGGGGCGTGGCCCAGGGGCATGTCCTGGGTGCAAGGGGCCGGGGAGGGCTAAGGCTCCGCTCCCTGAACCCCTACGGCAGTGGTCGGCCCTTCTCCCTTCCTGCCCAGAAGTCCCGGGGGGCCCCAGTGAGGGGCCCGGTCCCACAAGTCACTTCCCTCCCAGGCAGGCCTTAGCCAGCCTCTGCCCAGCATGGGGGGAGGGCACTGCCCTGTCCTCCCTGCTGTTTGCCTTCCAGCAGTTTCCAGGCCCAGGTTCCCAGGACAGAGCTGCCCCAGAATCCCCACCATGGGGTCCATCCCTGCTGACCTGGGTTTGGCCTCCAGATCTTTCCAGATCCTTTTGGCCATGTCACCCTCTCTCCAATCAAAGCCTATCCATCCTCTGTCCCCCTCTCTCTGGCCCTGCTGAGGGACATGTACGTCACAGTGCACGGGGGCCCATGGGTAACGGGGAGCTGCCCCCAGTTACGTATCAGTGCTTCACCAGAGCCCCGCTTGACTGTGGGAGTGACAAATGGGGGTCTTTCAGACACCATGACGGGGCGGGGGATGGGCTGCTCCCGGGAGAGGAACACTGCAGGCCAACAGGCTGGAGGAGGGCCAGCCTGGGGGCCTGTACAGACTTGCCGCTCTCTTTCTTGGCTTTTGGCCCAAACAGCTCTTAGGAAAAGAACGCGGGGTGACCGTGGCAGGTGGGACTTGTTTCCATGGTGTGTGGCTGACACTGGAGGACGATGGAGCTACAGGCTCCTGGGGACCAGCCCGCCAGGAGCCGGGGGTGGGGGAGCTCAAGTGCAGGTGGCAGGGCTGCCCCTCCATCCATCATGCCACCCGCTGTCAGGGAGCTGGCAAAGGTCCTGGCCGCTGTCGCCTGGGGGGCCGTGGGAAGGGCTGCCAAGTCTGTGTCCTGGCAGGGGCCAAGCCAGACCAGGGTCCTGTGTGCAGAGCCTCAGCTGTAAAAAGGGGCCCAGGCCACGGTGCCTCCCTCACCCATGAGCCGCTTCTCTCTTCCAACTGGATCCGACTCAGTGGCAGCGGCCAGAATGTCTGACCCTGCCTGATGGGCATGAGAGGAAATCTAGCCTCTCTCCTCCCGATTAATAAAGGAGTGGGATCCTCGTGCCTGTCTGGGACTGGAGACTCGATGTGATATGCAGTGTTATTTGAACACCTACTACGTGCTGGGCTTGGTGTTCACATGTGCATGTCACTTCCTTGATGCCTCCCAAGGAAGGGGCACCGTGATCACCACCTTCCTGTTGTGGAGGTGGAGGAGATGGAGGAGGTGGGGGGCCGGAGGGTTCACTCAGGCTCACAAGGTTCGGGAGCATCAGAGCCAAAGTTTGAGAGCATGGTGTCTGGTCCCAGGATCTTGCTCCGTTCAACCCCCAGGCCCGCCCGCCACTCGTGGAATGAGAGACGCTGCTGCTGAGCACAGGGTCCGTCAGAGAGGGGAGCCTCAGGGTGGTTCTCTCCTGGGGGCCTCCTGGTATATTAAAAATGAAGAAATGGCAAAACAGGGTTGTGGAAACCATGGGCCGTCTGAAACGTTGAGATGGACAAATGAACCCTTTTCGTGGTGCTGTTCACAGAGTAAGAACTACATTGATTAAAAACAACCACACTGATTCCGGGTGCGCTCAGGCATGAGGACGGGGATGGAGGGACAGGTGAAGACAGAGAGACGGGTGAAGACGTAGGTGATTTAGCGCTTGAACTCTGTGGCTGGACTTCCTGGGTTCAAATTCCTGGGTAAGTGACTTGACTTTCTGTGCCTCAGTGTCCGCATCTGTAGCATGGGCTCACAGCAGCATGTTCCTCACGGGGCTGGTTTGGGGCTTGGCTGAGTGAGCACGGGTAAAGCCTCAGCAGCGCTGGGGCACAGGAGCTGCTCAGGTTGCTGCGATGGTTATTCGGCCACACAGCCCACAGTTTGTTTCTCTTTGACTCAAGACGCAGCCTCATTTGGAGGCAACTCCAAAAGTCTAAGATTCCCGCCTTTTGTGAAGGTGAAGCCCAGGGCCTGGGATAGGCTTGGGCCCTGGGGCCGAATTGCATTCATTTATTTTACAAAGAGGTGTGTTTATCTGCATTTTCCACCTGAATGCTCCAGGGAAACATTTGTGAGGTTGCTGCTCCCAAAATAACCCACGATTTCATTTGAGGAGCTAATTAGGAGGAATCAGTGAGGTTAACTCAAAGGAGGGGTCCATTCCAGACCAAGAGGCGTGGAGATTAGTGGAGGAACCCTGCTTGGCTGAATGCAAAGTGGGTGAAGGGTTGTGCTGACCACACAGCCCCCTGCGCACGGGTGTCACCTCCTTCCAGTCGCCAGGAACTGCAAGATTCAAGCCTGTGCTGCTCCTGGTGGGCACCCTCAGGGTTGGATGTGGCAGAGGGTGTAGAACACACAGCCCCTGGGCATCTGCACCCTACAGCCTGTCCTAGCCCTCAGGTCACCTCCAGTGCCCCAGGGTGACTTCAGCAGGAACCAGAAATGAGGAGTCAGATGGGCCTTGGTTCAGATTCCAGCTCTGCTACTTCCTGACTCTGTGGTCCTGGGTACATGCATGACCATTCTGAGCCTCAGTTTCCTCCTCTGTAAAATGGGAATAAATAAAAGCACTTCCCTCCCAGGCCTATCGTGAGGCTTGAAGAAGTTCTGGTAAAGTGCGTAGCAAGTCTCTGCCACGTCGTCACTGTTCAGTGGATGTGGGCTGTTATTGTTATTTCCTCCTTTGTAAAATGGAGAAGCCTAATTACCACGCCAATATTTGTATACATATTATATCCATCATATGACCGAGCACAGTGTCTGCACCATGTGGAGGGCTCAGCAAATGGGGACAGTTCTCCTCTTGGGGGGTGGATCCGTCTGAACACCGGATACCCAGTCAGGTGGGCTGGGTTATGCCGCCTAACAAACAGCCTCCCGAGCTAGAAGGCCTGAACCATCAAGGCTGACTTCTCGCTCAAACTGCAGGTCCCCGGAGGGGCGGCTGGGACCGTGCTCAATCTCCACCTCGTGACCCAGGGTGAAGGGGCAGCTGCCCTCTCCAGCGTCACCATTGCCTTGGCGGGAGGAAGACGAGCTTGGGGGAGGAGTCTCACCCTGGCAGTTAAGCGCCCCCGCCTGTGGGTGACGTGATCACTGCTCGCAGCTCACTGGCCAGAAGGAGTCACATGGCCACAGTCACAGGGGACCAGGAAGTGCAGCCCTGTGTGTGCCCGGAGTGGGGACAGCACCACTGACTTCCAGATTCCCTGGGGACTAGAACTTGGTAACTTCCTCCAAGAGCACGGCCAGCGGTAGATGGTGCGGCCCTGCTGCATCAGGGCGAGCAGAGGAGGGCAGCAGGGGCTCCACATCCTTCTCCTCATTCGTGCCGCAGGTTCAACAACAGACGCCTCGGTGGAGAACAGCGTGGCCTGTAGCTAATTCTCCCTCGGGTCTCCCCTCCTGGATAATCCCTTTAATGTCGAAAAACTAACCTTGTGAGGAGGTAAAAGCAGGATTTGTTTGATTCTGCAGGGATCGTGCTCCGTCTACATGTCAGTTCCCAGAGAGAAGTGTTTGCTGCAGAAAGAGCTTCTATCTTAATTACAGCAATTAATAAATAGTCTCACTCATGGCTGTGTGTGTGTGTGTGTGTGTGTATGTGTACATATGGGGGTGTGTGTTGAGGCTCTCACAAGCCTTCGAGCTTGCACAACCCCTGCCTCTCATCAGTGCCCCTGGCTCTCAGAGGCCCGATTAAACAAACACAAGAGCCCCGAGAGCAGACGTGGTAAAGGAGCCCCGTGTAGATGTTTCTTATTCCTCCTCAATTTGGACAGTGACTCTCCAGCTCCACTGTGCACACTGGAGATGCCAGCTTGGGTGCAGAAAATTCCAGAGCAACGACAGGTCAGCCTGGCTCTGGTTTGCTCTGGTGCTCCTTCCTGACCCCTCAGTGCTCCCAAACGTCAAGCCCCTCGTGGAAGTGTAGATGAGGGGCTCATCTCTGGCCTCCTGTGCCACCCTTTCTATCCGGCTTCCCCCTCTGCCTGGCATCACCCGTTCATTCCTCAGGCCAGGCTCCCTGGGCACAAGGGGCCATTCTCAGAGGCCCACCTTGACATGGGAGAGGGACCTGCCCATTAGGTGGGTCTTAGCTCCTCCAGCTGGGGTCTCCCTGACCACCTTGTCTAAGGAAGCCCCTGTGTCCTGTGGAGTCTCTTCCTGTTACGTCACACTGTACCATTTTCTTCATGGGGTTTATCAAATCTGTGTTCCTACTCACGTGACTCTTGACCATCTCCCACTTGAAGGCCAGCTCTGTGAGGGCGGGACAGCGGCTGGCCCAAGGCTGGGACTCCAAGACGTAGCACAGCATCTAGGCCAGAGGGTGCACTTAATAAGTATTCACTGAGTGAACAAATGAATGAATGAATGAAGGCTGACCCTGCACCTCGCCCAGGATATCTGATATAGATCCCCATGGAAGATACTAGTACCCTTCTCATAAAGCTCAGAACTTTGAGTGTGCACTGCAGACGTCCAGCCATCTCCCCCTGCCCCCAGAACTGTGGAAGGCACTTCTGTCTTTTCCGCAGGCTGGAACTGCCAGAGACTTACCACCCAGCAGAGCAGCTCTCAGTAACAACTCTCAGCAGTTCTTGGAACGAATAGCCCAGGTCCCTCCCCTCCACTGGGAACTCAGAGGTGTGTGCTCTACTCGCCTGTGTGTGTGTTGCCCAGAGTTCCCTGCTTCCCCACTCCCTTCCCTGTGTTGCCTGGATTACCTTCCAAATAAACCACCCTTGCCCTGGAATCTTTGCCTGATGTCTTCTTCTAGGGAACCCAAACTTGATGATCTCACCCATTCACCAGTCACTCTCTGTCACATTCCCTGGGGTTATTACATTATAGCTCATATCAAATCTCGTTATCATCTTTATACGATTGCTGTCTTCTCTCTACTCACCAGCTCCATGAGGGCAGGAGCCACGGCACACAGCAGTGTTCAGTATCTAGGGCACACGTGGTTGTTGAATGAATAAATGAATGAATAAATAAATGAATGAAAGTGCACCCTGGCACCATGATTGGACTCTGCCCAAAACTGACCTGTCCCATTTCTTCCAAATCCTACCACCTCTAGACCTAATCTGAAGAACAGCTTTGTGCCAATGGGTGTGTCCCATTTCTCTCTAGGTGACACAGGTAGATATCAATAGGAATGCCTAGGGATGTAGTTCTTTAACCCCAGGAAGTCACCTTAATAATGAGAATGTAAAACGATGGCGATGGGGGTGGGGCGTGGATATTTAGGGCATGCAGGCCTGGAAGAGGCATCAAGTCACAGAAGAGTGGAGACCCCCCAGATGCAGTGTGCGGTGGTGGAGGAGCTCTGCACAGGGGGTCAGCACAGGACCAGGGCTGTCCCAGCTTAGCCACTGACGTGCATCTGACACTGGGCAAGTCCTTCTGGTGCCTCCTTGGCCTCAGTGTTCCTGTCTGTAAATGGGGATCATAACCCACACCTCACAGGGGTTCAGACATACCAAGTCCCAGTGCTTTGTAAATTACAAGGTCTTTGCTCACCTAATGGAAGGGACTGTGCACAAGGGCAAAGTAGTTCTGACTATCGCAGGTGGAGTGCTTTGGGCTGCAAGCAATGGAAAATCCAACTAGAAGTGGGTTATAGGATAAAGACAATGCACCACCTCACTTTTTATTGTCTGAGCTCCTCCAGGTTGTGAATTTGCTCCCCGGTCGCTTTCTCTAAGCTCTGAAGGTGGGGGCCTAGCCTGCCTTTTTCCTCCACTGCCCCTAAGAGCATGGGCCAGAGCCTGGCACAGAGAAGACACCCCAAAATGATTCCATCCAGGACCTCATCTTTTCCTTACAACCATGGTCTGTTATGTTGTGATCTCCACGCTGGCAGGTGCAGAAACTAAAGCTCAGAGAAGGTACATGACTTCCTCAAAGTCACACAGCAAATAGAGCACAGAGCCAACATTCCTTATGCTAGGGTCATGCCACAGCCCTGGGCATCCTGCATCCCTGCTGTCTTTCTAGGGCCTTCCTTAGGCCAATTACCCCCAGTTCAGGGAATGTGAGGGTTGACTGCCCCCCTCCCACTCGATTGAACATAATTCTGCGAAGACAGAAGTCTATCGTCCTCCTTATTTTGATAATTGCACTGAGGACATAAATTCAGCAACATGCGCTTGGTCAGCTGCTCCATTTTCCTCCTAGGTAGCTAATTTATGGGGTACACGTGCACATGGCTGATTATTTCCTGATAGTTTATGGTATCAAGGCTCCTTTTTTTCCCGCCAATAAATCTAATTTGTATGGATTGGCAGATAAAACAGTGCATTTCCAGGTATTGTGAGGTTGTGAATCATTCACAGCGATTTAGGAAACTTGGGGAGATTAAGGTTTTTCATAATGCGAATCGGGATGGAAACATATTTGGTCTGGCTCGCTGTGGATGCAATTAGAGTGATGAACACCAGGAGAAATTCATTTTCCAGGGACAGAGAAAGGTCTACTTGGTATGCAAAAGAGCACAGTTACTTTCAACACAAGAGCCCGGAACATGGTTAGCAAAGTACCCAGTGACTGTTTGATTTGCAGCTTTAAAGAATTCAAGGATGAATAAAACATTGAATTAATTGCCAAAGAACTGTCACCAGCCTGCATGAGATCTGAGCCCCTTAGAAAGCACAAAATAACCTGAGACTGGGCCTGTGGTACCCTTATTCATGGCCCCAGAAACTGCATTTGGTTTTTAGTATTTCGTTGGTTCTATCTGGAATTTTCTTCCATCTAGACTCTGCCTCTCTTAGTCCCATCAGCCCCATCTCAAGTCCCCTCCTCCAGGAAGCCCTCTCTGCTTATCCCAACCTGCAGGGAATGCTCCTTTGTCTGACCTCCAATGGCCTCATTCATGCAGTAGATAAATATTTACTGAGCACCGGCTATGTGCCAGGCACTCAGGCCTGCCTGTGAGGAGTAAGAGGCAATAAGCAAAATAGAGAAATCAGTGCATTCGAAGATGGCAAGTGCTATGGAGAAAACAAAGCAAAAAGATGGAGGGGAGGGGAGGAAATGCCAGGAGGTGGGGCCAGTTGCTGGTTTAGGTAGGTAGTCAGTTGGCGACATTTATATACAGAGACCTGAAGGAGGTGAGGGTAGGAGCCATGAGAAATAACTAGGGGAATAACTTTCCAGGCAGAGGGAAGAGCAAGAGCAAAGGTCCTGAGGCAGGAGTACTTCTGGGCATTTGAGAAACTGCAAAGACTGGTGTGTTCAGAGTGACTTAGAGGAAAAGTGCCGAGCAGTGAGTCCAGAGAGGGAGCAGGGCCAAGGTCACATAAAGCCCACTTATTCATTCATTCACCTCCCAATTCATTCATTCACTCAACAAATATTTCTGAAGCCCTACTATGTGCCAGGCACTTGCTGATCTGGACCCTGGAGATCCATCAGTGGACAGGACAAGCAAGTTCCCTGCTCTCAGGGACTCACATTTTGGGGGGAAAATAGAGAAAAAGTAAATAAACAAGTAAAAAAGGTAATTTCACAGTGATCTGGAGACATAAGGTAGAGGAAATGGGCGGGCAGGGAAGGGCTTCATCACAGGATGAGAAAACAGGGACTAATGATGGGGGTTAGGGGTGACTTTCCCGAGGGGGGCAGGGAAGCCCCATCCCCACTGACCTCCAGGCACACAAGCCCGGCAGAATTCTCTCATCGCTCTTGAGTGACCCTTGTCTTCTCCCTAAGCCCGTTTAGCAGATGAGAAAACTAAGGCTCCTTCAGGGCAGGGATCCCGTCTTTTGCTTTTTCACCTCTCTACACAGAGTCTGGAGATTTGGGGGAGTAGAATGAACTCTCTTCTCCTTTGCATAGCGCCAGCATGAAGCTCTGGCGAAGTTCTTAGACAAGAAGCATCCTGCAGCACCTCTTAACCCGGGATGGCTGTGACCAGACCCGGCCCTGCGCTGGCCGCCACTGAGGAGCTGCTGGACCCCGCGTGAGGAGAACCCCGCGCCAGGAAGGGGGCGCCCCGTTACACTGCAGACACTCTGGGGGCGAGTGGCTTTGAGGGCTCTCTGGGAACACAGGCCAGGCCTCCTCTCGGGGAGGTGGTGGGCTGGTGCAGGTGCCAGTAGCTGGTTCAAGGTGGCGGGCAGGGCCCTGGCTGCGGTGTGGAGGGCAGAGCTGGCTGTGCTGGGCTCTGCCACCCCGGCGCCAACTAGGCCGGCAGGAGGCTCTCCTGGCAGTTGCTCTCCCGTGGGCAGGGGCCTGCTGCCTGCACCGCACTCTCCGGGGAGCCACAGGGATCCCTTTGGAACCTAAGTCTGATCTCATCCTCCCTGCTCAGAACCGCCCATGGCTCCCACGGCCCCCGGGAGCGCCCCGGCCTGAGAGGACACACTAGCGACCGCGCCCTCGGAGCCAGGCCCTGCCAGGGGCTCCCAGCACCTTCGAGTTAATCCTCCAACTGCCCTTCAGTGGGCACTGTCGTCCTCCTCCCCTTCTGGTTGGGGAACCCCCATAGCACTTGTTGAATGAATGAATGAACTTAGGAACAGTGGGGTGACCCCCGTCTCCGCTGCCCCGGGGCCTTGTGAGGGAGCAGAGGCGGGCCTGTGAGGCGCTCGGGCGGGAGTCCCTCCTCGGGGGCGGCCTCTGGTCCAGCAGAGATGCCCGCGCTGCTCTTCACTGTGTCGGGGGCACTGGGTGTCCCCTCAGAAGGGGGGGCCCTGCTCACACGCACGGGCCGCAGCCGGTCCAGCCCACTGGGCGACCCCGTCCTGTGGCCTCAGAGGCGGGGCTGGGCTTGGGGGAGGGGAGGAAACAGGTGTGATTTTTCTGGGCAGAGGATGGACAGGGCTGGCAGGGAGCGAGGCCACGGGCAGGAGAAGCACCGACCGGAGGCCGTTGGTCCAGGGGCCGCTCCGGGCGCCTGGTGTGGACGTGGCCTCGGGTCCCCACTGCCCGGCCAGGCCAGCTCGGTGGACATCTGTCTGGCTGTCTCCCCCCATTTTCATGTGAAAGGCAGGCGGGACATGACACGGGGACTGGGGGCCGCCATCTGCTCGTGGAGCACATTGCGCTGGGACCCCAGGTCCCACCACAAGGGCGGAGGGTCGAGGATGAGGAGGAAGCCGACAGAAGGCGCTTTCGGGGACGAGGGTGGCTCTGAGGGGCAGGGCCACTCGGGGTCGCTGTCACCATCTGGGCGCGTCCCTCCCAGGTGGCTCTGGGCTCAGCCCCTCTCAGATGTCCCCTCCCCGCCCAGGGCCAGGCCGCTCTGATGCAGCGGCTGCTCAGCCCTTCTCAGAGGGCAGCCACGCAGCCAGGATCTGCACAGCCTCCCTCTGGCTGCAGGGTCTGCCCGCCAGGCCATCCTGCCTCAGTCACTTGGTGGCCAGAGCTGGGGACAGTCTCCAGGAAGCACCTGCTGGCTGCCCCCCCTGGGAGTCTCCCTTCAGCACTGACCTGGCCTGGAGCCCGGACACTCCAGCCAGGGGCGGCCCAGGTCAAGGGCGCAGGGAGGGGCTCTCCCAGGGAGCGAGCAGGAGGGCACGGTCCATCCTCTGCCAGCGCCACTGCAGACCCGCGTCTCCAGGAAGGAAGGTCTGCGGTCCCTCTCTCTGCAGGGACTCTGCACCCTGGGGCGGGCTCTCCGCTGGCTTCAGACGCCCCTGGGTCAGGATGACCCGCTCGCTCACTGCGGACGCCCCTCTGGGCCGGAGCCTGAGCCCATCTGACAGCGCTGACCTCAGAGTGATTGCTTTTCCCTGTTTTAGCTGAAACTCGGCGGCGCTCCCTCTGGAGCTGTTGCAGGCCTTAGGAGGAGGCGGGCTGGGGGAGGAGGTGTTGCCCGCGTGGAGCAGAGCCCGAGGGAGGATCTGAGGGGTCTGGCTGGTGACCGGGCAGGAGGGGCACCTGGACACGCTCACGACCTTCAGACGTGACGGAGGAAGGGACCGTTCTCGCTGGGCCCCAGCAGGGCGGCCCGTGTGGATTCTGACGTGCGGGAAAGTGGACGGGAAATGCCAGCCTGGCCCCTTCCTGCTTAGCTGTCTTCATTTCTCTCCCATCCACGCCCGCCTGAGCCCACTCAGGGGAATGCACACATATTCTGTTTGTAATTAAAAAGTAATTTCATTATCTGCTGAAAATGTGGTTCCAGAATTCGTATTGAAATGAATTCTAGCTGCGCTCTCCAACATCTTTCCTCCCTGCTTGTTAGAAGATTGGGGGATGGAGGGAGAGGAGCCCCAGGGGGAAGGGTGTGGGGTCCTCCGTTCCTTCCTTGGCAGCTGCTGCAGCGCCCCAGAGCTGGGGAGGGGGGAGACGCAGCCCAGGACACCCCCAGACCTGGAGCACCCCGAGGGTCTGAGGGAGACAGAGGAGGAGCAGAGTCACAGCCAGTCTGCAGAGGCCGGAACCGGCTCCGTCCCTCAGCGGCTGTGTGGCTGTGGGGCAGTAACTGCCCCCCTCTGAGCCTCACTTTCCTCACGTGGAAAATAAGGATGACTGTGGTCTCTCCCTCCTAGGGTTGTTGGAAGGAGCCAACAGCCTCCTTGAGGTCTTGACTCAAAAATCACTTCTGAGTGAGACTGTCCCCGGCCACCCCATTTAAAGTCCCAAACCTGCCCCTTGTTACTTCTTCCACCCTCCCCCCCTCAGTTCTCTCCACGGCCCTGACCCCCATTGGACACACCGTGTGTTGTACTTCTCTCTCTCTTGCTCTTTGTCTGGCTTCCACCACAAACATGTAAAGTCCCTGAATAAAAGGATTTTTGCCTGTTTTGCTCATTGCTTTACCTCTAGTACCCATAATAATTGCTGGCACATAGTAGGTGCTCAGTAAAGACTTATCTGGGTGAACTAATCAATGAATGAATGGATAGTGGATGAATGAATAAGATGTAGAGCCCTCAGAGAGGTGCCTGCACATAATAGGCTCCATACAAGTGTTACGATGCTGGTAAAGTAATTAAACAAGGAGGCCCTTAGCCTGAGGTGACTTTGATGTCTTGTCACCCATGTACCAAACGAAAACCTAAGCCAGAGTCAGTGAGCTTGGAATCGGAGAAAAATGAAACCTAAGAACAACCAATCACAACAGCCAACTAGGCTTTCCAATGCTGCAACTGCTTAAGCCACAGCCAATCAAATCACTTTCTTGCTTTGCTTCTGGGTCTCCCCTATAAAAACCCCTCCCAGCTCCTGTTTGTGAAGAATGCGTTCCTAACTACTCTTGGGTTTGGGGCTGATGCATTTAATCCGTGTTTACCCAAATAAACTCTTGAAAGTTTTATATGCCTCGGTTTATCTTTCAACAACACCAGTGCTGCCCACCAGCAGCCTGCTCCCTGTTCATTTTCTTCCCTTCATTTATTCCACAGTTGTCTGCTGAACTCCTATAAGTATCAGGTGCTGATTCTAGGCACTGTGTGAATACAGCAGTGGGGAAAAAAAGCCTTAAATCCCTGCCCTCTTGGAGTTTATATTTCAATGACAGGAGACAGACATTTAACAAGTAAACAACTGCATATAAAATGTCAGATTGGGATAAATCTTATAAATATGTCGGGGCAGGGAGCGGGGAGTAACAGGGGTGCTATTTCAGCAAAGGAGGTCAGAGGGGACCTGGGGAAGGTGACCCGGGAGCAGAGACCTGGGGGAGTTGGGGGAAGCCGGGCGGATGCAGGGGCGGGGGCTCCAGGCAGAGGGCAGGGCAAGGGCGAAGGGCCGGGTGGCACCGCCTGGACAGGCAGAGGAGCTGCAGGGCCAGGTGTCAGGTACCAGGTGGGCAGAGTGGGAGAGGCGAGGTCGTCTCCTGGGGCATCCTGAGGGGTTTGGCTTTTACTCTGATCAATATGGGAGCTGGGATATCCCGGCACAGGAGGGACCTGGGTGGGGGAGGCGGGTTAAGTCTCCCTGGGGTCATGGGGAGGTGGAGGCGGGGAGCCCAGGAGGAGCCACTGCAGGGTTCAAGGGAATGATGGGGATGGGCCAGGGCAGAGGCGGGGCGTTGGGACACGGGGGCGGATGACAGCGTGCACAGCAGGAACCAAGAGGTTGGGGCAAAAAAAGAAAAAAAGCGCTCGTGGGTTCTTGTTTTGTTTTGCATCCTTTTTCTCCTTACAAGACAAATGTGTCCCAGAACCGGAGGATGCCCTGTACACTCATTGGTCAAGTGTGGTCACTGCCCACCAATCACAGACCTGGGGTGGCTCCTGTGACTGGTTGAGCCCCTCGTGATCCCCTGCATGTGGCTGCAGACAGAACCTGGGTGCTGGCAGGGCAGCGGAGGGAGGGCACGGGCAGGGCTGCAGCCTCAGCAGCATGAGATCCAGGACCTGCGAGCTCCTGTCCCTGGACTCCAGGCATGTGTAAAGCACAGAGAGTAAACTGCTGCTCCTATTAATTATAATAAAGATAGAAAAGTAAGAATGCCAACCTTTGGGGCCCAGATGGTGGCAGGGCAGAATCCCAGGTCTTGACTCCCCTGGGGTCCTCTTCCTGTGCCCACCTGCCTCCTACAGGAGCCTCCAGAATGCTCCTCTGGCCCTGAGAGGACGGTCTCCTGGAGCAGAGGGTCACAGAGGTCTAGCAGGAAGCCTGGGCAGTTTAAGGCTTCCATCAATCAGTACTCTGTCAATACTCTGTCAGCTGAAGCTTCCTGGCAGGGGACTGCTTCCCAGAACTGGGCACTTAGGGCAAGGGCTGTGACAAGGCCGGGACACTGGGGACCTGGCTTCCTGGATGCCTTGGTAGGTGGGTGGACACAGGTCTCTGAAAGTGGCTCTGACAAGGGCTTCCCAGGTGCTGTAGACAAATGAGGCCGTCACTCTCCATTCTGTGCTCCCCCAGCAATGGCTGAAGGGATTAGGACCAGGACTCTGGAGCCAGATGGCTGGGTTCAAAGTGTGGGTTCACCACTTACTGGCTGGATGACCTTGAACTTCACCTCTCTGTGCCTCGTTTAGCCCAGCTGTAAAATGGGGTGCTACCAGCATCTGACTCATAGGGTTGTTTCGAGGATTAGGGAGTCATTACATGCAAGATGTTTAAAACAGGGCCCAGCCTAAGGTCAGTGTTTTGTGTCTGCTAGTTGTTATTATCATTAAAATTCACTGAATACCTTCTATCTGCCACGTCTTTGTCCCAAACACCTGGTCCCCGCTCTGGGAAAGCTCACTTGTAAATCAGGCATCCTGGGGGCGGGGGTGAGGGGCGGGGTGCTCTCTGTGGAGAAGGGAGATCCCAGGGCTGGAGTTAGAACAAAATTGGAAACAGAGGCCTTTCCCTCATTAGCCTGTGACTCCATCCACTCATTCAGTCCTGGTGGTGGATGTTGGGGAGACGAGGGTACATGCTGCTGGTGGCAGTGGAGGAGCTCAGGGGTCCCGGGAACCCACCTCTGTCCTCCTCATGACATGGGATCAGTCATCTCATTCATTTATAGTTCAGGCTATGTTGGTGAAGAATCCTGTGCCTGCAGCCAAATGCACCCTCCCCGATACATCCCCCACTGCTACTCTTTTTAGACAGCACTGACAACACCTCCTCCGGGAAGCACCCCTTGATTTCCCCAAGCTAGATTAGATACCTCATTGTGCCCCACAGCCCCCTGCCCAGCCCCTTCCAGCACTGATCACACTCCCTGAATTGTCCGTTTCTAGATGCCCCATCAGACTGAGCCCCTTATAGGCCAGGGGTCCCAAGTCAAATATCCACAAGCATCTGCAGGTTATAGGAACAAGTGAAGGTGGGTTGGGGGTGGCTAGGGGCCGAGTGTCCCATCATGACCCCTCAGCTTCAGTCAGTCATTGCTGGGCAGGAAAATGAATTGAGAGTTACTTACTGGACCCAAAATCTCCTGACTTTTAAAATCTGGAAAGTGATGCCATGTGTCAAGCCCTAGGTGTTCCACATCAGGGCTGCACACCCCCAGGGCCGGTGTCACCTGGGCACACCTGCCTGGACCTGCCCCTTATTTATGGCTGCCATCTGTTCTGATCTGCCGTGTCTGGGTCTTTCCCTGTTGTCTGGGTGTTGAATATCCTCCACCCCTCGCACACCCGCAGGCTGCATTTGCCCCTGGGGTGCCCAGCCGTGACCCCCGCACACCGGGCATTACCTGCAGGTTATAGGAACAAGTGAAGGTGGGTTGGGGGTGGCTAGGGGCGGAGTGTCCCATCATGACCCCTCAGCTTCAGTCAGTCATTGCTGGGCAGGAAAATGAATTGAGAGTTACTTACTGGACCCAAAATCTCCTGACTTTTAAAATCTGGAAAGTGATGCCATGTGTCAAGCCCTAGGTGTTCCACATCAGGGCTGCACACCCCCAGGGCCGGTGTCACCTGGGCACACCTGCCTGGACCTGCCCCTTATTTATGGCTGCCATCTGTCCTGATCTGCCGTGTCTGGGTCTTTCCCTGTTGTCTGGGTGTTGAATATCCTCCACCCCTCGCACACCCGCAGGCTGCATTTGCCCCTGGGGTGCCCAGCCGTGACCCCCGCACACCGGGCATTCGGTAAGTGTAATTGGTTGGTGGTGAGGCCTGTCACGGGGCACCACGGGCCCCAACACCTGCCGAAGGGGGGGCCTTCTCCAGGGCCCCCGAGGATTTTCCGCCCGTCTTCTCTCTCTCACTCTGCTGTCCCCCCCCTCCCTCTCTGATCAGGCACAACTGACACTTGAGCCCCCAAAGGTCAGGGATTGTGGAGTCTGAGCAGACACATGCCTGGGGCTGAGGAATTACCTGGCAGCTGTTGGGCCCCGGGCAGCTGCCGGGGGTGGGGTGGCGCCACCTCTCAGTCCTGGGGTTGGGGGGATGTGCCACGTGGAGGCAGTGTGTGTGCACCCCGGGGCTGGGGCTGGGGGCTGGGGACGCAAGGAAGAAAGGGACTCTGTTCCCACCCTAGTGACATTCCTGTCCCACAGGTATGAGCGTGAGTCAGGCTGTGGGTTGAACGCAGGTCCATATAGCTGGGTGAGCAGGAAATGCATCCTGTTCCGCTGCCGGGACCCCAACCCCGACCCCCCTGGGGCTCTTGCTCGGGGCTAGTACAGTTCTGGGAGTTGTCAATGACAAAAGTAAAGCGAGCAGGTATGTTTCTGGCTTGTCACATCCCACCAGCGGCTCCCCGTTTCTCACACATTCCACATTCCATCCAATCACGCGGCCCTCCTTCTGGAAGTACCCCGAATTCATTCTCTTCTGACCTCCTTCGCTGCTGCAGCAGGCGACCAAGCCACTTGATCTCCTTCTGAATAATACTCTTCTTGAGCCCTTAATACGGCCAGGAGATGCGTTTCACTCTCCTGTGGCACCTCGTGTAACTGACCAAGGGCAGATGCAGACTCTGCTATCACTTCTGCCTCCACGGGGCTCCTGGCAGGAGGGAAGGACCAGGACACCCGCTTGTTTCTAAGTGCCTGCTGTGTACCAGGCGGTTTTATACACATCGGCCCCCTCCACCCTGTGGGGTCGATGCTTCCATCACCCCCGTTTCACAGAGCAGCACCCCGGGGCTCGGAGGGGGAGGTCACACAGCCATCCCGGGTCCCACAGCCAGTGAGTGCTGGAGGGAGGCCAGGCTCGTCCCCAGGGGGGCTGTGGGCTCACGGAAGGTTGCGGTGAGGCTGTGAGGGCAGCGTCTGGGGGTCACCCCTCCCCATAAGCTCCACCAGCGAGCCTCCAGACAAGGAAACTGGACCCGCGCGGAGGACGCGTCTCGCTCACACGTTGACAGAGTGACTCTGTTGCTCTGACGATAAAGTATCACATGTATCTTTTTACAGATGGGGAGACTGAGTCCTCAGAGGGGAGGCGACTCCTCCGGGTCCCACGGCGGCAAGGGCTGGGGCTGGGGTTTCAGGCGGACGGCGCTGCTCCCGTCCGCGCTGCAGCGGGTCACCTTCCTGCAGGGCGGGGCGGCCCTCGGCGAGGCTGCCGGGCCCTGGGGCTGAGGGGCGGCCCTGCCCGTGCGCCCCCGTAGGGAGGACCGAGGTCCGGCCTGCGGTGCCTCCGCGGGTGGAGTCTTGCTCGCTCCAGGCCAGTTCTAGTGACTCTCGGGCAGGGGCGGGAGGCAAAGGCGACCTCTCAGGAGCCATCGCTCCTCCGGCAGGACGCCTGCTCTCGCCCCAGCGCCTTTCCTCCTGCTGGACGGCAGGATAAGCGTGAGGGCAGCGCTGCCCTGGCGCAGCCGTCGGGGGGCGCCTCAATCTCTCTGCTGCCCCTTCCGAGGCCAGAGATGGACCTTCTCGGGAGGCACAGGGCGAGAGGGGCTCTCGGTCAGGCTCCAGCTCGGACTCCCACCGTCTCGTGACGCCTGAACCCCGCCCCCATCTGCTCAGGCGTCCAGGCTGCTTCTCCGCACGACTGAGCCGCCACTCAAGTTCAAGACGAGCCTGAGCCCATCCCCGGTCCTTGTGCCACCGGGAAGCCCTCAGTGTGGCCTTTCTGCTTTGACTCCAAGACAGGCCCCCCCCAGCCCCCAGGTAGTCCGAGACACCGTCACCTCTCCCTGGACCCTGCAGACGCCTCCCCACCGGCCTCACTGGCCCTCTATAGTCCACTGTCCCCACAGCGGTGAGATGACACTTCAAACATGCAAATCCGACCTTGTCATCTCTCCGCTCACTGCGCCCTGTGGCTCCCCACCTAACTCAGAATAAATGCCAGGGCCCTGGCCTTGGCTGCAGGCCTGTGCCACCCGTGTTCCCTTTGTCCTCCACGTGCACTCTCCCCACCTCCCCCTGCTCTGTGACCCGCAAGGCCGGTTGACGTGGCCCACACCACCGGGCTCTTGCTCTGGCTTTGTGTCTGGTCCGCTAGTGGGGAGCCCCAGCAGGAGGCCAGCAGGACGGGGAGGGTGGTGGTTTGCCTGCCTCCCTCCCTCCCAGGGGGGGTCACCTTGGCCTGGCTGTGCCTGACCTCCTCTCTGTTTTTCCACTCCAGGAAGGTCTTGCCTGCCCCAGGGCCTTTGCACTTACTGCACACTGTATCTGGGTTGCTTCTTCCCTGGCTCTTCCCATACTATCTCCCTCCATCTTTTAGTAAATAGTGGGGCCATAGACTGAGCTGGGGAAGACTGTGGGGGTTGGGGGGAAGGGCAGGTTTGAGAGCAAGAGAAACAGGAGCTTCCCTTCAGCCACATGGACCTGGGGTCAGAATGGACTTCAGGGGAGATGTTGAGTTTGGTGTCTGGAGCTCAGGGCCGGAAGCTATGAGAAGGGTCTGAGCTGAAGGCAAACATCTGGATGGGTTTGCATCCTCCAGCATCATCACAGCCTCCACAACCCTCCCATCTATGGGTGGGTGCCCCTGCTCCCTCGTTAACCTTCAAAACACTGCCTGGTTAATTTCCCTCATTACTCATGACATCCTAAAATTAACTTTATCCGTTATTAGTCGATTCTACTTAGTGATGTCTGCCTCTTGTCTGCCATTTTAACCACTGAATCTTAAGGATCTAGTGCAATCCGAGGTACACAGTAGGTATTTGGTAAATATTGCCTGAAAAAAATTAAAGACTTGATGAATATATAGCCTGCACAAACACACACACACACATTCATGCCCACACAGACGTCCATACACACGTACGCCCCCTCTGGCCTCCTTGCCTGACAGTGGGAATCTTTTGTCCAATTATAGGACACAGTTCCCCGGTAGTAGCTTCCACCAGAGCCAGCCAGGAGCCAGTACCCACCCTGGTCCCCTGCTGACACCTGCTGAGTTAGAACAAAGGCTTCATTAGACTCTCCCTCCTCTGGGCAAAGAACATCGCCATCCCTCCATGGATTTATGCTCTGTCCTTTCAGTCTCCAATCCAAGAATGTCTGGGGAAGATTTATAGAAGAAATAACAGAGTGAAACCTGAGTTCCTGAGAGCTCGGGGACGTCAACCAGAGCATCTTGGGAGGGAAGGAAACCTTTCCACGATGGTAACTGTCACACGGATAATGTCACATGGTTCCCTGGGGAAGCTCTGCCCCCAGCTCCTCCATCTCCTGAGGCCCCACTTGCCCTTCAAGCCCTGGCCCAGTCCTGCCTCTTCTCCCTAGCCTGCTCTGCAGTTCCTGGTTCACAGGAACCGGGGTCTTCTCTGAGCCCCGAGGCAGCCCCGCTGGCCCACTCACTGGGGCTTTATTTCCACTTAAATGTCCTCCCTCCTCCCCATGCTCTGCCCTTGGACACTGCCTCCCTCCCTCCAGGGTCATCAGAACACTACTCGCGCCCACCAAAGGCCCAGAGTTCTTCTTGGGGGCTGTTTCCTAACCAAGGGCTTAGCGTCAAACAAGTTGCGGATAGGAGCACGTTATGTCACAATATACCTTAAAGGCAAAGCTACAACTCTGAACCTCTGTAAATATTGAAAAGGAATAAAATTATTTTCCAAGTCTTATAAAACACTTATTGTATCAAGGGCCCCCGGGTATGATAAAAATATACACATATACACTAAAAAGAGAACTCTCTGGAACCATAAATATGACGCACAATTAATATATGGGCCAGAACAGACCTTAAACCTTTTATTCACGTGGATAAATCCTTGTCTTTCTAGAGTTTAGGAGGTTGTTTGGAATGAGTTATCTGGCCCAAGAGCATGACAAAAGCTGATTCAAAGCCTGGGCTTTGGAGTAAGTTAGGGTGTATCTGAGGTCAGGTCCAGGTTTGATCTTAAGGGCTGCGAGGCCCTGGGAAAATCATCAGAGCCTCTGCCCTTCAGCTTCCTCCACTGGAGGAAATGGAAATAGTAGCAGTTGTTTTCATTTTAATGATAATAAAAAGTAAAATTATCTCAAATTTTAAAAAAGGAAATAGTAGCAGGGTCCTCCCCCTGGGGGTGTCCTGGGGATTCAGTGAAATCACATCACGAGTGTGGGTGGCTGACTCAGGACCCCGTGGGTGCTCCTTAAATCAGAAGCCTTCCTGTTAACTTGGCTGGGAGGGTCCCACTCCAGGGACCTCCCCCCAACCCCCCGCACTGCCACACTCCCAGGCAGAGAGGCCCTGGTAGATCTTCATAAATATCAGAAACAATAAAAATATGCTCCTAGACATATATTTATATAAAGAGTATATTGATTACACAATGGGCCCAAAGGTAATAAAAATTACATAGAGCAGATTAAAAATACAACTCTCTCTGGCCCATAAATTTGACCTACAACTTGCACATGAGCTGAAGAAGACATTAAACATCTCATCAACGCTCGTTTGTGGGGCTTCTGAGACTAGAACAAGGTCCCCGTAGACTTGTCTGTCGCCCCCACTCTGATTTGCTTTTCTGGAATTTAGAATTTACCCTGCCGCTCTCCCTCCAGGGGTGCTTCCCATCTGCTCAGGACTGAAGGGAATCCATCCATTCACCGGATGTCTATGGAGCACCTGCTGCACCTGCTCTGTGCCAAGCAAGGTTCTAGGCACTGGGGATAAAACACTGAACAACAACAACACGACAGATAAAAATCACTGCATTCTTGGAATCTACAGCCTAATCGAGTGAGGTGAAGACAAGAGGGAGGAAGGAAAGATGGACATTTGGGAGGGAGGGAGAGAGGAAGGAAAAATAAGCTCCGTTGTGTTGAAGGTTTGCTCCATGCTGGGATAAACGTACTCCTCATGCACTATCTCACTGGGAGTTCCCAGCAACCCATTGGGTGCAAGTACTGCGTGCTCCCCATTTTACAGATGTGGAAACTGAGGCCTGGGGAGGTCAGAGGCACCCGACTAGGGAGTGGTGGAGGCAGGAATTGAACTCAGGCCCGTCTGGATTCAAAGCCTCTCACAGGTCTGGTATAAATGGATGAATTCCAACGTGAAGGAATGAGTAAATGCAGAAACAAACACACACCACCCCAAGGTCCCTGCAAGCAGGGATCCCGTGAGGGCTTTTCAAAACCCATAGAGAGTCCAGGCCTCTTTCTACCTCCCCTTACCTACTTTCTAATTCCCAAGAATTATTCAGGATCAAGGTCAAGACACCTCATCCATACCCCACCCCAAACCTCCTTCCTAAAGCATTTTGCCTGGATAATTGTGGTAACCCCACCAACACTCTGCCTAATTCTGCCCTCCCCACCCCCTACAGTTTATTCTCTACTCACAGCCACAGGAATCCATCGAAAATCTAAGTCAGGCTATGCCTCCCCTGCTCAGAGCCCTCCATGGCTCCCACCTCACTCACAACAAAAGCCAAGTCCCCACAAGGGCCCGCAGGGCCCACACGTCCTGCCCCATGCTCCTACTCCTCTGATTCCAGCTCCTAGAAGGCTCCCCTCGCTCCCTCTGCTCCAGTCACACTTCCTCCCATGCATCAGACATGCTCCCCCTTTGTAAAGTTTGTCCTTGCTCTTCCCTCTGCCTGGAAAGGTCTTCCCCAGTGTCCTCTGGCTCCCCCCATCAGCTCCATCAGGTCTTTGCTTACATGTCTCCCCCTCTGTGAAGCCCGCCCTGATTTCCCACTTTGTCACTGCAGCTGTAATAGGGAAGAACAAATCAGACTCCTTATTGCATCTTTCTTTTACTTTAACCTTTGTATTATTTTGCTTTTGCTACAAATTAAGAATGTTGCCTAGAGCCTGAAATATACAGGCTAGCCCATTCTCAAGGCTCTGACCTTTAAAGGTGTAACACTTTTCCATTCATTTAGAGATAAAAGTTGCAAAACAAAGAGTAACATTTGCCTTGTTGGAGGTTTATAGGACTATCCTGACCTGACAGCAAGAACAAAGGATTCCAACACCAGGAAGTCTGCAACAACCAACCACACCCCCTTTTAGTATAAAAGAAGCCTGAATTCTAACTCGGGTTAAGATGGTTATTTGGGACACAAGTCCACCATCTTGGTCTGCTGACTTTCCTAATAAAGTTGCTATTCCTTGCCCCAGCAACTCGTGTCTCGATTTATTGGCCTGTCATGGGGTGAGCAGTATGAACTTGGACTTGGTAACACAGCCTCACCCTCTTCTGTCCTTTATTTTTTTCCCCATAGACCTTGTACTGTCTGACATCTTTCTTACATATCTCCATTGCTGTTTGTCTTCCTCTCAAATAGAACTGTCAGCTCAAGAGGGCAGGGATTTTTTTCTAGTCCCTGCCTGGAATCCCTTTCACATCAATTAAAACAGAAACCAAACACCAAAAGCAAAAGCCTTCCCTCAGCATGTTCTCCAGGCCAGGTGTGGTGTCTGCCCCTTTCCTGCCAAGACTCTGTCAACAGGGCCCAGGTCAGGCTTTAGCAGATGGCTCCAGTTGTCCTCTTTGTTTAATCTAATTTCCGTGAACATTGTTTCTCTGCCTGACTCACCCATATCTAATTCTATAAGGACTTCATTTGAGTAAACGGAGTTCCAGTTAGAAGCCCAAAGTTCCTTGAGACAACAAATCTCTCCCATATCTCATCCAGTCCACAGGGTGCCAAGGACAGTGCTAGGAAGGCAGGGAGTTGTGTTTATCTTGCTTACTTCTGTAATATCAGCACATAGAACAGTAGCTGCTATGCAGTGGTGCTCCCTAAATGTTTGTTTGAATGGATGCAAAAGGGATAAGTAGCAGCTAAGGAGAGTGACTTTAGCCTGGGGCAGGGGGAGAGTTACATTTAAACTGAGATAGGAAGGATGAGAAAGAGCCACCAGGAAGGGATGTGGAAACGGCAAGTGCAAAGGGCCTGGGGCAAGACTGAGCATGGTGAGTCAGAGGAACAGCAAGGAGGTCAGTGTGGTTGTAGGGGAGGGGGTGAACTGGGGAGAGGAGGGGGAGATGAGTCTGAGAGGGCAGCAAGGGCCAGACCAGGCAAAATGTTGGGGGCCACAATGGGGAGTTTGGATTTTATTCTAAGAGCCATAGGGAGCTACTGAAGGTTTCAGAGTGTAAGAGTGACATGATTTGATTTATATTTTTAAAAGTTTGTTCTGACTGCAGGGGGTGGGCATGGATTGAGGGAGGCCAGAGTGCACAGCACAGCCCAGGGAGGGAGCTGTTGTAATTATCCGGGAGCACCGTGACAGATGATGAGGCTTGGCCTAGGAAGGCACATAAGGGTTCAGGCACACTTTGGAGATAGACTTGACATTCCAGCCTGTCTATATGGAGTCCACCTTGAGGTTTGGGAACAAAACCTCTGCTAACAGTGAGGTATGGCTGTGTCTGGAAATTCCTTGGGGACTTTGAGGGAAGGAGAAGTGGCTGGACCCAACTGCCATCCCAACACAACCCTAATGGCCCCCAAATCCTACACCTTCCATGTGCTCCTGATGGGGTCTTCACCCCTGGCTTCCCCGCTGGGCTTCCCTTCTCAAAGGACAGCCTCCCCTGGAGTCTGCACACAGCCATAAAGTTCATGTGTGTTTTGCTAATTGATATAAATGACTTGTCTTTCACAGCCCAGCATCGGGCACTGAGCACGTCCACATTAATTCGCTTGGAGGAGGAAAATTAAGTGCTTCAATTTGTCACTTTTCAAGATGAAAAATAGGAAAGGAGAAAATCACTCATTTGAAAGAGAGCTGCTGTGAGTAACTGAAACCCCCTTTGGGGAGGGGACAAAAGCTGTCTTGGGAAGGGGTCTGGACTCCTGGGTGGGGGGTAGCTCTAGGGAAGGGGAGGTCAGAGCCGCCAGCGCCTCCAGCAGCCCTTCATATGCATAAAGTGTTTAAAAACAACAAAGTGCTTTTCAAAGGCAGCTCTCATCCAATTTTCACGGATGCCCTGTGGGTACCACTACACTGACCCAAGGTCGGACAGGGTTCTAAAGTTGCAAGGACAGAAAACTCAACTCCAAGCAAAACGTATGGGTTCATAGAACTAAAAAGCCCCAGAGATGGGGTGGGCCTCAGGTAGGGCTGGATGCGGGGACTCTAGTCAGTTTCTCCCAGCCTTACAGTACTGTTCTTTTCCTCTTCCCTCACTCTGGGGAGATGCCACCTGCCAACGCAGCAACCTCAGAGGGAAGACCTTCTCTTCCTGGTGGCATCTGCAGATTTCTCAGAATTCACCTGGTTGGACCAACTTGGTCACATGCCCATCTCTGACCCAAACACTGGGGTCAAGGGGATTTGTTCATGGCCAGGATTACCCCTTGAGGTACCTTGGTGTCAGTTAGAAAGGGTGCCCCTTTCTCTTGGAAGAAGAAGCCCTATGTCCTGTGAGGACACAGGCTTGGGGGGCAGGAATTTCAGCCCCTTGTGCAGGCACCACCTGTCCAGGTGTAGCCAGTGGTCCTGGATATGCTGATTGCCAGGCCTGGGTCATGGACCCGCATGCAGTGGGTGTGGGGCTCCCCACCTCATAGCTCGTGAGCCAAGAGTGCAGGACAGAGATTCCCCAAAGGACAATTGGGGTGCTGTGCCCAGAAGGGAGAGTTCATTCATCCTGTGAACATATTTCTATAAAGCTCCCACTATGTGCCAGGGCTGTGCAGCGAAGACCGTGGATGGAGATCTGCCCTTATGCAGAAACTTCCCGCCTAATTTGGGGGAAGAGACAAAACATGTAATCATGACTGCAGAGCTGGTCATGTAATTTACTAGTTACATGGATTTATTAGTTGGTGCTGTGCCCAGAAGGGAGAGTTCATTCCTCCTGTGAACATATTTCTATAAAGCTCCCACTATGTGCCAGGGCTGTGCAGCGAAGACCGTGGATGGAGATCTGCCCTTATGCAGAAACTTCCCGCCTAATTTGGGGGAAGAGACAAAACATGTAATCATGACTGCAGAGCTGGTCATGTAATTTACTAGTTACATGGATTTATTAGTTACATGTAATCATGCGTTAATTACATGATTTATTGATTGATTACATGTAATCATGACCACAGAGCTGTGGAGAAAGAAAGCAGGACAGAGGACGGTGGCAGCGTCAGATGGGGCAGCCATCCATTTTTCAAGCGGGCACGTGTCCCGTGTACCTCTCCTCCCTCATCCCACTCAGATTCTGCTCTCCAGGAAGCCTCCTCTGACTCTCTTTGTCCAGAGCCACCTGACTGGGCCTGGCGGAGTCAGCTGGGCAGGACCCGTGTGGTCCATGGAAAGAGGGCTGTGAGCTGGGTGCTCAGCTCCCCATGGTCCCCTGAGCCCGGGGCCATCCTGGGGTCGGGGAGAGAGCTCAGCACTGCCGCAGCCTCATGCCTGGTCCCAGACACCCAGGACAGCTGGGTGGGGGCGGAGCCTAGATATTGCAGGATCACAGCCTGTGCACAGGGATTATATGGGGCGTCTGATCTCAAGGGGTGACGCTCACCGGCCCCAAAGAAGTCTGTCTGAGGCAAATTGGACTGGAGTCCTCCAGTCTCACGTTAACTTTTGTAATAATGATGATAATAAAATAGCTACCGTTTATTGTCAATTACCACCTGCCCGGCACTATTCCAACTACCTGAATACACGAGATCTCACTCAAGCTCCATCCCTGAAAGTCCGATTCAGTAGTATTTTTCCCGCCCACCATTTATAGATGGGGAAACTGAGGCCCAAGGTGGGCAGTGAGTGACCCAGGTAGTGAGATGCTGGAAGCAAGATCTGAACTCAGGCAGAACAGCTCCAGGGTAAAATCATCTTCAAATTCCAGGGCAGGAATACATGCTCAAAAACAGCCAAGAAAACCTGAGAAGGAAGGAGGAATAGGGATTGAAGCGGGGGTGGCTGCTAGGTTTCAGAGCCGCTGTAAGCAAGTCGATATGGTCCAGATTGCAGAATAATCAAACTGAATCTAGCACAACGGCATACTGACTCCAGAATAAAATCCCAGGAGAGATGAAACATTAATATTCCTGCCAGGTGCTGGCAATTTTTCTAAAACATCGCCATTATTACTACTGTTGTTGTTGCTATTTATTATAAATCAGTGACCAGGATCTAATTATCCCAGCGGAGATCAGAGTATTTACTTCGTACCCCGAATTGTTTATGGAGCATTTGGGCCGGGGGTGACATCTCACAGCATCGTGGGGATTTTCCCAGCCTGCTTTGCACACTGCAACCCATTTTGCAGACAGAAGAAGTGAGGAGGCTCCGGAATGGGCATCCTAGGGCCACCCACCAAGGAGCAGACAGGGATGGAGGGAGTGAGGAACGACTCCAACTCGGGGCATCAGCACCTGGGGGGTGACGAGAAGGAAAAGAAAGAGAAACCTCACCGCATCACCTCCTGTTGGGGCCTCTGGTTCAGCAGATTTGTGGCTCGTAAGGCTCCCAGGGAGCCTGAAACTGCACTTCTCTCCCTTGTTTTTCTCGGGAAGCAGTGAGTATTGTCTTGGGGACAGGGGCCAGTTCTTTAGGCAGCTGAAATCGCCATCCCTCACCTGGATGGGCCCACAGGCACTCACTCATGGGGTTAGGAACCCATGGTCCCCCATAGTTTTTACTAAGAGTCTGCCACCTGCACAGAGCCTTCCCTCCTCTGGAAAATGAACCAAATGACAGGCTTTCTGGGAGCAGCTCCATGTCCCTCACTGGCCACCAGTCTGTACCTCGAGGTCAGCTCACATCTCTTCCCCGACCTTCTGGATAAAAGCGTTGCCTGGTTCCACCCACCTGCTGTGTCCACTGCCAGACCCTCACCCTGGTTCAGGCCTCCCACCCATCTCCTGGGTTCTCTGGGCCCACTGCCATGACAGGTTATTTATTTTGTCATATTTTTATATGAGAAGTGGCTGATAGATATAAAAGTACAAAGATCAAGAACAAATGCATGGGGCTTCCCTGGTGGCGCAGTGGTTGAGAATCTGCCTGCCAATGCAGGGGACACGGGTTTGAGCCCTGGTCTGGGAAGATCCCACATGCCGCGGAACAACTGGGCCCGTGAGCCATGGCCGCTGAGCCTGCGCGTCTGGAGCCTATGCTCCGCTGCGGGAGAGGCCGCGACAGTGAGAGCCCCACGCACCGCGATGAAGAGTAGCCCCCGCTCGCCGCAACTAGAGAAAGCCCTCGCACAGAAACGAAGACCCAACGCAGCCAAAAATAAATAAATTAATTAATTTAAAAAAAAGAACAAATGCATGTGGATCAACATACCCAGAATGGACGATTATGAACATTTTATCCAACTTGTGCCTCTAGTTCTTTTTTAATAAAGGCGATAAGAATTAAAGATAAAATTAAAGTCCCTTTTATTTCCCAGAATGTCCCATTTCCTCACCTTGGAGACAGTTATGAATTTACAGTGTATCCTTCAAATCAGTTACTTTTTAAAAAGTTAGTAAACTTTATTTTTTAGAACATTTTAGGTTCACAGCAAAATTGAGCAGAAAGTACAGAGAATTCCCATCTACCCTCTGTCCCTACACATACACCGCCTCTCCAATTGTCAACATCCCCTACCAGAGTGGGACATTTATTACAATCCATGAACCTACACTGACACATCATTGTCACCCAAAGTCCGCAGTTTACATTAGGGTTCACTCTTGGTGTTGTACGTTTAAGGGTCTGGACGATGCATGGTGACATGTATCTACCATTATAGTATTACACAGGGCAGTTTCAATGCCCTAAAAATTCTTTGTGCTCTATCTATTTATCCCGCGCTCTGCTATAACAGGTAGTTTTAATTATCGTGGATAATGTTTTCCACTGGGCACCGCCTTAGCGCTCAACGTGGCCTTAGCATCTTGGCTAAGGCCCTTCTCTCCCATTCTCTTGGGCACTCGCCATCAACTGCAAAGGAGCCACCTGCGGGAGGAGCAGGGTCAGGGCGGGGACTGTCAGCGCTCAGTTTGGGACGTGCTCGATCTGAGGTGTCCACAGACTGCCAAGCGGGGCTGTCCAGTAGCAGCTGGAGACTTCACATCCGGAGATTCAGAGAGATAATGGGCAGCCTTGTAGGGTACGGGAACCAACACCTCCTTAACTCCCTGTGTCCCAGGCAGTCAAGTCATGGGAGGGGCAGGGGCTTGTTACTGTTTACTCCTCCCTCTTTCTTTTTTTTTTTTTTTTTTGTGGTATGCGGGCCTTCCTCTGTTGTGCAGGCGGACGCGCAACCACTGCGCCACCAGGGAAGCCCCGTCCTCCCTCTTTCTGAAAGATCCCTTGGAGCCCCACGGGAGTGCTCTCCTCCCCTCCTCCACTCACCGTGGATATTTACTCTTCCCTTCTGTGTCGTGCTAAGTGCACAGCTTGTTTGTGAGATGCGCTCATAACGCCACCACATCATCACATTAGCAGTTCTCCAGCTGAGAATCTCCCCTCTTCCTCTGGGGCGGCAGGCACCCAAACGCAGGCCCCATAATCAGGCTGTTAACACAGCTAATTACCTTCTTCCAACAGGGAGCTGAGAAGCTTCCTGAGGCTTCCACAGACTCAGAATTGCTGACATGGGTTCCGGAAGGGTCTCCCTGCCAGGCTGGTCTGGATGCCCCGAGAGACTTTCAGGACCAGCCAGGTTCTCCAACTGCATCCCCCCCACCCCGTTTGACAGAAGTGGGAAGCCTGAGGTCCAGAGAGGGGCCAATTGTTCCCATTTTGCAAACAAGAAAACTGAGTCTCAGAAAGGTAAAACTATGATGCTTCCAAGTCCCTCTGGGCTGGGGATGAGAGGCCAGGTCTCCCATTTCCCACACCAAGACTCCCTCCAGGGCCCATCTTGCCTCTTCCTGCCAGAAAAGACCTTTCTCCCCAGTATGGCAGGTCAAATGGGGACAGGACTCTGTGTGTGACCACTGGTGCTTAGGGCGGAGCTTGCCTCTGTCCACCAAATCCCACCCACTCTCCCACCCTTCCCAGGTCTTGCTTCAGGAAGCCCGCCTACTCCTAGGCTCTTCCAGGATGCCCGTGGTCCGTAGCTCCCAGGTTAACCATTACTTTCCCACTTCCCAGTCTCTTGGCAAGTAGTTTCTGCATGTGATTCAGAGGGGCTGGCCACACACTCCTGGTGCCTGAGGTTAACAGGTGTCCAGGCTTGGCCGCTCTGTGTGTTCCACCGTGGCTGGAGCCAAGGGTGTCACCATGGCTCTCAGACACGGGCATGTGCCCAAGTTGGTCCAATGCAGACATGCTGGGGACATTAGCTGGAACAAGAGGGAAAGAGAGGCACTCCTTTCTCTGGGGTTGCCCGGCTCTGTGGGAGTGATTCAAGCCTGGAGCACAGGGGAACCTGCTTGGGAAGCCGGCCCAGATAAGAGCACTTCCAGCCGTGGCACTTTTGGGTTAAAAGTGATAGGAAAATCTACTCCAACTGGCTTAACAGAAGAAGAGAATTTATATTAGCTCAATAAAGCTCAGCTCAATCCTGGCACTCTGAGAATTTTTCCAGAACTCACCTTGCCTCTGTCAGCTTCACCCTCAGCCTGCCATTTTCCTGGAGTTTAGGAATGGCCTCTCATCTCCGCCACCCGATGGAACCAGGGTACCTATCTGAACACTGATGTCAAAGTCCTGGAACTGACTCCATCTGGACCATCCTGAGTCACATGTACAACTCTAAGCCAATCACTATAGTCAGGGGAATGGGATACTCTGATTGGTCAGATCCTGACCATGTGATAACCGGGACCACCAATGACTTTGCTCTATCCCCATGATCTGCTGAGAACAAGTAGGTTGCTTAGCAACTAGCTTCTGGTTTGCCCCCCCCACCCCCAGGGTCCTGAATATTGAATTATAGGGATCCTCAGTCTCGGATTTCAGGTGGCTGTGGCTCCTTGGAGGAGAGGGCAGCAAGAGGACCTTGGTTCAAATCCTGACAGTGACACTTACTAAGAGATCTCAGGCAAATTACTCCACATCTGTCCCCTCTTGTATAAATTGGAGATAATAACAGTACCTGCCTTAGAGGGCTGTTTAAGGATCAAACAAGGTGATTTGTGATGGGGACTTGGAAGAATGCCTCACCCATAATTAGGGCTCAGTAAAGAGAGTTAATGATTAACTGGTATGAGGAGGAAGTGCCCCTTACTACATCTGGTAGGATCCACCTCCCCATTTCCTGTCACCCCCTCCACCCCCCTTTACCTCCTCCTCCCCCCTTCCTGTCACCCCTTCTATTTCTGTCCACTACCTTACCTCCCCTGTCACTCCCTCCATCTCCTAGGTAACAGGAGGGAGCAAATTTCTAATATGGACAACAGGCCATGTCACCTCCTCACCAAAAGCTCGTTAATGTCTCCTCGTGGCCTTCAAGGTCAAGTTCAGGTTCCTCACACTGGTCTATGAGGTGCTGCAGGATCCAGCCCCCTCCCACTTCACCTCAGCCCCACGGGAACTTTTTCATTTCCAAACTCATCCAGCATCAGGGCTCTTGTTTCTTGCTGTTCCCTTTGCCTGGAACAGCCTTCCTCAGATATCACTGTTAAGTGACTCCCTAAGTTCATATGGGTCTCTTCTCAAATGTCACCTCCTCCAAGAAATCTTCCATGAGCGTCTGATCTAAGGTAAACGACCTCCTCCCATTCCCCTTCTGTCCCTACCAGCCTGTGACTCACTTCTCCATGTCACGTCTTGTGATCTGAAATGGTCCTAGTCTTGAGTTTGGGTTTTTGTTGTCTGTAAGAGGTATTTGGGGCTCGGATGGCATTGTCCAGACAAAGTCAGAAAGGAAAAAAGGCAAGTCTTAGGGCCTAGACTGGGGTCCCTCTGACTGGCTGATGGAAGGGAAAGATTTGCTGGACCCCGATGAGCCAGCCGTTGGGGTCCTCAGACACCAGAACCAATCACTGCTTGCTAAAGGCTTTGCTAGGTCATCATGGAGGCTGAATCCTCTCTCCGGCACCTTATGTGGTAAAAAGGACAAAGCTGGACACCCACCCAACCTGTCAGACTTCTCCCGGAAAGCAGGAGGCCACCACCTGGTGAATAATTCACCTGCAGTCAGCAGCCCCATATGCTGCGTTGGCAAAAAGCAAAACAGCCTGCGGAACCGTTTCTTATTTTCAATCTGTTCAGAACCAGGGTCTGAAGCTCCTACTTTTCCATCCTACTAATTTGGGAGGCAATTAGCTGTTGGGTGTTCTTGCGGGCCAGCTCCGTGTGTGTCTGCCTGTGCACTCATTCCTGCCCAAAGCTGCCGGCTGTGGAGAGCTTTGTTAATTTGCTCTTAAACTACAATGTTTAACCAGCCTCTTAAATGATAGAGGCATTCATGCATAAACGGTACATGGTAAGCCTCCCCTTGGGACACTAACCTGATTTATTTAAGATGCTCTAACTACCAAGCTTTATATATCAACATCTTTAACACAAAAATATATGATCTAATCTCCTCCCACCGCCCCGCCCTGCAGCAGGACAGCTTAGATGAGAGGTAAAGCACCTGGAAGACATGGCCATGAAGGGCGAAAGAAGCCAGTTTTAAATAGCCAGCCAACCAAAACTTGTTTTCACCAGCATTCGCCTAAGGACGTGTGGAAAAAAAAACAGACCCAATTTCTTTCCATGACCAAACCTTCCCACCAGGCTGGGCTGGGGGTGAGGTCACCCTGACACCTCTCTCTGGGACTCTAATGAGCTGGGGAGGGCCCCCTCCAACCACAACGATGGGGCTTAAATGCCAGTGCTAGAACCATACTGCTAGCCAGAAACTCAGCGTTTCCCAAGCATCATCCATTCATACACACTCCCTTCCTGGTTGTTGTTTTTGGGCCATTTTAATGTACTACTTGGGATATCATTTAATATTCTTCTTTAAATGGACTCACTCTTTAAAATTTGAGCCTCCAACCAAGCAATATTGTCTGTGGAAGCATGGATTTGATGTGCTAGTTTTACACATTTTTCTTTAAAACTTTACAGAACAAATAGTGGAATAAATGATACTTGAGGGCATGCCAGGTTCTACTGGTGTGTTCCCTGCAGTGCACTTGGAGAATGCCGAATGGACACCATACTCCAAAGTTCAGAGCAAACAGTAATGACTGGGACTCAGAGAGTGTCTGGTACTTTGAAGATTCAAAGATGGAAGCTCAGTCTGGGAGCCATTGCACACAGCGCCCCCTTCAGACCAAATGCCCGCAGCGCCTCCCCTTCTGAGAAGGCTCAGGAGCACTGCTTGGGATGGAGAACTGCGATGATTTCTTCAGGTATGTTTTGTTTTGTTTTGAATTATAGGTAAATAATTAGATTTTGTGGTGGCAGGAATTCTTTGGGAAAGTAGAGGGAGGGAGGTTGGAACTGTGAGAATAAAGCCAGAGTCTGTAAACCCAGGGTTTGACGTAAATCTGTGTCTGGTCACTGTCATCTCTCACCTGGGCTATTGTCCAAATCTCCTGACTGGTCTTCGGGCATCCATCACCCTGTGTATCCCACCCACTTGGCAGCCAGGGGCCCTTAGATACATTGCGTTGGATCATCACTCAAAATCCTCCAGTGGCCTAACCTCTTGCATAGAATAAAAGCCAAAGTCTTCACAATGGCCCATGAGGCCCTACATGACGTGACGGCCCCCAGCCCCATCCTCTCTCCAACCCCAACTCCTACCACTCCCCCTCCTCACTCCCTCTTCTCCAACTGCACAGGCCTCCTGGCTGCTTCTCAAAATCACTGAAGCCACTCCGGCCTCAGGGTCTTTGCACTTGCTGGTCCCACCACCTGGACGGATATTCCCCATTATCTGCATGACTTGGTTCTCTCACCTCAGTCTCCGCAGATGTCCCCTCCTCCCAGAGGCCCTCCCGGGCCCCCCGTTCAGGAGAGCCCCCATCGCTGTCTCAGTCTGCTTTGCTTCTCTTCTCAGTACGTATATAATACAACTACCTCTACTGTCTGTCTGTCTGTCTGTCAGTAAAGGAGGGGACTGTTCTCAGAGAACCCACATAAAACAAAGTGGTCCTGGCCCCTGGGCTGAGGAGACAGTAGTGGGTGGCAAGTGAAGGGCTTTGTGTTATTTAAAGTGTAATTGTATTATTCTTGTAATTAAGAATATTGGGGGAGGGGTCAGTGGAATCAAGGAAATCTGGGTAAGAGCCAAGGTGACACGGTCTCCGCAGACATGTCTCATAGCTGGGGAACAACGCTCAGCAGGGAGAGCCTGGGATGTGCCAGCAGACGGGGCGGGGCAGGGACCCACTCTCAATGCAGGGACCACAAGCGACTTTGAATACTAAATAAGAGGTGACAGTCTGGAGGCTCCAAGAAGTATTTTGTTAGGATTTTATGATGCTTTCAAAACTGGAATTACTTGCCCATATTTCAAAAATTAGGAGATGTTTGCATAAAGGTCTAGGTCTGTCTTCTCTTGAAGAGATGTGTGGTCACAATCAGCTGAGAAACTGTCAGGCCCTTTGGATGGGCCATGGACTCTCCCATTTTCCTCAGTCCCCACCTGCCCCTACCGCCTCTTCAACTCTGAGGCTAAGTAACCTTGATCACCATATTTGGGTTGTTATATTTCTTCTTATAGAGTTTAGAGAGAGCTAAAGTATGTCTTTATCAAGACACATTTATAAATTAGCTGTCAGCTTTTTTTTTTAACTGAGAAGTTTTGCAACAAAGCAAACTTCTGGCTTTGCTTGAAAAGTTGGAAGATCTGTCTCCTGCATCCCCCTTTCCATATGGGATGGCCAGGGGAGGTGTACCAAGAGCTGCTTTAGACTGGGTACATCCTCACCACTCCACCCCAGGCCCTGTTGTCCCCAGTTCTCTAACTCACATTACCTCCACCCCCTGGCCTCTAAAAAGTTTGCAACCTCTGGCCCCAGCTGAAGAGAGCAGATAAATAAATCCTGCACGTGTTCACAGGAGGCAGAAAGGCTGCAGGGCTGGGGCAGTTTCAGGTAGAGACTCGACGGGCAGGGGGTCGGGGGCCATGAGCTCGGGTCACAGGTGGGGAAGCACGTGTGTCTTGTACCATCCTCCAGCCGCTGGTGTCCACCTGCCAGGCTGGAATTTAAGTGACAGCCCTCATCTGGCCCTCAAGTGTTCCTGGAATGCCCACAATGTCATTGGATCAGATAGCGAGCTGCCAGCTCATGGCAATACCTGTTTAAAGGCCACAGGAGGCTGGACCCCATCAGACCGACTGCCTCGGATAGCTCTCTCCCCAGCGGGAGGGCAAAAGGCCTGGGGGAAAATCAGCCGAAATTGGAGGCCACATATGGGCCCATGGATTCCTTTGTTTCCCGAGCAATTACATTCGATTCCCCTCCTCATGTTGGAACGTGCTCACTGCTGTCAGTTGCCAACAACTGCCGTGCCTGCAACTCCATCCAGAAAAATCCACTGGATTCCCAGGACCTGCTTCTCAGACAAGGTTTCCTCATGGTGGTGGCAAAGGGGGAACCATTCCTGACCCTTGGCTATTATAAAATCAAGTCAAATGTAACTGCCAGTTTTAGCTACCAAAAAACCAAGGCTCGAAATTGGTTCCTAAACCCAAAATCAGTTAAAGCAGATGTCGAAGAGGCAGTATTGGAATTTCAGTAATGAAAAATCAGAAAAGTCATGCAGTAAATTTTTTTTTCCCCTCTGCCTTCTCCTGGCTCTGGTTGCAGAAGCTTCAGGGAGAACATTCTGCTCCAGTCTTTCTCAACCGAGGGGAGGTGCCCCGGGGAAGGGCAGGTCACAGGTAGAACAATGGCACTCAGTAGGCATGGTCATTTCCATTTCCTCTCTGAGAGAGACTCCACCCAGAACTTGTCCTTTCCTGACTCTCTCACTTGTGATGCAATAAAGCTCTGTCCTCAGCAGCAGGAGTTCTGTTCAATGAGGCATAGCCCGTAAAGGGTGTTTCCAAGTTTGGGTGAAGTTGACCAGCCACTGGCCTGGTGCACAATGCCTTACTGTCCATCCTCACCCCCCTCCCCCAATCTGTCTCTCCTCCCCCAGTCTCCCATATCTGTAACGGGCACCACCTTTTGCCCAACAGCTCAGCCAAAAACCTCAGAGTCGTCCTGATTCTCCTTCCCTCGCCTCCCACTTGTAATCATCCATCAACAAGCCTTGCTGACCTTCAGAACAGAACCTGCTCATTCCCCCCGCTTCCCTCTGCAGCACCCCCGTCATCATCTCCCACTAGGACAACTGGTGTCCCTGATTCCAATCTTGTCCCCAGGTCCCTTTCCGACTGCAGCCAGAGTGAGCCTTTGAACACGCAAAGCAGATATGATTCACCTACTAAGAGAATGTCAGTGGCTTTCTGATGTTCTTAGCGTGGAATCCAAATCCTCTTGCGTGGCCCACCAGGCCTTACCTGATGCCTTCTTTGCCGGTGGGTCTGCCCTATGTCAGCCCTCACTCCCCTGCCTCCAGGGCTGAGAACCTGGGGAGGAGCGATTGGCCAGGCCTGGGTCACAGAGTTAATATGTGGCCTTTCCATGTACATTGAAGTATTCTCATTTAAGGAAATTCTCAAAGGCAAAGAGTTTGGGGGTGGGGGGCGTTAACCTAGTTTCAGGGGGCCCACTTGAAATTGACAGTCTAACAGGATCTCTAAAAGGAAAGATTTCTACCTGGTGTGGACACTCGGGAAAAATGAGTCATGGTGAAGCAATGCAGAATATTCTAGGGTATGGGGTATCCTTAACCCACAGACACCAAAGCCACCACCATATGGTGCCTATATAAGCGTGGTCTCAACGTTAAAGGCCTGTGGCTCACACCTGAGAAATTTCTTCTTTTCCCCGTCTCCAACCTCCTGATTAGGTCAAGGAGAAAGTCTCAGTGAGGGGCGACTGCATCTTTAATGCCTCTCTTCTTCTCACTCCCATAAATAAAATCATATCAGCCATCGTGGGAGGTAGTAACTTGCTGAAGATTAATAACTGTTTTCATTGTACTTGGTTTTACACCAACCTTCTCCTTATTTCAGTGAATATTGGTTTCCTCTTCTCAGTCAGGATATACTACCCATTTTAAAACAAAATTATTTAAGCGTAAAAATACGAAGTCCAGTCCAGACAAGTCTGAATGGTAGAGGAGGCACTGGGTTCTTGCAACACCAGCGCAACTGCATGTGCCTGGCGGATGGTAGGGAACCTAGAGCTATGTTGGTTGCTCCTCAAGACAAGAGCTATGAATCATTCTGAGTGTCCCAGGCCTGGCCAAGAGCTGGCCCCCAAAGATGAATCTGGGTTGAATTAAGCCTGTAATACCTGTCCACTGGTGTCCTGGAAGAGTCCACCACTGCCACAGCCTTCCTGACAAAGGACCGAAGATCTGGACCCTCCCCGTGTTACTCTCTCCGCAGGGAAAGAAGACCCCATCCCCTGCTCCCTCACAGTTAGGAAACAGGAGGAGTCCCTCTTCTTGCTGTGCCCCAACCAGCCCCAAATTAGGGGGGATGACGGTTCACCTGCCCCTGGGACTGGAAGGAAGCCTGGGTGACCTTGGTCTAGAAGTCTCCAGCCCAGAGAACCATCAGAACTGTGGCATATGGATGAGCAGAAAATAGCAGTGACACAATTTTCCCCAGACCTCCACCTCTGCATGCCAGACCTACCCAGCTGTGAGAAAATGTGAAATTTGGTGGGAGGGCATCATAATTGACCTGGGTCTGTTTAGAGGTTCAGAAGGCCTATCCTCCCTTCCCATTCTCCCTCTCCTGGAAGGAGCTTGGCCACCTTCAAAGGCCAGTTCAGCTGCTGGAGAGGAAGTCCCAGCTCTACTGGAACAGGAAAGGCTCTCAGGCACTGATCTAAAGGGTGGACTGCCAGATGCCACAGAAGTGAGGGGCTCTAAGACACATCTACTCCCTGAATTTGGCTTCAGAAATGCCTACTCAGGGTGCAGGGATGCATGGGTACAGACATTCCCAGCAACATTACTCATAACAGTGAAAGACAATCTTTCATATGGAAACAGCTCAATATCAATGAAACCAGGAGACTGGTTAAACAGTGCAGTGGTTAAGAACATGGGTTCTGGGTTCAAATCTGGACCCTGTCATTTCCAATAAATACATATGTAAATTTATATACCTATATACCTATCATGTACAAGTATACACACATGCACAGATATATTTTCAACCATCCACGATTTCTCTTGTTCTGCTCTCCTCTTTGTCTATATCACACCTATAGCTCCCTTTCTTACACCAGCATATTTTGTTGGTTTCCATCAACAGTCATCAATGCAAAATTATAACCCAAGCCTGAGATTTAGCCTATTTTGACCACATATTCTCCAACAAACATTTATGGATCCCAAGAGAGAAGTTTTGGTGTTTAATCACCAACCTGGTATTTCAGGTAAAAATTCTAGGAGATGCCCTCGCTCTTTCTCTAGACATTGATCCCCCAAACACACAGCAAGTCTGGCCCCTTCTCACCATCATCCGGGCTCTGCCAGGCCCCAGCATCATCTCTCTGATTGTTGACCTGGCTTCCTCTGAGGTTCCCTGCTTCCGGTCTCACCCGTGATGGTTCTTCCTCCACGTGAAGATGGAGGGGTCATGTTGAAACCTAAGACAGGCATGTCCCTCCTCTGCTTAAAACCCCCTAACCCACTCCTCTTTCCCTTAAAATAAAACCCAAACCTCACCACAGCCCATGGGATCCCACGTAACATGGCCCCTGCTGCCCTCCCTAAGGTCACATCCACTTTGCAAAGTTCTGCCTGGAAACAAAACTCCCACCACAGTATTTATGGCCTGGAAACAACGCCCCTGCCCCCGTGGCCCCATGCAGCCCATTCTAAATGCCACCACGTTCTCATGTGCCAAACTGTCAGTGTAAGCCCTGGGCTCTGATTGCTTCCTAGCTGCAAATTCTTTTAGAAAGCTTCCTGGGAAACATCTATATGCATGATCATTAATACGTATTGTTATAGGAAGAGCTCCTTGGCCTCATACTCATCATTTACTCTTGGCAGCTGGAAGACTGAGTCATGATTTTAATAATGAATCTTAAAAGGCCACAGATTTGCAGTTGTATCATCACCACGATTTAAGAGTTCATTGCAAAGTCTTACCTAGAAAATCTTTATATTTTCTACCAGCAACAATATTCTAAACTTGAATGCCCTTTGACAGTGGACAGAGGCTAAAGGCCCACCCTCTACCTGATGGCTGGCTGGCACTTCTTACCATACCCATGAAAGCCTCTAGGACCTGTCTCTCCAATCTCACGTTCAATTCCCTTCCCAGCCTCACTATGCTCCAGCCACACCTGCCTTCTTATTTCTGCCTCAGGGCCTTTGCACATGCAAAGACAGCTCCTCTGAAACCTGCCAGAATCACTGAACTTCTATCCAGCATCTCCAGTTGTGGAGAGCAGGCAAAACAGGAGCTGGAGGGGGCTGTGCTTTGGTGATCTCTTACTTCTTTCAGGATGGGGGAGCTGTGTTTTGTTGTTTTCTTTCTGTTTCCCCTTGCCTCTATATTCACAGATCTAAAGGAAAAGAATCAGGTGGATATTTTCACAAAGGCAGTCCCAATGCCAGCCCTCGGATAATGATTTATATAACATCTTCCGGCATGAACAATGAGAGTTTCCTTGAACAGTTGAAGCTTCAGCGGAGCAAAGACTTAGCTCTGCTGAAGTCGAAAGAAAAATATTTGCAATTTTCTTGGTCAACAGACTGGTAGAAAAGTCTTTGGAGACCACTTCTGTAGACAGAATTTCTCCTCCAGGCCCTGCTAGATGTGTTGGTAGCAGCCCAAGACCCAAGTCAGATAATCAGCCTGTCTCTGAACCATCCACCCAATGGGGATGTGTATGAGGGCCCCCTGTCAACAGATCCCATAACAAAAATCCTTGCTAGTGTTAATCCGGGGATGGCAACGGCCACCTAAGGGGTCTCCTCACTTACCCCCAACCTCCTGCCCCCACCCTCCATTCTCCCCAGGGCAGCCAGCAGGATCTTTCTAAAATTCAAATCCAAACATACAACTCACAGGGCCTGGACTAGGTGAGACCAGAGAGGTGCTCAGGGCACAGGTTTGAAGGGGCACCCACTCCAGGTGGACAGGTGCAAGGCACTCAGCTCACCTTAGTCCCAGACCTGTCATTCACCTGCTCAGACCCTTCCCTGGCTTCTCATGACTGAGGGTATAAAATGCAAACTCTGCACCAAGGCCTACAGGGCAGGAGTGATCCGGCCCCTTCCCACCTCTCCCTCGTCCTCTCAATTGCTCTCCAGGCCCATGGCTTCTTTCTGTCACTTAGACAAGTCAAGCTTGTTCCTGCCCCAGGGCCTTTGCACTTGCTCTTCCTTAAACCCAAAAGGGTCTTTCCCCAGATTCTGTTTGATGGGCTCCTTCTTCTCTGCCAAGTCTTGGCACAAATGTCACCTCCTTGGAGAGGCCTGCCCTGACTGCCCTATCTGAGGTGGTGCCCCCGCCCCAGGCACTCTCTGTGTTTTATAACCTGTTTTATTTCCCTCATAGTCCCTCCTACACCTGCAATTACCTTATTTATTGCCCAGTTCTCCCCTTGGGAGGGTAAGCTCCACCAGCGCGGGAAGTGGGCCTGCATTACTCACAGCTCCATCCCCAGGACCTTGCACAGTGCCTGGCCCAGAGTCAGGCCAAATATATATTCAGATAAATTGAAGGAATGGATATTTTTATTAAGGTCCTTTGAGTTCTCCAGTGAGGGATGCTGGGCTCCTCAGCCCAGCTGGGCTGTGCTATAACCTGGGTCTAGAAGCTCAGAGGCCTCCCTCCCCTGGTCACCCTCCCTGGGTCACCGAGGACAAGTTCTTGGAACCAGAAGCTCTAACAGCAGGGGCACCATTTGGAAAACCACAGCAAGGGCGGGGTGGCTGCCCTGCTTCTCCCGCCCCATTGCTCCTCCCCCTCCTCAGCGCTGCTCTGTGCCTTGGGAGAGACTCACCTCCACTGGTGGGTCACCCCTGCTCTCCTACCCTGTGGTTTCTGGCTATGTTTGGCCCTTAGGAAGAGGCACCAGCTTAGACAGGAAGGAGACAGCGTGGGCAGATCCCCTTTCTGGGTCGTGATGTGGCAGTGGCTGAGATCCTCTTCCTGTGGCCTCAGCTCCACATGGCAACCCTCTCCTACAGTAACTTGCCTGCTCCTAGCTCCCTCAGGGCTAGGGCCAGTGAGGGTTTCCCTCAATTTCTAGTCCCTGGGCTACTAGCCTTGTGATCCTGGGAAAGTTACTTCATCCCTCTATGCCTTACCATCCTGATTATATATTGAGTGCAATAATGTTATCTTCCTCATTGGATCATTGTAATGATTAAATGATTAATATATAGGAAGTGCCTAGAACAGTGCCTGGTTGTATAATGGGCACTTAGTAAGGGTTGGGTATTATTATTATTGTTATTTTATTACTGCCATTTCCTGTGTTAAACACTCTACTTGCAGTATCTCATTGGATTTTATGAGGCAGGCACTCTGATCAAACTGGTAAATGATGATACTAGTAAACTATGATAAGTTATCAATGTATCTAGAACAACCATTAAGGAAATCTATACAAAGAGATATACTTAAAAACACCATAGATAAATCAAAATGAAATACTAAAACTTGTTCAAGTAACCCACAAGTAGATAAAAAAAATGGAAGCCGGAAAGAACAAAGTAAACAAAAAATGTCACACTTAAGCCCTATCATATCAATAATTACATTAAATGTAGATGATCTAAATACACCATTTGAAACACAAGGATTGGCAGAGTGAATTTTAAAACATGTCCCAATTTTATGCTGTCTATAAGAAACTCACTTCAAATATAACTAGAGAGGCAGAAAGAAACCAGTAGCAGGAGAATTCTTGGAACTTTAGAAAGGAAAAAAGAATATTGGGATGGGTGAAAAATAGGTGTTAGTAGACTATTCTTCACTTCATGAGTTTCTTAAATCATATATGATGGTTGCAGCAAAAATAATCACATCAGTGATGCGCTACTCGTATGAAACACTTCAGACAATTGTATTTTTAAAGTGGGAAGGGTAAAGGGAAGGCTTCTTACTTAAAGTGCAGTGTTGAAACATTGATAGCAGTATGCTAAGTTGTGTACATGCATACTGTAATACCTAAGCAACCACTAAGAAAAATATACAAAAATAAAACACAGTAAAACATTATAAATAAATCAAAATGAAATTCTTAAAAACATTCAAAAAACCCTCAGGAAGGCAAGAAAAGAGAAACAGAGGGAACAAACTGAAAATAAAAAATAAAATGGCAGGCTTTAGCCCTAACCCACCAGTAATTAAAGTGTAAATGGCCTAAATATATCAATTAAAAGAGAGAGGCAGAATGGATTCAAAAATACCAATCAAATACATGCTGTGTGCAAGAAACTCACTTCAATCATAACATAGGTAGGCTGAAAGTAAAAGAATGGAAAGTGTGATGTAAACATTACTTAAGTAAAAGCAGGAGTGGCTATGTTGGTATTCGATTAAGTAGACGTCAGAGCAAAGAAAATTACTAGAGATGACAAGGGACATTATATAATGATAAATAGATCAGTCCACCAAGAAGATATAACAATCCTAAATGTATGTGTGCCAAACAACAGAGCTTTAAATTACCGGAAGCAAAAACCGATGACACTGAAGAGAGAAACAGATAAATCCACAATCATAGCTGGAGACTTCAACATCTAACATATCAGTATTTGGCACCCTATCTCAGTAATTTCCATATCTAGCAGACAGAAAATCAGTGAGGATATAGTTAAACTGAACAGCACCATCAATCAACTGGATCTAATTGACATTTATAGACTACTTCATCCAACAACAGAATACACATCTTCCAAGCCCACATGGAACATTTACCAAGGGAGACAACATCCTGGTTTATAAAGCAAATCTTAAGACACTTAAAAGAATTCAAATCACAAATAGTATATTTTTTCACCATAATGGAATCAAACTAGAAATGAAATCAACAACAGAAAGACAACAGTAAAATCTTCAAACATATGAATATTAGCACACTTCTGTATAACTCATGAGTCAAAGTGGAAGTCTCAAAGGAAATTTTAAAAATGCATAGAACTGAATGAAGATGAAACTACAACATATCAAAATTTGTAAGCTGCAGCTAAAGTCATACTGAGAGAGAAATTTAGAGTACTAAATGCGTACATTAGAAGTAAGGAAAGATCTCAAATCAGTAATCTAAGTTCCTACCTCAAGAAACTAAAGATGAGCAAAGTAAACCCAAAGTGAGCAGAAGGGAGAAAATAGTAAACAAATGAGCAGGATTCAATGAAATTGAAGACAAAGACAACAGAAAACAAAAATCAGTGAAACAAAGAACAGCTTCTTTGAAAAGATCAATAAAATTGACTAACTTCTCAGCAAGACTGACAAAGATAAAAAGAGAGAAGAAAGAAATCAGTAATACCAGGAATAAAACAGAGTATCACTATAGACCATATAGCCATTAATGGGCTAATAAGGGAATGCTATGAAAAACTTTATGCTCATAAATTCCATACTTTAGAGAAATGGACCCATCATTCAAAACCACAAACTACCAGATTCAATCAAGATGAAATAGGTAACCTGAATAGTCCTAAAACTATTTATGAAATTGCTTCTGTAATTAAAAAGCTCCTGAAAAAGAAATCTCCAGATCATTTCACTGGATAATTTTATTTAACATTAAAAAAAAATTAACATCAAATTTACACAAAACATTTTCTGATGTTCCAGAAAATGGAAGAGGAAACATTTCCCAGCTCATTTTATGAGGTTGGTATTACCTTGATACCAAAATCAGACAAAAACAATACAAAAATAGAAAACTACAGGCCAATATCTCTCATGAATTTAAACACAGACTTTTCAAATATATTAGCAAATTGAATACCACAATGTATAAAGAGAATTTTATAACATAAGAAAGTGGGATTTTTTTTTCCAGGTATGCAAGACTGGTTCAACAGTCCAAAAAAAAAAAAAAAAAAAGAAATCAGTATCATCCAAACATATCAACAAGCTAAAAAAGAAAAATCATTTTAGTTGAAGAAAAAGCATCCATTCATGATAAAGGTACCCAGCAAACTAGGAATAGAGGGTAACTTCCTCAGTCTCATAAAGAGCATCACAAAAACTCTATAGTTAATGTCATCCATGATGGTGAAAGACTGTATGCTTTTCCTCTAAGACCAGGAAGAAGGCAAGAAAGTCCATTTTGCCAATTTTATTGAGCATAATACTGGAAGTTCTAGACAGTGCAGTAAGGCAAGAAAAAGAAATAAAACATATACAGATAGAAGAAATAAAACTGTCTCTATTTGCAAATGACATGATTTCCTACAGAGAAAATCCCAAAGAATTTACCAAAAAACTCCTACAACTAGTGAGTTCAGAAAGGTCACAGGACACAAGACCAATACACATAAATCAATTGCATGTCTATATACTAGCAATGAAAAAATGGAAACTGAAATTGAAGATGCAGTCTTGTTATACTTACTCCAAATAAAATGAAATACTTGAGTATAAAATTAATAAAACATGCACAAGATCTACATGATGAAAACTACAAAATGTTGATGAAAGAAATTAAAGAAGAACTAAATAATTGGAAAGAACCTCTTTTATAGCATGGAAGATTCAACATAGTGAACCTGTCAATTCTCTCCTAACTGATTTATGTGTTGAATGCCACTTCTACTAAAAATCCCAGGAGGTTTTTTGGTAGACATAGACAAGCCAATGGGCTTTCAACTCTATCTCTGCTGGTGCCATCAGGAAGGGAAGTTCCCACCCAGCCTTTCTGCTGGTGGGTGGAAGAACAGGAGTTGTGGGGTCTGGGTGACTCTCTGCCATGGGTAGAGGGTTGGAAGAAGGTGGGCCTGGCTCACCTTCCATTGTTGAATGGAGGGCTGGGGGGACACCAGGTCTGAGTTACGCTCTGCCATTGGGTGGAGGGTCAGGAGATACCAGATTTGCTGGTCCTCCCACGGTAAGCAGAAGGGCCTGCATGCTGAGGGTGGATGTGGGGTGTGGGATAGGCCAACCCCCAGCCAGGAGCTCTGCGGGCAGATAGAGCCCACCACTGCCGCTGGGTATAGTCTCCACTAAGCTGCCGCTTTCCTGATCTTGTGCTTGTTTTCGTCTATGCCTATTGACAGTTTAGGGTCGCAGCTCACTCCAGAGCCCAGTGTAGGATATATGGGACGTAAAGAGAAAACCCAGGTAATTCAGCTGAGGTGTCATTATTCAAGTCCTGAGGTTCCTAGCCAATTCATCTGCTTCTTCCCACATTTCTGAGTCCTTTGTGTGGGTCCGTTGAATTATTTCCAGGGTATTCAGCTGAATTTAGAGAGAAGGAGCAAGGAAAAGTTTCTCTACACCATCTTGTCCCATCGCCCATAACCAGTTTCTTTTAAAACTAAAGATGGACTTACCATAGACTCAGCAATTACACTCCTGGGCATTTATCCCAAAGAAATGAAGATTTATGTTCATATAGAAACTTGTACATGAAATTTCATAGCAACTTTATTTATAACAACCCCAAACTGGAAATCACCCAAATGTCCTTCAATGTGTGAATGGAGAAGCAAACTGAAGAGCTTCCATAACATGGAATATGCCAGCAACAAGGAGAAACTATTGATACACGCAACAGTTTGGGTGAACCTCAAGGGAATTATGCTAAGAGAAAAAAAGTCGATCTCAAAATGTTACAGGTTATATGATTCCATTTATATAACACTTTTGAGTAAAAAATTATAGAGATGGAAATCACTTGGGGATTGCCAGGGTTTAGGGGTGGGTAAGTGTGGCTATTCAGGGGTAGCACAGGGATCCTTGTGGTGACAGAACAGTTTGTGTCTTGATTGTGGTAGTGGTTACACAAAGGTACACATATGATAAAAAATCACGTAGAACTATGGACACACACACACAAATGAGTGCATTTGTAACTGGTGTAGTCTGAATAAACTGTAGCTTGTACCAATGTCAATTTCCTGGTTTTGATATTGTACTATAGTGATGCAAGATGTTACCATTCAGGGCAGCTGGGTGAAGAGTACGGGGGCCTCCATAAACAATCATTTGCAACTTCCTGCGAATCTAAATTATTTCAAAATAAAGTTTTCTAAAAAATCCTCGAACAAAAACAATATTGTTACATTCCAATCGGATAACATTTCTCCAACTCTGTCTCTCTCTTTCTAAATCTCTTTCTTTAAGCCACTGTAAAGACCCATTCCAATGGGTTTCTACCTGAAGTTCTGGGAGGGCTGGCAGAGAGTGGAAAAGAGGATGACTTTTTAGCTGCCTGATTCAGCGGTATTTAATGTGGTCCCTGAACTACCCTAAATTGTGGAGATGATTCTCTAACCCTTATGTTTCCCAGTAGCCCCTGCCCCGCTCCTTGGGAAACGTTCTGGGATGCTTGGCACTTAATAATGGGTACAAAGGGACCACCTAACAGTGGCTGTCCCTGGTGCCTTCAAATATTAGGCCACTGAGTGGTAAAATATGATTGAGATGATTATCCAAAGTGCTCTACAAATGACAATCCAATCGGCAGGTGCATTCCAGGCCTCGCGGGCGTCCTCTGCGGTTGGCTTTACAGCTCTGCATGACCCAGGTCCTGGGGATGGTGGTTGAATGTGTGTTGCATCCTGGGCAGATGGACACACAGACACGCACACACAGGGACACACAGGACGCCACATGGACATGCTGTCCTCGCCCAGGCCAGGCACTTTACAATCGACTCGTGGATCAGCCAATACTTAGAATCATATTAGAGTTTCAGGGAAAAGTCCTAAGTTCAAATGAAATACATGTGTGCCCTTCCCACTTACCCCTCAGCCTTTTGCCAACATCGTGCACTTATGTCTGTAAACTTGGCTTGAAGGAGGCAGATCCTTCACGTGCAAATGTCCAACGTGCCATCAGTCAAGCCTTCCTGCCACCATCTCCTCTCAAGTTGCTTATGAGGACACTAAATTACACACCTGGACAGGCTGTTGTGATGGGTTCTCTCCTTCACACGTGGGGCAAGCGCAGCTGGGACAACCTCTCTCACCAGGTGAGCGGTCTTCAGTCTGTCCTCCCCAACCCCTTTCTACATGGAATGAATGCCTTTAATTTAATTAAAACCCTCCAGTGGCTCCGCAGTGGGTAGTGGAGATGCAGCAATAGCAAATCTCCTTCACTATTAACTACAAGATGAGAGTAACTGTTCCTGCTCCGGGGAGAGACACTGGGTGTCCTCCAGGGAAAGCCCATCCTCCCTGCTTCTCTGGCCCCCAGAGAACCTGCCCAAGAGCAGCCTCCCTTCTCTGCCCCAAAGGAAGGGAGAGCGGCACTGTGGGAAAGAGGCAGGGGACAGATGGAGGGGCACGCGGGAGGGCCTCCCGACATGCACAGATGTGCAAATACCCAGATTCAAATGTAAGCTAAATGTAATGACTTGGTTAATTAAATATTGACTTCTAACTCAAAAAGTGATTAAAACAAGCTGCAGGAAAGGCTGTCCAGAGAGGAGAGGGGGCAGGGAATGACTCAGAACTTTCAGGAAGATGGGGGAGGAGAAAGGGGATTGTCAAAATGGGCTTGTCCTACTGTGTGCAGGGGATGTGGTCTTCAGTCTCTAGGCAGGTGGGGAATTGCAGACAGGGGCATCGGGCAAAACTAGGATTTGTGGCTGTCTTCTTACTTTTCGACACTATCTCTCCTCCCAGCTGCCCTCCAAGTGGACCAGGAGTTTCGGACGCTCAGCAACTATTGATAGATTCTGTTTGTCTGAGTTTTTCTAGAACCTAATGCAGTACCTGGCAAGAGGGAGCGCTCTATATAAATGCTTGTCGAATGAATGGATGAACTACTGTACAAACAATGGCAGTGTGTGTGTGAGAACAGCATGCATGTGTGCACGTGAGCCTGTGTGTGTGTCCACTGCAGGCAGATGCTGTGGATCCAGTTTTAGGTCAGGACTTAACTCACCAGCTCAGATGCTCATGGGGTTGGAGGGTCTGCAAAGTGTTCTCTGGCCATGTTTTTTTCCCCATAATTCTCAGTAAACCCACGGTCTTATGATTCAGAGAATTTGGCCTAAGTATTCCAAGTTCCCTCCAGGCAGGTGGGGACTCCTGGCCCCATTTGGGAGCTCAGGGTCTGCCTGGGAGACACGAGGGGCCTCAGGGGCTCAGATGCCCCCCAGCCTGGGAAGTCACTCAGCCACGACTGGGCGGGGACCTGGGTGGGGCCTCAGTATAAGTCTCAGGTCCTTCCACCTCCTGATTCTGCAGCCCCTGCTGGTCTCCAACCACACCATCTGGGACGGCCTTTCTCCTCCGTGTCCCTCCCCACCCTGGCGGCACCTCTCGCCGTGATCGTCCTGGTCCTGGTTGGATAATCGGGCTTTTCAGGCTTCTCATGCCACTCCCCACCTCCTTGTTGGTTTAACCTCAGGGGACCTTTCCCTTGACACCCAAAAGCCCCCTTTCCTCCTCCCATGTGATCCCTTTGTGCAGAACGCCCGCCTGGTTCTATCAACCTGGCTCAGCCAGAATGTTCTTCTACTTCAGGGACTCCTACGCAACAGTTTTTTAAAAATATCATTCCTGGTGTGTGTGTGTGTGTGTGTGTGTGTGTGTGTGTGT
>NC_041227.1:12419239-12425956 GCF_002837175.3 Physeter macrocephalus | reverse complement strand
CGCGCGCGCACGTGCGTGTGTGTGTGTGTATGTTTATGTCCATCAAGAGCTGAAATACACCTGGGCCGTTTTTGCCCAAGCACTTTTTGGCCGAGTTTGGGTTGCAGCGGAGAGATTTTTATGAGGGTTGTAAAAGTCAGTCTTTCACCAAGTCAAACAAATCGGCATATGCAACAGAAAGGTTAAAAGTAGGGGAAATGGCTGTAGCCTGGCATGGACGCTCAGGAGAGGACGGGCACAGAGCTGGAGCAAAGGGGCTGTACCAGTTGCTCTTCAAGAGCAAAAGATGCCGCAGTCACCCTCAAAGGGTTGGCTTCAAACTCTTCAGCTCCTGGAGTGGGGACTGTGTGCGTGTTTTAAATAGAAATGCCAGGATCATCTAAAACAAAATCTTATGGTTAACTTTGCCTGAGTTTTCAATTAGACATGAGCTGTCTCGTATGTAGGACTATAATTGCATTAGGGGAAAAAGAATCTGTTTATACGACTTGAGAAATTATGATAATGAAAAATAACAGCATAACCCCCCCCATTAAGTCATAAGAAAGATAATTGTATTTCATGCTGCCTCCCCGGGCTGGCATGCTGACATAGAGATGGAATTATTTCAGCAAAATAGGGCTCATCTTTGCAGTGTGGTACCCATTTCCCCCCTTAATTACACCTAAGTATATAGTCTGATTTATACTAATGCCCAGTGCCTAACAGTGCATCTTCATAAAGGGAGGGTTAGTTTGGGAGATGGGGAGAATTATGAACTGGTTTAATTATAGTCACCCATGAAGTGTTTTATGTGTGACCTCAGAGAGGGATGGTGGTTACTCTAAATTCTCACTAGTGAAAGAAAACAGGGCCATGACCTGTTAAGACACTGCTCTGAGATCATAGGTAAAGGTGGCAATTTGCTTGCTTTATTACCCACCAATAGTCCTCCTTTGTATAAGCAGACAAGGGAAATTAAACATGTGGATTTCACTGTGTGATGAAACAGACACACAAGCATTAGTGCACATGTAATTGTGTATTATAACGAGTAACGCCCTGGGCAGCACAGCTACAAATCTCCATGGGCAAAGTACAGCTTGTAGGTCTTTGGTGGATAATAGCTTTCTAATGGGTTTGAAAAGCCCGGTCCATTTGACAATAAGTGCAATTCGATTTAGGTTTCTCTCTGTGACAGCATATCTTGTTTTACAATCACCTTCTAGAAAAATTCACTTATGAGATGATTAATGTGACTGCTGATTTAATAAAAGCAGAGCAGCCCCAGGGCCAAGATTCTAATTAATCTGACTCTGCAACTCCCTGGCCTCAGTTTCCTTGAATCCTTCTGGAACCTTGAGTCTCTGTCTTCCTCTTCTGCTTTTAAAGGCTCATGTGATTATATAGGGTACACCCAAATAACCCGGGATAATCTCATTGTATTACCAGGGTCCAGGGATTAGAGCATGGACATCTCTGGGGGGCAGTTATTCTTAGTTCCACACATGGATGCATGTGGAAAGCACATTCCAGACGGGCAACAGCAGAGGCAAAGGCTATGAAATACTAACGGCTTGATTTGTTCAAGGAGCTTTAACGGACTAACATGGCTGGGGCAGGTGACCTTGGAGAAGAGGGTAGGTGATGAGGTCAGGGAGACAGTGAGTTCTAGATCAAGCAGAGCCTTGTGGACAGTAGAAATGTGTTTGGGTTTTGTTCCAAGTGCCAATGGAAGTCACTGGAACACTTTAAGCAGGGGGCATAAAAATATCTAATGATTTTTAAAAAGATAACTGGCTTCTTCTGTATGGTATAAAGCAAGGATGGAAGTTGAAAGAGCAGTTAGAAAGCCATGGCCATGGACGATAGTGGCTTAGACCAGGATGGTGGGGCTGCAGGTCATGAAAAGCTGCTGGAGTCTGGAGAGATTTAAATGATTTTTAAAAAATAGACAAGCAGAATTTTCTGATGAAATAAAAGTTTTCTCAATTCTCCTCTAGCTAACAACAGAAGGGGTGGCTTTGGAGAACTTTACCTCCCCTCCTGGACTCCCCATAGCCCTCCAACTAAAACCACCTGGAATAAAAATGAAAGCTAAGCCACATCCACAGCCCTGTGCAAACTCACCATTCCGACCAGTCCTCTCAGCTCGCCAGAGTCCTCACCAATCCACACAGACATACACATTGATGGATAAAAACTCAATTATCAATAATCAAAAGACAGAAAAAAATTAGGACACCTAGCAAACAGAGAACCATTTCACTGGAATTTGAAATAATTGTAACACAGAAAGGATGTCTTCAGAGTAGGATGTGTGAAAATGCTGCTCAGAAGTTGGAGGGTTTTGGGGGTAATTTTTTTGTTTACTTTGCCAGCATCCTGGGTAGCACATACAGCCCTTAAGTTTATGGGCAGCTCTCTGTTTCCTCCTTCTATGCATTCTGAGATCACACCAGGCAGCCTTGGGCTCTGGTTTTGATTAGCTACATGTGGCCTGACTGCCTGGGACTCACGCAATAGAGATGAATGAAGAATGAGGCTTGTAATTACTTTCAAAAGACCCACAGCCTGGCTTCACCTTGTGATGAGTTACAGGACCCTGGAAACAGTGTTGGCGTCAAGGGTATACAGCCCGTGTTTAGAAGGGTTCAGGTTTGGTTTAATTCTGTCTTAAAATTCCTAATAATCTTTGAACAAGGGGCCCCGCATTTTCATTTTGTGCTAAGAAAACCTCTTCCTCACTCTCATTTGTTGCTCAAACCCTTCTCTCAAAACTTTCAGAGGGGAGGGTGACCTGGGGGACATTCCTCGGTCTGTGATGTGGAAGGGTGTGGGTTCTCATGGCAGCTCCTGGATGGTTGAGGATGACGGCCTTGGGGTCATGAGTGCGGCCTCAGCTGAATGAGACTGTAGGGAAAGCCAACCTGGGGGTCCATCCCCAAAGGAGGGAGGCATCATTTTACTCAAGTATAGACAAAATCGGGGGCACTAAACAGAAACTGCCCCAGCCCCAAACTTATCAACAGGGCTAGCCAGTGCTCAGTGACACCCTGATCAAACCCATCCTGAAGCAAAAGAAATGTATGGGATCGGAAGAAACTAATCAGGAGCCTCTTGGCCATTCTCTGATGATGTTCTATCTTTAACTAGGCTCAGATACTGAAATCATGACTTGGCTCTCAGGTTATGAGCTGAGCAATAGTAAGACTTGTGTCGTTTAACCAAGTCAATGGTGCTTGTGAATCCCACTGAGTGGGACCCTCCAGTGACACATCCAGTGATCAGACACTTGGGGAGCCTGTGTTTCTCAAAACCTGAGAGGGGGCAAACCTTGCTCCTTGGAAGGTAGCAGGTTCAGCTACATCACATACGGGGCCCAATGCAAGATAAAAATGCAGAATCCTGTGTCCAAAAATTCTTAAGAATTTCAAGACGGTAATAGCAGAGCATTAAACTGAGCCAGGGCCCTTCTGAGTGTGGGGCTCCGTGCAACTCTGCAGGTAGCATGCCCATCCAGCTGGTCCTGGGGGGTGAGCTCAGCATTTATAAATGTCTGGAGGTGATTCAGGTTCACGGTTAGTGAGAAGGAAATGTGCTTCAGCTCAGGAGAGACCCAGGTAAGCTATGACTGTGGCATAAAGGGACAGATTTCCCTGTGGTTCTCACCCCAGCTCTGAGGATCCTGGAGGAGGCCATGATTACCTCGGTAATGACTCCATTGTTGGAATAGGTATGATTCCTCCTGGAGACCACTCTGTGGGGTCCAAGATTAATCAGATGCATAATACATTCTTGTCAATTTGTTAAAAAAAAATTAGTATTTAGGGTTGAGCTTCCTGGGGTCTGGTGACATGTAAGGGACCATCCCTGAGGCCTGGGAGAAAGACCTGGGAAACCAGGAATGGTGAGACTCTGCTCCTGAGAAGCTTATGAAGAAGTTGGGGCAGCGTGCCTCAGTTTCCCCACCTGTGGATCATGCAGGATAAAAGTACCTACCTCCTACACTGCTGTGAGACTTTAATGAGTTGGCAAATGAATCACAATGACAGGCGGTTTACAAAGCAAATAGACGTCACTGCTTTTGCTGCTTCCCCTCCCACTCTTCTCAGATGGAGAGAGCACAGCAGCTGTTTAACCAGAGGTTTAAGAGTTCTCTGCACATAAGTGTGTAGCTTTGCCTGCCCCTTATTCAGGTGACTCCCATCACCTGAATAAGGACCGTGTCCCACGAGGCTGAATTTCCAACGGTGCTGGAACAGGGTAGTCTTTAGGGGAAAAAGATATCTGAACTCCTGTGAAATCAGTGTTAAAGATACCTCCGAGGTACCGAATCCAGATCCTTGGGTCACAGATGAGGCTCAGGAGGTGGGACCTCCCAGCCAATGTCCTACGGCTCGCTGCTGATGGAGCCTGGACCCGAACCTGGCCTCTGGATATCAAGGTCCCTGCTTGTTCTCTATCCTCTTTGGCTGCTCAGGTGAGGGGTCGTTCTCACCAGAACAGCATCAGGTTGGCAGTAAGCTGGAGAAACCAGCACTTTGCCCAGGACAGAGACCAGGGGTGGAGCGTCTATGCTCAGAGGCCTTCTGTGATCCAGCACAGCGGAGTGGGAGCAGGCAGGGCGGGCACGGACACCTACTTGCTTTGTAAAGCTCATTGGGGGGGAGCCATGGCACAGCGACAGCCTGCCTCGTGGCCCTGGCCCCATTATATACAGCACGTCTGTCCTTGTGCAGCCCCAGCAGGTGGCCCTGTCTGGACCCTGCCAGTGAGTCCAGAGTTTTATTATCAAGCTCTCCTTCTCCATCAAGCTCTTCATTCACACCTGGCCACATACTCGCAGATCTCCGAGGACAGCTGGCTTTTTCTTATGTGTTTATGCCTTCAACAAAAGCTGAATTCTAGCATCAGAAAGAATAAAATACCTAGGAATAAGTTTAACCGAGGAGGTGAATGACCTGTACTCTGAAAACTACAAGACATTGATGAAAGAGACTGAAGATGTCACAAACAGATGGAAAGATATACCGTGCTCATGGACTGGAAAAGTTAATATTGTTAAAATGAACATACTCCCCAAAGCAATCTACAGATTCAATGCAATCCCTATCAAAATACTAATGGCATTTTTCACAGACTAGAACAAAGAATCCTAACGTTTGTATGGAAACCAAAAAACCCCAAATAGCCAAAGCAATCTTGAGAAAGAAGAACAAAGTCGGGTATCATGCTCTCTGATATAGTAATCAGAACAGTATGGTATTGGCACAAAAACAGACATAGATCAATAGAACAGAATAGAGAGCCCAGAAATAAACCCATGCTTACTTGGTCAATTAATCTACAATAAAGGAGGCAAGAACACACAACAAGGAAGAGACAATCTCTTCAATACATGGTGTTGGGAAAATTGGACCACTAGATGCAAAAGAATAAAAATGGACCCCTTTTTTATACCATGTGCAAGAAATAAACTCAAAATGGATTAAAGACTTAAATGTAAGACCTGAAACCATAATACTCCAAGAAAACATAGGCAGTAACCTCTTTGACGTTAGTCTTAGCTGTATTTTTTTGGATATATCTCCTCAGGCAACGGTAATGAAAGCAAAAATAAACAAATGGGACTACTTCAAACTAAAAAACTTTTTGCACAGCAAAGGAAACCATCAACAAAATGAAAAGGCAATCTACTGAACGGGAGAAGATATTTGCAAATGGTGTATCCGATCAGGGGTTAACATTCAAAATATATGAAGAACTCATACAAGTCAACATCAAAAACCCCAAATAATCCAATTAAAAAATGGGCAGAAGACCTGAATAGACATTTTTCCAAAGAAGACATGCAGATGGCCAACAGGAACATGAAAATAGGTGCAACATCACTAATCATCAGGGAAATGCACATCCAAACCACAGTGAGCTAGCACCTTACACCGTCAGAATATTATCAAAGAGACAACAAATAACAAGTGTTGGTGAGAATCTGGAGGAAAGGGGACCCTTGTGCACTGTTGGTGGGAATGTGAATTGGCGCAGCTGCTATGGAAAAGAGGAGTTTCCTCAAAAAATTAAAAATAGAACTACTTTATGATCCAGCAATTCCACTTCTGGGTATTTACCTGAAGAACATAAAAACACTAATTAGAAAAGATATATGTATCCCTATGTTCATTGAAGTATTATTTACAATAGCCGAGATATGGAAACAACTCAGGTGTCCATCAACAGATGATTGGATAAAGACGTGGTGTATGTACCCAGTGACTATTACTCAGCCATAAGAAAGTATAACATCTTGCCGTTGTGACAACATGGATGGACCTAGAGGGCATTATGATACATGAAATAAGTCAGAGAAAGACAAATACTGTATGATTTCACTTATATGTGGAAGCTAAAAACCAAAACAAATGAACAGACAAAACAGAAAAGATTCATAGATACAGAGAACAAATTGGTGGTAGCCAGAGGGGAAGGGGGAGGGGGATGAGTGACATAGGTGAAGGGGATTAAGTGGTACAAACTTCCAATTGTAAAATAAATGAGTCACAGGGATGTAATACACAATATAAGGAATATAGTCAATGATACTGTAATGACTTTGGTGACAGATGGTTACTAGACTTACACAGTGGTGAGCGTTTAATGTACTTAAATGTCAAATCACTTTTACACGCCTAAAACTAACATAATAATGTACATCAACTATACTTCAATTAAAAAAAA
>NC_041227.1:12393682-12418955 GCF_002837175.3 Physeter macrocephalus | reverse complement strand
GCCCGCGCGTCTGGAGCCTGTGCTCCGCAACGGGAGAGGCCACGACAGTGAGAGGCCCGCGTACCACAAAAAATTAAAAAAAAAAAAAAAGCTGGATTCTACACCAAGATGTTAAGTCCTGGGGAAGCAACAAGGAACAGGACAAGCTCAGTCCTCCCAAGTTTTCTGGTCTAATGTGGGCACTAGCATTTTAAGGGATGGGGTGGGGGTAGGAGCCTTACTGTCTACACCTGGGGCAGACTGCGTCCACCACCCCTCACTTACTCACTATACCCTTGAATTGTGGGATTCTTGGGAACTACATAGCAGTTACTTGTTATTCCTCCAACATGTGAGACATAGTCCTGCCCCAGGCCCTTTGCACTTGCTGTGCCCTCTGCCTGGAGCTCTCTTTCCTCATATAAAAGCTTGGCTCATACCTCCACTTCCTTCAGGTCAATGCTTGGCTGTCACTTCCCTGACTACCTGATTAAAAAGGACACCCCTCCCAAGGATACCTTTTACTGTTTTCCTTTCCCCCACGGCCCTGATCACCACCTGATGGGCCGTGTGTTGTTCCTCATCTGTCTTCTTAACACAGCCCATTAGGGCAGGGCTTTGTTGATTTTATTCATTGCTGTTTCTCTAATGACTGTCCCTTTAAAAAGCTCAACAGACATCGAATGGGTCAAAGAGCGTTCTTGTGTGTGAATTCTATTCTTGCCCTGTGCAAGCTGTGTGACCTTGGATGAGTTACCGACTCTCTCTGAGCCCCAGTTCCTTTTTCTGAAAACAGAAACAAGGCCAACCACAAAGTGACTGAGCCAGTTAACCCAAGCAAGAGGTGAGAACACCTATGCCCTGCAGGGCACATGGTGGCCATCATCTCCCTCCCGGCTTTCTCCCCACAGCCCCTGATTTATTTTTTATTTTTATTTTTTAACATCTTTATTGGAGTATAATTGCTTTACAGTGGTGTGTTAGTTTCTGCTGTATAACAAAGTGAGTCAGCTATACGTATACACGTATCCCCATATCCCCTCCCTCTTGCGTCTCCCTCCCACCCTCCCTATCCCAACCCCCCGTGCTATGCGGCTGCTGCTAATGTAAACACACCCACAGCCATTGCCAGGAGGCTTCCCTCTCCTAGGGATGAGGACACCTAGACTATTGGGCAATGACCCTGGGGTTTCTTGCCACCTTCAGGGATGTGAAGCGTGGAATCACCACCCCGTCCCCCTTCCCCGCTGCCCCTCTCCTGCTAGCAGGTGGATCCAGCACACATTTTAACTCTAATCTCAACTTAAACAGCAGCTGCTGTCATTAACTGGGGACCCCTATCTTTTTACATGTTATCGTAGATCAGTTGCCCGCCGCTGCAATAAAAACTCTCAATGGGTTATCTGGGATTTCTAAATCAGCGCTGCAGAGAGGCTGGCAGAGAAACCAGGGAGGCTCCCCACCAAGGGTGATAAGTGCTCAACTCAAGCAGGTGACCCTGGGGTCCTGGCCTCCTGAGATCAGCCCCTCCCCGCCAACATCATCTCAAGAAGGGAAGTGGCTTCACTGCTATGAGGTCGATGGGAGCGCACACACCATGGCCGCCTAGCATCCCCCAGCATCCTTTAGTCCGGATGCTAAAACACTTACCAGCTTTCTTTAATGACTTTTTGGTTCTCAACATGGTTCTTGCAATTATGGGGCCTAGGAGAGGGGGCGGATGGTCAGATATTAGATCAGCGATCATCAAATTGGAGTACTCAGACCCTCGGGGGCACGTGGTGACTTTGTAAGTGTTTACAGGCACAGCCAGTTTTAAGAGAATCAATTTCCAGACCCTCGACTGACGTGTGTTCCCTGTGGGTTCTTCTTTTCCACATCCTCTTTTACAAATACCCTTCTCTCACTTTATAAAAGAGAGATTGATAGGTCAGGATTCCGGCAGGAAGCAGGTGGCACTCACATGGGCTCATTGGAGGGTAGTTTCACACAGGTACGATTTAAAACTTGTGAGCAGGATGGAGGGGAATTACAAAGGCTAATGCAGGGCCCTGGCTGGTATGAGTGGAGCCCTAGGCGAGGTGAGTGGAGGGAGGTATCCGGGATTTGAAGACAGGAGGGCTCTCTAGGGTGGGGCCTCCAGCCAGGAGCTGTAACCTGGTGTGGATGCAGGCAGCTGGGGCTCCACCACCGGGGGATCCACTGGAATGAAGACCCACCCCCCCCCCCCCCCCCCCCGACCCCCCCCTCCCCCCCCGCGCCCCCCCCCACAGGTACGATTTAAAACTTGTGAGCAGGATGGAGGGGAATTACAAAGGCTAATGCAGGGCCCTGGCTGGTATGAGTGGAGCCCTAGGCGAGGTGAGTGGAGGGAGGTATCCGGGATTTGAAGACAGGAGGGCTCTCTAGGGTGGGGCCTCCAGCCAGGAGCTGTAACCTGGTGTGGATGCAGGCAGCTGGGGCTCCACCACCGGGGGATCCACTGGAATGAAGACCCACCCCCCCCCCCGCCCCGCCCTACTTCCTCATCTCCCACTGGTTCTCCCCACCCATTGGCAAACTCATTCAAAAGCCAGAAAGCAAGGCAGCCTATTTCCGTGGAAGGCATTCAAAGGGTTGGGTGACATAACAGAAGCTCGTCAATTCCCATCTATTTATATGATCAAGGTTCACCATGCTTACATCAATCAAACTAAAAAAAAAATTTTTTAAAGGAGGATAGCATTGATGCTGAAACTTGTCTCTTTACAAAACGGTATTCATTCATGAATACGTGAATTAATTGAAAAAGAGCCCCACCCACGATAGTTATTGTTTTAATCAATTGTGCACCACTCACAATTGTAATAGAGTCACGTATTAAACATTTGAAGTGTGATGGTCACAGACATTTGTAAATTTTTTTGGTGCTAGAGATGATCAATGAAAAATTTCCAAGCATAAAAATATGACACACCCCCATCAAACCCTGCAAGGAGAGGGCAAGTTCGAAAGAAAACAGAATAATGTAAAATTTCCACCAGGTAGAGCCGAGTTTCTCATGTACTTTTCAAATCCGTGATGGCGGATATCACATCACTGTGGTCCTGAGTTTCCACCAGACATACTTGAAAAGTGATCTAACAGTTTTCTTTCAGTATATGAACGTTAAATATTACCGATGCAATGATTTACATGTATGTTTAAAAATTAGGTGTTAAAAATGTTAAGAGGGGGTACGCGGACTTTTAAATGCAAAAGGAAATGGAAGGGATGAATTCGGAGGATTCACCAGGGGTCAGATGTTGATGTGGGCCCTTCACGTGGCTGGGAAATCAGGGGATGGAAAAAAATAAGGATCTAGAAGATGTCCAGGACAGCCCTCTCGAAGACCCTGACGACAAGGAATAATGTGATGTCAGAAGAGAAGATCGCTGGGGTCAGAATAGATTTCCTAGAGACTTCCAGAGCTCAAAACCAGGGTGGGGGGCTTCCCTGGTGGCGCAGTGGTTGAGAGTCCGCCTGCCGATGCAGGGGACGCGGGTTCGTGCCCCAGTCCGGAAAGATCCCACGTGCCGCGGAGCGGCTGGGCCCGTGAGCCATGGCCGCTGCGCCTGTGAGTCCGGAGCCTGTGCTCCGCAACGGGAGAGGCGGGGGGAGACTTCCCAGACTTTTAGAAAGAGGAAATTGGCTTAAAGACCCTGAGATCCTCTCTTTTGCAATTAGCAGCAGCAAAACAGTAATGTTACAATTCTATGTTTATCGAGCACTTATATTTTCCAGGCACTGGGTTAAGCAATATCTATTCATCTGTATGTATATATCCCACTCAAGCTAATCCCTGTAAGGAGAGGCTTTATCATCACCCTCCTCGCCACCCCACCCCCCAGGAGAATCCACCTTCGTTGTTATTAATATCGATACTGAGAACTCTCCAGGGACTTGTTGTCCACCAACTTGGAACCCTTCGCACTCGTGGGAACGTGTTCACAGATGGCTCGCTGTTGATTTACAATCCAATTTTCATATTGTGAAGCAAAAAATGTTTTCTGCTCTGTTAGTCTGTCAGCTGCTGCTGGCAGGCGACCAGGAAAGGCTCTTCCCCATCGGACACTTGGTTGGTGGCTCTGAGGGGCACCAGCTGTTCCAACTTGGAAAGGACGGGCATGTAGAGCAGGAGGTCCTAACCACGCATCTGTCAGGGGGGCTTGGTCGCTGGAGTCCACTCGACTTAAGCAGGAAAGGAATTTAATAAGTGGCTCCCCGACTCTCTAGGAAGGACAGCAAATCAGGTTTCTCGGAGTCTATGCAGCCGGGACTAACGCCTCACGCTGTGGAGTCCTGCAGTGTGAGCCCTGGAGCTGGATTCCCGCACTTTGGTCCCAGCTGCCTCTGGAAATAAGTCACGGTGCCCCCATCACCAGAACAGAGTCATCACAAACCCTGCTCTCTATATCAGGAGCTCCTGGGGAGGGGGTGCGGGCGAGTCTCCACGTGGGTGCCGCCTGCGACTGCTCTACCTGCAGGAGAGGTTGCAGGTTTCCAGCTTCCACCTTCGCGATGGGATGGCGGCTAGGATGGGAAGTTCCCCCAGACACAGGCAATGTGTTTAGATATGCGTGCCAAGTTCCATCTGCCTCTAGGGAGGATTTAAGTCACAAGCCACTGGGGTCGCTGACCTTCAACACCCCCCTGAAAGGAATTCAGGATGGAGATGAGGAGTGAGGCACCCTGTACCCTGGGCAAAACTGGTAGAACAGGCCTTCAGATAATTAGGTATTTTCAAGAGAAGATTTTATGAGCCCAGATTCTTTCAACTTCTCGTATCTAGAAAAGCTCTAAAAGCATTGAGACATCTGCTCCTTGTGACTAGCAGCAAAGCCGCTGACAAAGTGTGTGCTTGACCGTGTGCAACCCCCTTCACCAAATCACATATATGCTGACCTCCTTCAGTGCAGTTTCTCAGAGCTGTCTGAGATGCTGACCCCAGGGCTATAGTCCTCATTTTGCCCCAAGTAAAACAATTCACAACTCTCAAGTTGTGCTTTTTTTTTTTTTTTTTCAGTTGACATGCAGGGCAGCCGAAACCCTGGCAAATGTCTCCTCTGAACAGGAAAGGCCTGACCCTTCTCTCGCACAGTGTTCTGATTTCAACTGTATTTGCAGTTCTTCTGAGGACAGTCTTGTCCGGAAGAACTCTTGATTATTTCTCAAACACTCTCCATTTCTGTATCCATTGGCCACTTTGGTCACAAACAGGAGAGAACTAGTTAACTGAAGCAAAAAAAAAAAAAACAAAGAAGAAGAAGGAGCTATATTGGAAAGATATGGGAAGGTCATCAGGCGAAACAAGTCTGTGAATCTAGTTTTTGGAATGAGGGGAGCCATGGACGCTTCAGGACTCTGGATATTAGGGACTGCAGCACAGTATGCGGCCCTGCTTGCTTCGTGGCACGGATCACCACCTGAAATTACCTGTTTGTGGGACCTTTGTTTTCTTTTCTGTCTCTCAGGCTGGGCAGAGACGACAGCTACTCTGTTCACTGTCTCCACCGCCAGCGCAGAGCCCGGATCAAGGCCGGGCACCAGGGAGCACTCGGGAAACGACTGATGAGAAAGTATACAAATGAGCAAATGAAGATGAGTTGAGCTCCAGGAGTCCCAATTCTCATCTCATTCTCATCTAACTCTAGAATTCTAGGACTTGCAGGACCAGTACATGGAGATCCAAAAGGGAATAAAGTTGGAGACATTTGGAAGCTGGCGAAATAACCATCCCTCTGGTTTCCTCTTGTGTTTAGACTCAATCCAACCGTCCATCCCCCAGGAGACGTTCATCAGCTTTTCTGGAAGAAGGTGCCTCCTGCTTGCCATGGGATATTTTCAAAGTGCCAGCAGATTAGTTGATGGGGAGGCTCAGGTCTTAGAGGATATTGGCTGTCACTCCACGGGGAACTGTCATTTTTCCTCAATACAGAGGAGCTGTGACCTGGGACAGAAAACCCTGAAAAACTGTAAATGTAAAACACACAGGGAGCTTAGGTAGAGGTATCTGAATTAGATCAAATTTTCCCCCCCAAGTTCAATTTGGAGGCGTTAATAAGAAGCCCAGTTTTTTAATGATCTCATATTTGGTTAAAGAAATGCTATAAATACCTGTGTTAAATCCAACTGCTGTGACTGTTAAAAAATGTCACAAGGTTGTTTATTCCTATGGCTTGCTCAGAAGGCAACCTATACTTGACAAACCCCGGTGAGCTATTTGTAAGAAACTGCACAGAAATGAACAATATTAAACTAGGTGCCCATTTATTCCTCCAAGCTACCCGTATTCTTTGCTTTACACTGAAATTCTTTCCCCAAGTTTATCCACATTGTTTCTTTCTAAGTAAAACTTATTAAACAAATTCCTTAGGGCATTTTTTTTCCTTTTCTTTGTCTTTTCTTGACTCTGGTTAAATACACTATTGATTTTGTTTTCAAGGTAATTTAAGGAGGTGATATAGTTCCGATTTGATAAGTATAACCTTAATGCATTCAGAGTAAACACATTTTAGGGGTTCAATTAAAGCTGATATAAAAAAAAATCAAATCAACCAGATGATGATTGACTGTCATGAGGATTTGGGGTGGGCTGGATGAGCATGGAGCTGCATGTTAATAATGCAGAGACAAGTTATAAAAAGGGAAGTGAATATTAGTGGCTGGGGAGGCTATTCCGAAGACACGTGCCCATCAAGGATGAATTAATACTCGGTTTCTTAGAGTGAACGAAAGTAAACTGCAATTTTTGAGAAGCCAACAGTGCTTATTCTAGATGAGCCAAGAAAGACTCCGGGTTTCCAGACGTGTCACCATTCAAGCATCTGAGCGCCCTGGTTCATGTCGCCTGGGACACCAGATTGCCAGGGTCAGTGGGCACAAGGGCCAGAACTGCCCATTGCAAATAGCCTCTCTTTTGCTCGCCCGAGGAGATACCCAGTATCCACCCCACTGGTTGCTCTATAAATTGTGCTGTAGCCTCAGGCCCAAAGCAATAAAACTGGGTCTCAGAGTTTTCATGGAAACAGAAACGTGTGGTTTGTGTGTATATTTCATATTACAAGTATTATATTACATTACATTACCTGTGTATCTCTGTTCTCATTTTACAAATGTGGAAACTGAGGTGCAGAGAAATTAAGCAACTTTCCCAAGGTAAGTGGTGGGTCAAGTACATGATAGGATTGACCTTCATCACCCTGTGAATTGGGGGTGGCCGTGTGCCTGGCTCTGGCCCGTGGAATGTGACGGGAAGTGTGTGTCACTCTGGGGAGGATGTCACCGTGTTCCGGGATGTGCTTTGCTTTCTTGCCGTGGTGACACATTCTAGATATTGAGGAACTGCCATCTCGGGTCTGTAAGTGAGGGTCTCGTGGAGTGGCAATGCCCACTGCCTTGCGGTCGATGTGGATCTGAGCAGAGATAATAAATGTTGTTGCTTTAAGCTACTGCGATTTGGGTTTTTTCCTTACACGTTATGGCAGAATTACATCAGATATCAACGGGAACCTTAGCCTCATCTAAATGTTTTCATTATTTTTTAATAAAGGAATATGTGCACACATCACTTGTGTAATTAGTTAATAAGACGAAACCTCAGATGCTCCGATGGCAGTAGAATTAACCTTTACTCCGTAACCCGAGTAAATTAAGGCATTCTAGATATGCGTTTTCAATGGCTAATGATTAAGGACTAAAACGTCATTTTATATTTAAAGAACTTGGTTATACTGGTGTGTCCTGCTCTGTTCTTTTACCTCCTCTGCTATATTTTAAGGTGAGATATTCAGCTGCCTCCTTAAAGGGCAATTCAACTTCTTAGTTTGTTCATGTCAAAGAAATCTTTTGTTACCAAAGCCTTCTATAGCAACTTTTCTATGCCGGGCATTTAAATGCTGTGCAAATATTAACTCATTAAAATTTGGCAATAACCCTTTAAGTATTATTATTAATTAACTCTCCCAGAGTTAGTGGGTGAGGAAGCCAGGATTTGGTCCGTGGAACTAAATGTGTAGGGTACAGAGTCCCCACCTTCAATTATTACTCTGTTGTTCGGTACCCAGGGATCCAGAACAGCTCCTCAATAATTACTTGCTGAATGAATGAATGAATTTCACTTTACAAAGTCCTTTCATTTACATTCTTTCATTTGAATGTCACAGCAATCCATTGACCATTGAACAAATGTGTCACTGGTAACCCCAAGTCACGGGAAAGAACCAAATCTTGGCAGAGTGACAGGCAAAGTTACCCTGCTAGAAGGTGGCAGAGCTGGGCCTCTGATAGAAGCATCTTAACTCCTAGCTCACAGTTCTTTTCTCCTGCGCTCAGTTCAGAAAACTGAGACCCCCAGGCTGAACCCAGACCACAGGCTACTGAATTTTTAAATTAGTTGGCGGACTCCAGATGAAACACCCAGATTTCTAAGCTGTCTTTCAAGAAAGAAGGAGATTTGGCTGCATGGGGCCTCACTCCTGTAGGGAGCCATCTGCTGGGCCCCGTGGCCTGCTAGGTCCCACCGACCCTCCCGGCAACCTCGGGAGACGAGGAATTAGCAGTCTCTCTTTGCTGATGAGGGAACTGAGACTTTGGAAGGTCCGTAGTCACAGATGGAGGCAATGGTGTCACTCTGGTAGGTATGGCTCTGGGGCTGCCCCTTAGATGGTACCCGTGCTGAGACCAAGCCTGCCCAGGGCCCGGAGTGTGGACAAGAGAAGGTATGAAACAGGCCTCGGAGTGGGGAGTTTCCTTTTGACTGAGATTCCCAGGAATGGAGAGAAATACTTTTCCCTCTTAAGAGACCCCTGCCCTCACTGACTCCCCAGCTGGTCAGGAAGAAAGAGTAGCCACTATTCCACGCCCCAAAACAGATGAGAACAAAGAAAACGTTTTCTTCCTCTCCAAGGAGGGATAATTCTGCCTCTTCATCTAAGATGGCAGAAACGTGGAAGTCTGCATTTTTACCGTATGCCCCCTCTCTTCTGCGGTTTGAGGCGTGTTCTGCTTTTTCTCTGCTACATAACAAATATCAGAGGGAGGTCTTGAACTGCCCCTTCAAGGGACCCTGCCTGTCTCAGGAACAGGGTATTCCTTCCAGAAGGAACATGGTCTTTCCTCTGTGCACGAAGAGGAAGAGAGCTCTGGTGTCTCCTCCTCTTCTTATAAGGACACCAGTCCTATGGGATGAGGGCCTCACCCTTACGACCTCCTTCCAGGCCCCATCTCCAAATGCAACCACACTGGGGGGGTTAGGCCTTCCTTCTTTCCTGCCTTCCCTCACTCCTTCCTTTGTCCGCTGCAGGTATGCACTGAGCAACTACTATGTGCCAGACACATAGAACAGAACATAAATAAAACCTAGTCAGCCCTCATCATGGGGCTCACAGTCCATGGGGGAGACAGAACATATAAAGACAAACACAGAGTCTACTGTCAGCTGGTTTTATGTGTTTCCAAAGAAAAATAAAAACAGTAATAGTGACTGTGATAGGAGTATAGTGAGTTATTTCAGAAAGGCATTGGGAAATGTTTCTCCGAGCAGCCCTGTCACAAACACATAGTTGACGAGAAATAGAGAGCCAGGCCAAGACCCAGGGGAAGCACATTCCAGGCAGGGGGAAATTGCCTGTGCAAATGCCCTGAGGCAGGTGTGACTTTGTACTGTGATTGGCGGGGAGGAGGTGTAGCCAGCACAGAGTGGGTGAGGGGAGAGAAGCAGTGAGTTCGCCTCTCTGTGCCTCAGTTTCCACTTCTGTAAAAGGGGAGGGACCGTTCTCGGGACACCCGCCTCCAGCGTTGCGGTGAAAGTTACTTAAGTTAGGAGACATTATGCTTAGAGCAGTACTTGCCACATAAGTGCTCCATAAGTATCTATCACATGAACAAATACATGGGTGGATTCAAAGTACCCTCCCAGGTTTGTACTAGAGATAGGACCAGAGCTGGACAAGTTGTTTTTTCCCCTCCTGAACAACCTCCAGATGGAGGTTATTCCCCCTGATTTACCCCTTTAACTTGAAACAGTTGCTGAAATTCCAGTTGCTGGTGTGATGGGAAGCAGGTTTTGTTCGCTTTAGTCAAAGGCAGCTCGAGCCTGTGGCTTCTGGGGCAGACGCTACCACCTACCGTGTCACCTCGGGCAAAATATGCCTCCGCCTGCCTGATCTGTCAAATGAGACTAGTCTTGGCGGCAGGACTGAAGTCCATACACAGAAGGGGTTGAGGACTCACAGAGTGAGTGTGCTGGAGTGAGGTGGGCAGATAACGCCCCCCAAAGATGTCACGATCTAATCCCCAGAACCTGCAAGTGTGTGACCTTCCATGGCAAGGGGGAACTGAAATTGCTAATCAACTGACTTTGGGAGGGGGCAGATTGTCCTGGATTTTCCAGGTGGACCCAATGGAAGCGCAGCGTCCTTGAGAGCAGAGGAGGGAAGCAGAGGAGTGTCAGAGAACATGTGATGGCGAAAGCATGGTCAGAGATGCAATGGGAGGACCCAACCCACACTGCTGGCTTTGAGGGTGGAGGAGGGACCCTGAGCCAAGAAATGCAGGAGCCAGAAATGACCAGGAAACAGCTTCTCCCCTAGAACCTTTGCAAAGGAGCACAGCCCCACTGACACCTTGATTTTATGAGAAGACTCATTCTGGACTTCTGACCCCCAGAACTGTAAGACATCATTGTGTGATGTCTTAACTACTAGCTTATAGTGAGTTGTTAAAACAGCCATAGAAAACTAACAACCAACTATAACATCCAATTCACAAGGACCGGGATTTCTAACTCTTTTCCGCTACTGTTTTGCCAACACTTACAACACTGCCTAGAACTTGGTACCTCCTTAGTACACACTTGGTCAATAAATGGGTGGATTACATAGCTAGGTCAATTTAAGCGTTTCACCCCAGGCCACAGTGCTCAGTTTGCCGTGGGCCTGTGACCTGCCCATCCCCCTAGAAAAGCTACTTGGGGTTTATTGCTAGGAATGTTGGGGCAAAAAGAGCTCTCCTTTGGATGGAGCGCCATGTGGCCCTAATGACAGGGACAGCCACTGGTGCTACCGTGATGGTGACCAGCGGGGAGCAGGGTACAAACAGTGGGTGTGAGGGACGAGGTGTTGGGCAGAGCAAAGAACAGAGAAGCAGAAAAATTCCTGGGATTTGAGCCCAGTAACAAGTTGAACTCTTCCACAGTCAGTTAGAAAGGAGAAGGGCTGGGTTCGGTATTAAACGGAATGTTGATTCTGAAAGCTGCAGAGCTTGAAAAGAATCTGTTTCCTGAGCAAACGTATGTGAGGGCAGGAAAACATGAGCTGGCCTCTAATCAAGATCACTTGTCTGCACAAACTCTCGCGCACAGAGTAAGTGATCCCAATGCACCCCCGCTTAGGACTTCTGTTTGCAAAGCGTTTTAAAAAATTTTTAAATTCCCATCGAGGCAACTATTCTTAATAGCACGTACACAGGGTAGATAGGGAAACTGAGGCTTGGGGAACTCACTCATTTAAAAGATACTTATGGAGGGTACAGCAAAAGAGATGAAGAGAAGCCCTAGCCAGGCAATAATCGAGGTATCAACAAGATAGAAGATGAGGCAGCCCAAGTCACAGCTTGGTGAGGGAGCGGGGCCTTGAGCTGGGCTTCCCGGGGCAGCTGGGTCAGCTACTCTGTCTGGTCTCCTCACTCCAGACAGCGGTGGAGGTGCCATGGGGCAGCCTCCTCCAGGACACCCCAGGCTGCCTCTGTGGTCACCGACTGACCCAGGGGTTCACTCCCATCCTGGCACCACTTTTAGAAAAAAAGTCAAAAAATTGTTTTCTTTTGCAAAAACAAAAAAAGTTCAGCTCCCTATTAGTGGCTCTGGAATTCTATAGCAGACGACTATGACTATTTGGCTTGAAAAGGATTTGGGAGAAGCTTCCATTGCCGATGAGCATTTTCCCCTCCCGCTGCCGCACCAGGTTCGTTTATGCCTGAAGTGCAGCAATCCCAAACCCTGAGACGCCGAGGTTTGCAGCACATGGTTTCAGCACATGGTTTATCTGCACGACTGCCAAGCACGACAACGAAAGAACCAACAGATCCACCTCCCGAAGGCCAAGGGCTGGGGTATTTATGGGTCAGGGAATAAAGCAGCAGGGCGGGCTGAGCCTGGGGAGTGCGAGGAGCACGGGGAAAGGTGATTGGAAAAAGGTGCATCATGTCCTTCTGCGCAGGCGTCACTGAGCCACGGGCCTCTTCTTGGGGCTCGTCCACAAATGAAGGCACTCAGCATAATCCGGGGGTGGAGCTTTCAGCCCTCTGACGTCAGAAGGTCATCAAGGGGACACTGGCGCATGCCCAGTTGGAGGGTCAGTGGTCCTATCCAGTCTTAACCAGCTCAGCTCAAGCTAAGCGCAGCTGACTCCAAGTTCCTGGAAAACACCCTGAGCAAACGTCTTATTGTTCAGGCCACTTGCCGCTTGGAGGACCTGCAAGTCCTTGATTAGTGAAGGCAGGTGAAATGGATTTGACTAATGATTACCCACGGTTTCACTTCCAGAAACAGAGGCAATGACGCTTCCCCGCGCCCTTGAAGCTAAGTGGGGCCGTGGGACACACTCGAGACGGTCGGTGTGGATGGAAGGGGCATCGTGTGTCACTTCACCAAAGCACTTCACGGCAGGCGCAGGAGCTCCGAGGCTCTCTGCCCTGCACTGTGATGTGGGCAGCCGGTGCTGCAAGGTGGAGCCCCGGATGGCTGAGTCTACTCAGTGACACTGCCCTCGAGGGCCACCTGGACCTTCAGTGAACCTCACATGAGAAAAAAAAAATAAGCATCGACGTTAATACGCAACAAACAAACTTTTGAATGGATTACTACTGAGATTTGGGGGCAATTGTTACTATAGAGTAACCCCAGCCCTATATGTTTAATAAGGAGCTATAATGATGGGTGGAGGATACTTGTCTTGAAGATGCCTCAGCAGAGCATCCTGGTTCTATTTGGAGTGTATGTCTCAGATCAATACAATTAAGATGAAACAGTTTTATAATGGTTATTTTATTCTTACTTCATATCTTCTCTTGGTGGGGCCCTAGTGGACATCGCAGGGGCTGGTGAATGCTCTTTCCAAGCCTTTGTTGGCACTCGCAATAGTAAAGGATATTAAGCCAAGAACTCAGGTGTTTGGGGATTTCTTAAGGGCCAACTCTTATTGCGACTTAATTAAGAAGCTCAGCTGAGAAGCATCAGGCTATTAAACAGAGGTTGACGGAGCCCTGGTTGACTCAGAGCTGCATAGAGACACAGCCTTTATTAGTCTTCTTTGCTTCTAGGAAAGCAAAGTAGGTTTGTGTTCCACTTGGGACTAATCCATTCGTCACTGAGAAATCTCTGAGGACAGGCAGGTCCATTTCAAACCTAATTTGCAGTTGGCTTTTCATTTTAGTGGTTTTGGAATGGAATTCATCTGCCTAACCCCTAGAGTGCTTGGTTACCTCATGCAAATATCTAATACTCACAGTGAAATTTCCATAGAACACTAACAATTTGTTTTCCCTGATATCAGCCTCATTTGTCAAAGCTATCGATCCAGGCCCATAAAGAAATGTCTCTCTCGCCCCCTTTGTAATGGTTTTATGCAAATAGCTTTCATGACTTAATTCTGGGGAAACGTTTAGGGAGAAAGAAGACAGGGAGAGAGAAGATGACCAAGGTGGCAGATAAATAGAAAGATGGAGGGGAAGGAAGAGGGAAGTGGAGGAGAGATGGGGTCATGGAGAGAAGGGAGGCAGGAAAGAAGGAACAGTTCAGTGCCAGGGGCGTAGTAAACTAGACTTTCTCTGCAACACACAGTTCCTTCCCTGGGCACTTCACAGCACTGCCATGAGGACACAAGTAAGACAATGATCCTGAAAGGGTCAAATACAGCTCACTTTTGACACTTACAGTTCGAGCAGAGAGAGAAGAAGCCAGAACAATAATTTTGTGAGTGGAGCAAAGATTACCTGACAGAGGAAGGCATACCTAGGGCTCCACCGTGCTTTCCAAGGGGTATATATATGGGCAGGGATGGTTCAAAAGCTTCTAACTATTCTTGTTGCCTAAACTGATCTGCCTGAGAACGCTCTTGCTGTGTTGTCTGCAAGTCTGTTCCCTTCTCCCAACCCCCCTTCACAATACTCCTTCTCGAATTTTGCAAAAGAAAGGCATGGTTTCCAGCCATGAAAACCCTTCCCATGGTGCTTTACCTCTAGGTGTACTTACCTCCTAGGCATCAAAAAAGGGACAATTGGGCTTCCCTGGTGGCGCAGTGGTTGCGAGTCCGCCTGCCGATGCGTGGGTTCATGCCCGGGTCCGGGAAGATCCCACATGCCACGGAGCGTCTGGGCCCGTGAGCCATGGCCGCTGAGCCGGCGCGTCCGGAGCCTGTGCTCCGCAACGGGAGAGGCCACAGCAGTGAGACGCCTGCGTACCACAAAAAAAAAAAAAAAAAAAGGGACAATTAAGCACGCTGGCACGTGGGCCAGGGCCCCTCTCATCAACACTCCACCATGCTCTCTATTCATCTTTTGAAGAGATGCATTTCCAATATAAATATTCTTTTACTGTTTCAAAATCATCACATTTTGCTCCTTATTTATACTATTTTCATGAGCTGAGTACTACTGATAATTCAATCCAAAATACATTTTTAAACCCTTAGGGACTTCTGTTCACAGTAAACTTTAAAATTTACATATGTATTTGAAGACCACAGAGACAGAGATCTGTTTTACCTGAGCTGCCCCAAAGTGCCCAGGCCACCTGATTGTACAGACTCATCTCTCAACATGCAGATGAATCCCAACTTCCAGAGACCACTGGGAACTCCCATATTTGCAAAGAGGTCTGTGGCCTAGATTAGGTCCCCTTAAAATGCAGCTAGTCACAGGCTGCCTTCCCACTGAAACAGTTCCATGAATTGGTTTCTGTTTCCATTCGGCCTGTAATGTGGCCTCATCCATTTCATTCATCTTGGTCGCATCTGCATCTCACTGTTTCATTTTTTCCAAAAGAGCTGTTTCCTGGCTAAGACCATTCATCTTTTAGACTTCTCCAACTTCAAAGGCTGTGCTGAGAGTTTAGCTAAACTACTCCATAATACTGAACATCCGCTGAAAGACTACATTATTATACACAAATATCACAGAAGCCCTTTTTAGCCCTCACACTCAAGTTCATGCATCTGGTATTATTTATTCCATTTGGTATCACACTATTCTGTTAATTAGATCTACTAAGTATATATAGTATTTTACGTGGTCACCAGCACCTCTATAAAACAGTCCCTCTTCCAAACAGTAGCCAGGATCCAGGTCTTATCGTGGAAAAATAAAAATTAGAACATCCTAACAAATATTCATCTAAATATGGGAAACTATCTGATGAACATAGTTATAGACTATAAAGGTAAAAAAAATAAATAAGAAATCAACTGCTCCATAATATTGCTGCCTCAGCATCCATTTCGTGAGGCCAAGCAGCCTTCAAGGGCCTTGGATGGACACTGGCCCCTCCCCCATGCCCTATATGACAGCCTGCAGAATCACAAATAAATGAAAGTTCCTGATACGACTCCCCAGCGACCCTTATGATAAACACAGCCTAGAGCCTTCCCCTTATGCACTGTTTAGATCAAATCCCCCCACCCCCTCACAGCCCCGAAGCTTACCAAAACCCTGCTCTTTTTGTTTAAACTGACCCATCTGGCCTTAGTCTAGGAACCCCACAGCCCTACACCTGCAGACCCTAATAAAGGCACGTGCCCCAGGTTCTGCTGTACCTGCTCGGTCTGCATCCTGCCTTGACCTCCCCAGGTAGCCCCTCCAGGTGTGCCATGTACCATGTACCACCTCAAGGACCTGTGAGTAATCAACTTGTGTATTTCACTTTCCCTGGCAGTCTTTTGTAGAATCTGTTTCATCCAACACCCGGGACTCTATTTAACAAATGTTAATTTAACAAAGTTGCAACAGACTGGAGGTTGGACTTCTGTTTAAAGATCATTGTTCACCAGGAATCTGAATTTTAATCAGTTATTATTTACTTGAACACAACATAGATGGGAGAAAAGTTCAGCCCTTTCCGGGTTCCAAATGCTGAGTGGTGGGTCAGCCTTATTCACCAGCTAAAGGGTCTTGTCTCACCCACCAGCTTTGCTGTAGGACAGTCAAATTCATGCCCCAGAAAAGCTACACATTGCTGCTTATGATGGGGTGTGATGGTCATCAGAGCTATTTGCTAAATATACAAGGGCATCCTTCCTCTGGATAGCATTGCACTTCCCCACCATATTTGAAGTTTGGTGCAGCCATGTGACTGGCTTTGCCTGTGACATGTGAGTAGAAGTGGTGTGTGCTATTCTTGAGTCATTCCCTTTAGCCACATTATCCTCCACCAGCCATGGTTGTTTAATAGAAACACCTGTCGAGATGAAACCTGGGTCCCTGAATGAAAACAATGTGCAGAAATCCCTGCTGTTAACAGGTGGAAATGCAGCATTTATGAGAATTAACTATTTCTTATTTTAAACCACTGAGATTTGGGGATCTTTTGTTACTGCAGCATAAGCTAGGCCATTCTGACTAATACACAGTCATTTACTAGTTAAAGTTTCATTTACAACTTGTAAATCTGTAAATTGAAGAGTTCAACTGTGTGCATTTTATTTTGCTTACTGTGCTTTTCTTTCACCTGTAGAACCTTGGTCCTTTGCATGATCTGCATTTTAAATCTGCCTTTTGGAACAAATTCGGAAAACTGCCAAGCTTGTACTCTCTCCTTGGTATAAGACTTCAGAAAGGACCCAGGAATTACCACCATGATTTATTCTGCTGCCGGCCAAAGCCCTTTGACCATGGGGGTCTGTGCTCAGGGTACTAATCCTGGAGGCTGGGACCCCGGTAACATTTCTCGGCAATTCCATTTTCTGCTTTGACCCAGGGTCAGAGACACTGGTCAATAAGCCAGCCGCTGTCCATCAAAATTTGATTTAAATAAGAATGTAAACAGGAAGGTCTTTTCAAGAGAAACGTCATGTGCACCTAATGGAGACCAGAGAACAAGATTCATCAGCCCTGGAAACTCAGGAAAATTGGTGAACCAGACCAAAGGGCATGACCTGTAATCCAATGAAGCTGTGACAGACCCAGCTGCCATCCTGCATGTGTTCATTCACCTGGTGATTAGTGAATCCTGAAGGCTGGTGGGAACCTTCACTCCTTTAAGACAACAGCAACAACAAAAATACCCAAACTCCAACTTAGATAATCATCCATTGCAGACCGATGAAAAATCTCTTTGTGACTAGAAAGATACTTTTCTCTCTATGCATGGAATTGCCTCCCCATTTGTCTGAGGCCTTAGCAGACCAGGGATCCAGCATTCTTAAACTCTGAGTGGTACCAGAGCACCTAATCCAGCATCAAAGTCCTGAATGAGGTCAGCTTCTCCTGGAAAATTCTTAAGGGTATGTATCATCCCATTCTAATGGTTCTGGCTTTAATTTTTCCTCTCAATTTCTTAACTGTAGACCTAATTGAAACCACACAAAGCTACTTTATTCCTCTCTCTTAAAGGGACAGAAGGACACCTTCTGGAGGAATGAAGGGAAAGAATTGATAACTTGTGGATCCTTTTTGCAGAACCAGCTGAATCTAAAGACCTAGCAGTGACCAGTTATTCGATATGTCATCAGAGACCCTCTACAACCCATTGCCATGTGTCTGCAATCTTATGGTCACTACTTCTTCTGGGCTGAGATACTGGACACCCCTTTTTAAATGTAAACATATAACTGAAAGATTGTTATCAGTCAGGACACTTGGTTGCATGCAACAGAAAACCCAAGTTAAATAACTTTAAATTAAAGGAATTTATAACATCAGATAACTAAGAAGTGCAAGGAGTAGTTTGTTAGTTTCAGGCACAGCTGGATCCAGATGCTCAAATGATGTCATCATGTCCTGACTAATGTCTCCTGGTCTTTTACTTCCTCCTTTCCCTCTTAGGTCCATTCTTAGAGAACCTCCTGTCAAGGCTGCAGGAAAGACTAAGTCCAGTGGGAAAGAGTCCCTGCCTCAGTCCCAGAAGCCATGACAACAGTCTCTTTGCATCTCATTGGTCCTGAGTTTGTTACATGTCCATCCCTGAATCAGTCAGAGTCATCAGGAAAGGAAAGCCCTGCCATCTTAGTCCACCTGACACCAAGGGTTGGCCAAGCCATTTGGGTGAGAGTTGTGGGATAGTTTCCCAGGGAAATTGGGGTTTGTTTACCAAAAGGTGGTGCAATGGATTCTGGGTAGCCTCCAAAATGTTCATTACAAAAATCTTATGAATTGAACAGATTTATAAACCGAAGTGGGATGCACAGAAACAAAGTTTCACTCTCCTTCTGAACCTATTTACCTGGGTTGACTTCTCCAATTATGTACCTGTGACCTCGGAAAGAGAAATCCCCTTAGTGTTGGGACACAGAGAAGGAGAGTTTGGCCTGTGGAAAGGAACAAAAAGGTCCTAACACGGTGTACTAACCAAGATTGATAATGGGAGTGTAGATTTTCCAAATGATAATGTACAGAGGTGATCTCCCCACGATAAGGGGAAAGCAATGTGGGGAGGCAGAGAGGTAATGTCCACAGCACCCAGCCTCCCGTGTGAGGAAATTTCAACTTTTCTCCACCTGCCCCCTCGGTACATCTTCCATGTATAGTCAGGGACCTTTGGTTACAAGCAACAGAAACCAGCTCTGGCCAACCTAAGTGAAACAAAGTTATGGAAGGTTCACAGACTGGAAGGAAAATCTGAAGAAACATTTTCAAGAAGGATAAAAACCTAGTCAGCTCTGGAGTTCTAGAGGAAATTAACTGATGGGCAGTCTTTTCAGGGCACCACCATGTGTTCCAGCCAATAGTGGAATGTGTGTCTCTTCTCCTCAGATCCAATTCCCATGTGAGAGAGTGCTTGATTTTTCTAGCTGTAGCCAGGGTGGGAGAGGGGAAGGCAGTCTTGATCCACAGACCCACCAAGGTGCCACCCAGTTGGTGGAGAAAGTAATTCCCTCAAACAAAATCAAGGTACTGTTATCCAAAAAAAAAGGTAGGGGATTCAGGGCATAGATTCTGGCCTGAGAACAAAAGGGAAAAAGAAAAAGAAAGGAAGGAAGGAAGGAAAGAAGGAAGGAAGAAAGGGACCGGGGCACGAACCCGCGTCCCCTGAATCGGCAGGCGGACTCTCAACCACTGCGCCACCAGGGAAGCCCTAGGCTTTCATTTGAAGAAAGTCTTCACACCTAACAATTTTGAGAATAGCTGCTTCAGTCTAAATTGGGATCATTTCATTTTAAAAACAGTCATTTTCAGCAGAACAATTCAGTCAAATATTGTTCTAGTCAGGGTCACATGCCCACTAAAGTTGGCCCCTGTGTATTGGTTGTCTCTTGCTATAGAACAAGTTATCCCAAATTTTAGCAGCTTAAGGTAACACACATTATTATCTACAGTTCTGTGGGTCAGGAATCTGTGTGTGGCTTAGTTCTGTCCTCTGACTCTGGGCTTCTCACAGGCTACAATCAAGGTGTCCGCTGGGGCTGTGGTCCCATCGAAAGGTTCGCCTGAAACTGGGGATCTGCTTCCAAGCTGACTCTAGTGGTTGCTGGTAGGATTTTTTTCCTCACAGGTTGTTGATCCGAGGGCCTCTGCTCTTTGCTGGCTGCTGGCTTGCTCCTTTACCCCATGGGCCTCCCCAAAGGGACCTTACAACATGGCGGCTGGCTTCCTCAGCGTAAGCAGCTGAAAGGACAAGAGTGTGAGAAAGGCTGAACCCCATGGGGCTGCATTTGTTCAACCCCAACTTCAGGAGTGACATTCATTACTTTCACTGTATTCTACTTGTTGGAAACAAGTGATCAGGTCCAGCCCACACTCAAGGAGGAAATTACACAAGGACATCATACCAGGATGGGAGTCATTTTAGAAGCTGCCCAACACACCATGTCTGACAAAATTTTGGAGAGTTGTTAGGCTCAATTGTGAATAATTAACAGATTGCATTTTCTTCTGTTTCCCAATTTTAGGAGAGATCTCTCTCCTGGAAATAGCCCTTGTTCACACAATGGTTATGAACAGAAATTCTTTTGCTTTGCTGGCCTCAAACTCATAGGAAAATGTGACATTTCAGGCAAAGTGTTCCTCTCTTGTTAGCTGAATTTTGTCTTTTCCCCCCTAACTCATGCTTTTATGGAATGTCGAAGCGGATGGGAAAATTGGATTGGGTTTTCTTTTTTCTCTTTTTTCCCTTCTTTAAGGGGAAAAAACTTGGCTAGAGTTGAGTGCCTCCTAATCCCCAATAGAAATCTGACATTTTCATTTTGCTTTTTCACCCTCTGTAATCCTCACACAGCCCAAGGTGGGGGAGCGGTGCGTCCCTCCAGCAGAGTTACAATAATCCCATCCAGTAATAACAAAGACATGCCTGAGGGTTCCAGGGGAGATTGAAATGTCCCAAGCCCATCTCTTTTCTAAGGTGATGAAAAGTTGATCTGGGCATGGCCCCAAGTGTTACTTCTCAGATTCCAAGTGGCATTGTCCCTGGCGCCTCGCCCTGCGGGGAAGGGGGATGCTTGTTAAGGGTGGGCTTCACCAAATGAGCAGGAGGGGTGACCAGGCACCAGGCGTGACCAGGCACCAGGCTTGGGGGATTCAGGATCCCTGCAGCAGTTTCTCACTGGGGCAGCTGTTTGGTTCTGGCAAAGACCAGGGCACCATGGAGATGAGGAAATAGGCAAAGAAAATGAGTCATCCTGGCTCAGAGCCCAGAAAATGCATGCTAATGCCTTCATACAGACAAAAATAAGATTATAAGAGATTGAGTGCAGAAAAAGCCCAACCTCAAATGGTACTTCTGTTTAATCCATCCACTCAGAAACCCAATTGTTTGCTGAGATCCAAGGTGTCAAAGAGAAAACCATCACTTTAGTGAAGTTGTTTTTAAGTTAATTCTTTCCTTTCTGCAACTAATACTCCACTAGGGTAGACAGCACCCAGCCCTCATCCACCTTCTGGCTTCCCCTCCCCTTCCAGCCCCACAGGAGGGTCACGCTTTCTCAAATCTTGAAGTTATGTGTAGACGTGATCTTGCATGGGCAATGAAATCTGAGAGGAAGTGACATTGTTTGCAGGTAGAATCATTAAAGATCTGGTGTATGATTCTCTCTAGTCTCTGGCCATGCCATGGGGATCGTGGGAACACATACTGATATGGTGACATCATAATGTGGTGGAGCCTCTGTCAGCCTAGATCCCTGAGAGTTTATAATAAACAGAACCCCTCTACCAGCCCTGTTAAACGTAGAGAATGAGTTTTGTCGTGCGAAGCCAAGATGATGTTGCTGTTGTTACTGCAGCATCACCCTGCCTATCCTGACTCGTGACTCCATCCTGCACCCCAATCTCCTGTTATAGAGACATTAAAAGCTCACGACTCCCCCTAAACTTAGACTCAAATTAAGACTGGCTCTCAAGTTCCTCCAAACAAAAACAGAGACTGGTTACAGACAAGACGGCAGCTAACTTCAGCCAACGGGAAACACTGCCCCCAAACACAGTGAACACAATGAAAAGGAAAGGAGCATTTAAACACTCTGTCACTGAGAACAGACACTTTAATGGTTCTGTCAATGGAGATCCAAAGTTGAAAATAGCCACATGTACACCTTTCAAGGTCTATATTTCAAATGAAACAACAGGAGGAAGGAACCTGTGGGACTAAGGTGCTTGGTGCCATTTGGGAATTATTTGAGCTAAATAATTGCCATCATACACATTATGGTGCACATTTTTTATTTGGATCTTTTAAGAAATAGGAAGGAGAAGGTAAGAAAAAATACATTCTACACAAGAGACTGGACAATTGATCATTAACCACAGCCTCAGAAATCAAAGGAGTGTAGATTGCTTTTGTTCCCATAATAAGTAGGCTGTGAATAAATGCAAGAAGATTCCAAAATTATGAGTATGAAGCATTAAAACTATAAGCATCAACTCAGCATAGTAGATTAATGTTGTTTTTGCTCCCCAGCATTCATTCACATGACTTTTAGTAAAATCATGACCCCTTTTACTTTCTTGGGGGTCTATCCCCAGCCCACACTGGAAAGCGTTGATTCTACCCTCAGCTCCAGGAATGAATTGTTACGGGCTTAGCTCAGAAACCTATTTCTTTCTGCCCAGCCTCGTGTTCAGTTCAGAGAGGAACAGAAACCCAACAGAGCCCTGTAATGAATAGTCCCAGAATCCTGCTGGGTCATTAAAAGCTAATCTATATTTTTCTCACTCATGAATCTGCAGGTTAACTGATGCATCTTTGCTTCAGACTTCAGGTCAGGTTCAGCTCCACATCTTTATCCTGGGCTCCTAGGATGCTCAGAGCCTGTCCTTCTCATGGCCCTACCTTAAGGACAACAGCCCAAGCATCCCACACAAACATATTTAAGGGGTCTTCTCACGTCACATCCACTCATATCCCGTTGGTCAAGTCACATAACCAAGACCAAAGTCCCTAAGATGAGGATGGAGCTCTGCCCACTCTCCAGGGAAGCGCCAAGAGGCCACATGGCAGAGGAAAGGGACTGGGAACGCTTATCCAATCTACTGCACCCACTCAGCTCTGAACCACTTAGCAACAAGAGCAATCACCTTCCTTTTCTGTTGAGTTGGGTTTTCATGTTATTTGCAACGCAGGGGATGCCGACCAGCAGGCCTCACGGTTCCTGGCCACACTGGCACTCGTGTTAATCTCTTTCAGAAGCACCTCAGAGACTCTCTAAGGGAAACCTTAGTCGGTGAAAGATCAATGACAGATGACAACAGAGGTGCGAATAAAGCTGTAGGATACAGGCCCTTCTTGCTTCCAAAGTGGTATTTGGGCACTGACTTTGAGCTGTGAGCAGGGACATCAGAAAATTCAGCCTGAGGCCAAGGCCACCCTGAATTAAAGGACTTACTGAATCAAAGACTTAGGAAATGAAATGAGCTTCTATTCCTTCCAGACATTCACGGTCACTAAAACACACAGTCCTCTTGTCCTCTTGTTGACACTATTAATTGATGTATAGACGTGACTCAGACAGCTGAGCCATGCCTACAAACTGAAAGGACTTGGGAACTGTTATTGATCCTCTGTTTCCATCCCTCGGAACATCTTAAATGTAAATGAAGCTGGTCCAATTGACCACTATTAGCCAAGATCCTTCAGGGCCAGGCCTTCCGCAACACAAGTGTTAGGGAAGCACCCACTGGGGCTAGCCTGCTAGGGTCTGACCGCAGCTCCTCCTCTTCCAGGCTGTGAGATCCTGGGCAAGTGGCTTCACCTGTCTCTGAGCCTCCTTCTCTGTATAATGGATCCATCACCCTCACGTCATGGGACGTGGCTAAAATCACAAACTCTGGAGTCAGAGTTCCGGGGTTGCAATCGAAGCTCCTCTACTTCCCAGCCATGTGACCTGGGCAAGTGACTTCAACTTTCCATCCCCCAGTTTCCTCATTTGTAAAATCCGGATGATAATAGCGCCCACCTCGCTGCATTATTTTGAGGATTAAATAGGTTAATAAAGTGCTCAAAAGAGTTCCTATCACATATTTATCATTCAATAGGTATTGATATTACTATTAAAATTAGTAGTACTAATAGAATTTTCCTTCCTCTTGAGAAAACAGAATTAATCACAAGATTATCATAAGTATGATGACAATTTCACCTGGTTCAAAGTAACAGTAACCTTTATTGAATGACTTTGTTGTAGGTGCCTGGCACTCTGCTAAGCCGCTAGTGTGCATTACCGTATTCAATCTCAAATCTTTATCATGAGGAGGAGGATAATGATGATGACGATGACAGATATGACAATGCATTCTCCGTCACAGATGAGAAGTATGAGGCTCAGAGATGTCCAGGGGCCTAAGTGATTAAGGTCACACAGCAAATCGTGACAGATCCAGGATTTAAGCACAGGCCATCTGGTTTCAGAGCTCAAGTCTCCCTGTCTCACTATTTTGCTTTCTCAGAATAGGAAAGGTAAGAGAATAGGAAAGATAAGAATGAATGTTCATTCATTCAGTAGTATTTATTGAGTCTCTCCCATGTGCCAAGCATAGAACAAGACAGGGAAGGTGCACTTACCTGTCTATCTATCCATCCATCCTTCCGTTCACTCATCTGTCCATTCTTCATCAACCGTCATCCCATCATCCATCCATCTGTACACAACACCCGATAGTTCTAAGATGTAATGCCTCAATCGCTAGCAGAGTCATGGGATGAACCATGGGTCTCCCTAAGAGGCGTCACCATATCCTTTTCACTGGACCTACTGTGTCCAGACTCTATTCCTTAGTCCACTATGCCAATCTCTGCTGCCCCAGATCCTAAGATTCACACCCCATCTCCAAGATACAAACGCCTCCTCTGGATTCCCAGTTGGTCACTGGTTGGGAGCTTTGATGCATCTTGTTGCTGCCCAGGGACTGATCATGGCACAGCTGGTCTATTATCAGGTTTCCCTGGCTCAGGGCTCCAAACCAGTCAAGTCGTCTGCACACCTCAAGATGGGAACGGTTGCAGGCTGAGTGCCATGATACTTACTTTTCAGCCTCAGACACTTCGTCAGCTGTGTCTTCATTTTTTAAAACACCATGAATTAACAGTGGCTTAAATGTTAAGATTTATTTGGTTTCAGCTGGGCTACTGGACTCAGAAATTTATCTGGACCAAATATATCTTTCAGGAATATTTGAATGGATCTTGTCATGTTAAAGTTGAATCTTTAAAGAAAATATACATATTCAATTCTTTAATGAGCTGGATGCTGAGGTTTGGCGGGGGAGGTTTGAAAGAAATAAAGTTTGACATTTAGCTTTGAATCTGTGATTGACAGTCTAGTTAATTAGCACAGTTCATTTAGATGTTTGGCTTAATTCAGGTGACTAAAAAATACTTATTCATAGAATTAAATATATATGCCAAGTAGTCACATTTCCAAATTTTTGGAAAATAAAATTTGGGGTAGAAAAATGGAGGTTGTGATTTATAATACAGGGTTTTCCATTGCAGAGCTCTGGTGGTTTGTTCTCCTGCAGTATTCATGATGGTTCTACCGTGTTTCTTTCTTTTTTTTTTTTTTTTGTGTGTGTGTGTTATGCGGGCCTCTCTCTGCTGTGGCCCCTCCCGTTGCGGAGCACAGGCTCCGGACACGCA
>NC_041227.1:12336512-12393601 GCF_002837175.3 Physeter macrocephalus | reverse complement strand
CCCCTGCATCGGCAGGCAGACGCGCAACCACTGCGCCACCAGGGAAGCCCTACCGTGTTTCTTAGGGACAAGATCACAGGTCTCTGTAATGCAGATCCCATTTTATACATTTAAAGGAGAGAAGGAAGAGTAAGAGAAGGAAGGCAGGGACATATTCAGCTGCTTGTTTGCTTTTATTGGAAGATAGGACATTACAGAAAATAAAAAGGGGGGAAGAGGGAAGGAAAAATCAAAAGTGCTGATTAGAGAAAACTGAGCAGAGACACGATTGATTAGGTTTGTGTCAGAGCTTGCTTGCCTGTCCAATATTCCTTCTTTCCTTCTTTCTTTTTAACTTAAGACTTATTTTTATTTCAAGAAGCAGTATTCCCAACTAAAAACATTTACCAGGTTCCCTTTCATCCTGGGCATACAGATCTAGCCAATGGTTACTAAACATAAGCTACAGGGTGGTAACTCTAGGAAAATTCTTGAAAGGGAGCTAAGTCAGCAGACGAGTGCCCTTTGTCATTCTTTGTCTTCTGAAATTTGGTCTTGTTGGCTGGAGCTCTGGCAGCCATCTTGAGACCATGAGGACAGGACTCACACTAAAGATAGAGGAGTAGAAAGCCAAAAGGAGCCTGGTTCCTGATGTTATCATGGAGCCATTATAATATCCCAGGACTGCCTACCTCTAGAGTTGTTTGACATGAGGAAAAATAACGCCCCAAATTACGGGGCTTGGGAAGAAGGGTCTCTGTAATTTGTATCCAAAGTAAACCTCAAGAAACTTTATCTCTATTTTTCAACCACCCATAACAAACCACCCACTAAGGTGACAGTGTGTGTACTTCTCCTCTTTCCAGGTGAACTCTTTTTTGAACTGAAATGACAGATTTTTCTGCTACTTTTTCCATTTGCATAGAAAATGTCAAATTATAATGTATAATTTTCATTTCACCGTACTAACAAATCCTTTGTCGAAGTCAGTAACTAAGGAGCTCATCCAAGAAGTAATTTCCTGATCATCAAATTTTTGAATAGATACATATTTTAATTTGCTACCCCTGCTGGGATGCCTGTTGGCATCTGTGCTAAACACTGGAGATTTCACTGTTATTTTTCTGAGATTGATACAAGTCAGCCTTCAGATAACCTTCCTATGCATTTGTTAAGAGGCATCATAGAATCAGGAAATCAAGAGCTGGAAGGAACTTTAATTAAAGTTGAGATTTGCTTATGTAGTAGGGATAATAAAGTTTATAGAAGTTGTCAGGTGTCAAGGCACACCAGAGCCTTGTTTGATACTAGAAAAAACTATAGATATTCCAGAATTTTCCCTGGGGTGGGGGTGAGCTTCCTACCCCTCTACCCAAATCTTTCTGATCCAAACATGTCTGAGATTGCATTCCTCCCACTTATTTAGTTTGGATCAGCCATGGGTATAACCGAAGGTGATCCAGTCAGAATTAATCCCAGGTCTTTTGTGGAAGCTACTGGAAAACAAGCCCCCTTTTGTCTGAGAATCTCAATGAATGCAAGGATACAGACACTGGGGACCTCTTGCCCACAGCAGGTCCCTGAACCAATACCAACATGTCCTGATGACTTGATTTGCGTGCTGAATCCAGCTGTAACTGACACCTGCCTAAAATGACCATGTACCTTACTGTCCAACCCAAGATTCTTGTGGAAATAAATGGGAGCACTATTTGTAATTATTACAATGATAATTAGCAGGCATAAATCAGGGCTGTCCTGGGCAAACTCTTGACTGACTTCTCAGTCACACGAGACAAGAAATCCTGTTCTTGATAAAGCCACTCTACATCCCCACAATAATGTCTTCTGTTCAAGTCAGCCAGAGAGTGGTTCTGTGCCTCACTGATAGGTTGACAAAAGAATTTTTTATTCAGATTGGGTCACTTTGGAGAGTGAAAGAGGCTGCTATTAATAAATTAAGGAGGCAAACAGGCCCACAAGGGGACTTCCCCACTCAGACCAGGACATATGCTCACCCTCAGTACCGAGCATCTGAGTGTCGGGCCCCAAGCTGGGCACAGAGGATTCCAGGATGAATAAGGCATGAAGGCACAGGAGAGGCGTTCACTGTGTTAGTAAGAGACATAAACACCTAAAACCACAATGGCAGCAGCAGATGCTGCATGAGGGACCACAGGTGAAACCTATCTGCTCAGCTGCCCCTTTGAATTGTGATCACGTTTTCCCCGTTTGCTTTTGTTCGGTAAAACCTGGTGATGACAGATTGCTGAGCACAACTGACTTGACCTCCTCCCTTCCTCTGGCATTTCCTGAAAAATTCCAGCACTTCAAATAAAAATGGCGGGCCATCTGTGGTTTAATATTTGAGCTCCTTTCTGATCCTCTACGATGAGAATTTCAGCCCAGGAGGCTTAGAGATGGAAACCCGTCATGCTTGGGTCAGGAAGACAGTGGGGATGGAACAGAGAAAAGGCTCAGCCACCCTCTCCACCCTTTCCATCACGTCCACTCTGGATCAGATCTGCTCTTTATTTTTTTTTTTTTTCGTTTCTGCTTGGTCACTCACTCACTGTGTGATCTTTTTCTTTTTTAAACATCTTTATTGGAGTATAATTCCTATAAAATGTTGTGTTAGTTTCTGCTGTATAACAAAGTGAATCAGCTATACATATACATATGTTCCCATATCCCCTCCCTCTTGCGTCTCCGTCCCACCCTCCCTATCCCATCCCTCTAGGTGGTCACAAAGCACCAAGCTGATCTCCCTGTGCCATGCGGCTGCTTCCCACTAGCTAGCTATTTTACATGTGGTAGTGTAGATATGTCAATGCTATTTTCTCACTTCGTCCCAGCTTACCCTTCCCCCTCCCCTTGTCCTCAAGTCCATTCTCTGCGTCTGCGTCTTTTTTCCTGTCCTGCCCCTAGGTTCATCAGAACCATTTTTTTTTTTTTCGATTATTGGGGTGGGTCACCCTCCCATGCTCATCGACTTTTCTTCTGAAATTGAAACATTATCGTGACTTTCCTCTGCAGAGCCTTCATTGAAATTTGGTGGGATTTCTTATCCACACAGTCAAGCCTGTTATCTATTTTTAAGTCACCGCCATATGATACCCAGGCTGTCCGGACCAGGCTGCAGGGCTGGCCAAGAGGTCAGCAGTGGGCACCACTGGGGGTGTCAGGATGGTCACGTCATCCTTTGCTTCCTGATTTACAGACACACAAGGGCTTCCTGTGTCCTGCCCTCCACTGACCCCCGCTACATTTTTGGTCCTAATACCACCCTTGACTGCAAAATAGAAAGGACCCTTTTATAAACCATCAACATATGTTGTTTCCAGGCAATATATTCAGAAGGCTTAAACATCAAAATAACATAAAAGGGTACGCATTTCATGGGTTCACCCCACTCTGAGTACCCCACTTCGCTCAAAGGTAGTTACTGTCCTGGTTTCCAATGTAGCCTTCAGTGCTTCTTCATGCGAACACAAGCATTATAAACGTACATAGCCTCACATTCTCTCCTTATACACACAAAAACACCATTCTGTATATATTGCTATGCATCTCGCTTTTTACCATTTACAAGATCTTATATCCAACAATATTTATACCATAATCCTGTATCTTTATTTTAACCATTCCATGTTTCAGTGTGTGGACAGTTCATAATTTTTGTTTGTTTAAGTTTTTGTTTTTAACGAGTATCCTGTAATGGCAAATTTCTCTTGGTGCCTCTGTTTGGTTCTTGCAAACAATACTGTGATTTGTAACCTTGATCATTAAGTATTTGCACACAAATACTTGCAACATAAAGCCCCAGGGTTCGGATTGGCTGGCTTAAAGAGTAAACGCCTTTGTCAATTTTGTAGATATCGCTAAAATGTCCTCAAAGGGGCGGCACCATTTCACCCCCACTAGCCACTTTTGGGAATGCCTGTTTCCCCGCAGCTTCATCAACACGGAATATTGTCAAACTTTTGGATTTTTGCCATAAGGGGAGAGAAAAATGGTACCCCAATCTAATTTGCCATGATCAAAACCATCTATATTAAAAAGTCATCTAGGAGGCCCTACACCAAGTAGCCCCACTTGGTGTCACTGGTCACACTCAGTGGGGAGGACAGACGGTGCTGCCCCCGCTGTACCTGCCACAGGACACTCCCCAGGGCAGCAAGGAGTTTTTGTTTTGGGAAAGATACAAAACACATGCCAAAGGTCTGCCTGTATTGAATGGTCAGCACACCGATGCTGGCACCTTTTCCAAAACTTGTCACTTGAGGGAGAGCAGAGGTTCAGTCTCTCTGGCCAACCTGAGCAGTACAAGCTGCGTGCCAGGTTACCAAGGGGACTTGATGAACTGGAACATACCTCGCCACCCGACAGTGAGTGGCCGTATTTCCTTTTCCCGGGATAATACTGGATTTCATACTAATAACCTCAACAAGAGAAAGGCATGTGCCTAACAGCTAATGTCTACAGAACACGTGTTTCTGCTCAATTTTTGCCTCTTTATTGCTCTGTCCGACGCTGCGATTCTTTTTGCTCCATAACAGCCTGAACCCACTCATCTGTCTTCCATCTAATTCAAGTTGAAGTCTATTAGGCAAACTAATTCCTGGCCTACTTATGTCCCTTTTCACAAATTACTGTAGCCGATTCTCCTGCACTGCAGGTTTTTTCTTTTCGGGAACCAAAAGCTGAAAAAATTCTGATGATGTGAAAAGAGATCTCATACTCTTTTTCATGTTGGCTTAAATAAAAGGTGACAATTTGGAATCCTCTTGGGACAACGTGTCCATCTAGCATAAACAATATACTGCGATTTTTTTTTTAAAGAAACCACAAAGCAGGAGAAGGTGTCTACCTTTACTTCCACAAACACAAAACTAATTCTTTGGAAATCTGTATGTCTCTGGGTAAACTCATACCACCTCACTCAGATAAAACCCAAATCCTCACAGGGGCCTACAGGTGTGGTCTGGTCTCCCCATCTCTCTGGCCTTTTCTGTATACCTGTCTCCTTCCTTCACTCTGCTGTGGCCACACTGTTATGCTCTGCTACTCAAACATGCCGGGCATGCTCCTGCCTCAGGGCCTTTGCACTTGCTGTTCCCTCTGCCTGGAATACACTCTCTCCCCACATATTAGCCTGTGTCCCTCCATCACTGCTTTCAGCTCTCTGCTCCATGTCAACGTCCTCTGAGGAGCCCCCTTGCATCCCAACCACACCATCCCCTGCCTCACTTTCCTTCTTAGCACCTGCCACCTCCTGGTTCACTCCAGATACATTTTATCTTGTTATTGATTGTCCCTGAGCGGAGGTGAGCCCCATAGCGTCAGGAGCTTCGCTGATCCCCTGCTTTACACCTGGAGCCCAGAACAGTGCCTGACACATAACTGACACTCAATAACTTCTTGAATGAATGAATGAATGAGGGATCCAGGGTTTCATTGGGAAACCAGGCAAAACAGAGCAGTCATGGGAGCCCCAAATGCCAAGTGAAATAGGCTACATGAACTTTAAAGTGTCCATAAAAAAAAAAAAAAAAGCCAAAACCACAGGGTTCTATGAAACCTTTTTTCTTTTTAAGTATAATACCTCCCAATCTTTATGGTTTTTGCAAGAAACCAAGTAAGTACACTTTCATCAGCCTTGACTGTTTTTTTTTTTTTTTTAATAAGCATTTCTTTGCCTCCCCAGCAGCCACTGGAGCTCCTGGGTCCCCCAGATGCCTGGTCGTGGGGTGGTTTGCACTTTGGGGCAAACGAGGCCAATGTGAGAAGTCGCTGCCGTTGTCAGTCAAGGCCAAGACCCACAGCACCAAATGTCAGCCAAAGACGGGCTCTGTAATAAAGGCTGCTCTGCCGGAACATTTTGCATAATTGGAAGGTGAGGTTAACAGCAATAAGGAAAACTAACGTGGACCTCCAACGGTTTATGAAGCAGATACTGGAAAATAGAGGAGAAGGTGTCCAACCAGCTCAGCCTGACTCTGTTATTTACTCATTTTTCAAGAGCAATGGAGCGGGAGTGGGAAGGACGCAGCAGGTTTGGGGAAAGTCACGGCTGTGGAGTCCGGTCAAGGACTGGGTGGAAGTTCACCTGTCCTCTCTGCAGATGTGTGGCCCATGGTGGCCTCTCCCCAGGTTATAAAAGTGGAACAACGTTGATGAGAAGACTTTCTACCTGTTTAATTAAGCCCGGGGGTAGGTGGGTGTGGGACAGGGTTGGGTGTTGTTTGTAACTGCAGCAGCATCTTGCCTGTCCTGACAGATGCAAATTCTTCTGTGGTCAACCGAATAATGAACCCCTCCGAAAGCTGTTCACATCCTAAGCCCCAGAACTTGTGAATATGTTACCTTCCGTGGAAAAAGGGTCTTTGCAGATGTGATTAATTTAAGGGTCTTGAAATAGGAAAATTAACCTGGATTATTCAGGTGGGCCCAAAGTAATTTCAAGGGTCCTTGCAAGGGAGGAAGGAGGGTCAGAGTCAGAAAACAGGCGACGTGACCACAGAGGTATAGAGAGCAATTGGAAGATGCTACACTGCTGGGTGTGAAGATGGTGGATGGGCCATGAGTCAAGGAAGGCAGGTGGCTTCTGGAAGCCAGAAAAGGCAAGGAAACAGATTGTCCCATCAAGCCAACCCACTTTATTTATTTATTTTTTATTGGAGTATATTTGCTTTACAATGGTGTGTTAGTTTCTGCTGTACAACGAAGTGAATCAGCGATATGTATACATTACTTATGTCCCAACCCACTTTAGACTTCTGGTCTCCACAACTGTAAGAGAATAAACTTGTGCTTCAGGACACTAAGTTTGGGGTAATTTGTTATAGCAGTAATAGGAAACTGATACATCTCCTGATGATTCTGTAAAACAAGCAACGCTTCAACAAGCCTCCTTCTCCACATCTCTTTGATATGTGTGGGTGTTCCTCAAATTTAGATTTTTAAACAATGGATGGCTTCTACAAGATCATTTTCTTTTTTAAGAGAGAAAATGAACTGCTAAAGAAAATGTCATTGAAAAGTTCTGAAATGTCTGAGATTAAATACACAATACCAGTTACTAATCCATCCCTCTCAGTTTAATACACAAGCTCCAGGTAACTGCCATCCACTCTTCCCATGACATTTTTGGTGAATCCGGCACAATTGTTGGCCCGGGATGGAGAGTCCTCGGACCAGGCCTGAAGGAGCTCACAGAGACGAGACCCCCTTACCGAGGAGAGATGAACCCGAGTGTCCCCATCCCCACCCTGTACTTGCCCTAGCAGCAGACATGCTCCCCTCCATTGCATTTAGATCCACAGCTGCAGGAAACGGCAGGACAATCACCTTGCAGGGTGTCGGAGCCCCAGTGTCACTTTGCATTTTGCTCCCCTGCATTTAACCCAGGAGGGGGTTAGGGAAAATCACAAACCACCAGCGCAATGAACAGTCCCCAACCTTGCCAACTTTTGTCTAGCCTGTCTGCATGTTCCCTGCGTTTGTGGCGAAACCCCTTTCCTTTCATTTATCTCCCCAGGAACCCAAGATGGAGCAGGCCTGTGGACTAGGTGGGATTCTTAATGGCTGGTTTGATTGCTGAGGTCTGAGCCGTTCTCTCAATTTGGTCACAAAGGTTAACGGCGCTCCATCAGCAGATCAATTAATCGCTCACGTATGCGGACGTGTTTTCATCCCCTTTCAGGCCACAGGACATGTTATAGACAGACCGCCATATCATTTTAAAGCCGTGAACATTCTAATTGCTTCTGAGCTGTCTACCCTAGTACACAGCAATTTTGAGCCTTTGTGCAGCTGATTCTGCATAAGCTGGTAATGGGTACATGGGGAGAGTGAAGACGAGATTGGATGGCTTTCATTTAGGATGGCAGGAATGGCAATTGGAACAGAAGTTGAAGAATCATTATTAACCTTGCCAATGACACCTCCAGAAGCTGGGCAGCAAACACTTTAAAGATATCTGTGTTGGACACTAAACTTGGTCAGTGTGACCTTGGTCAAGGTCAGGGTTCTCTGAATCCCCACTTAAAAGGTAATCGTTTCCAAAGGGGTGATAATAAGGCATGGCTGGGGGTGAGGAAGCATGTGCAGTCCAGAGAGAAAAAAAACTAGCTCATTAACAAGTCGCTTTCACCATTCACTGCTCAGAGGGATGAAAGAATGGCAAGAAAGTGAGCATTTGTCCAGCCTTTAGTCAGAAATTCACAAACAGAAATAGACATTACCACCAATAATGATTATTATACGTTCATGTATCTTTAGTGTGTACCTCCTATTTGGAGTTTCGAGCACACATTTCCCGCCCCCCCCCATCTTCTGGTAACTGTACCTTGATAAATAAACATTCATGCTCCCACTCTCCATCCATGGGGTTCAGGATGAGCGCCATGTCTGAGTCTAAGGGTCTGAGTCTAAGGAGTGACCTGGCCTGGCCAATCAGCTGGCAGATCCCCCCCACCCGGAAGTGGTTCAGGACGAGCACCTGACCAGAGTTGGTCCAAGCAGAGTGAATCCTCTCCCTGGAGGGCGAGTGACTGGGAGAGATGCTCTCTGGGGCAGGCACTGCTGGAAGTCCACCCAAGAGCTTGCCCACCCTTATTCCGGCCAGCAGAGCCTATCCCCCAGTCTAGAGGCAGAGAATGCACTACTTGCTTTCCCATCCTCCTTTGCAGTGGGTTGTGGGCACATGACTCAGTCCTAGCCAGTGATCCCAGGGAGCATCTATTGCGGGGGAAGGAGAGTGCTCCTGGGAAAGATTTGCCAGATCTGGAAAAAGAGAGTTGTGCTTGACAAGAGGTTTCCTTTCCTAATTTTATTGGATGTTGTTGTATCAGTACACAATGCTTGGAAATATGACAGCCATTTTTTCACAATAAAGAAAAAAAAGAAAGAAAGCTACTCAGATCCCTTACATTTTGAGTTACTCAATTACTCTCACAGCTAACTACATTCAGTCTTCTGGTGTGGAAAAAGAAAAAAAAAGAACTTTATAATTAACCCTCTTTAAGACAAGATTTTGTTACTTACATTCAATCTTGTAAAACTTGCTGCTGGGAGCCATGTTGCTCCCCTATTGAGACCTGGAACGACACTATTATGAAGAAGAATAAAGCTGGAGCGGTATCCTAATGACATTGTTAGAGCCCCTGGATCCAACTGCACCTGAAGCTTTATCTTTGAGTTGTTCAATTATATGAGCCCACACATTTTCTTTTTGCTAGTTTTGTTAGGGTTAGGTTTCTCTCACAATTTAATACATCAAAATTTATAAGTTCTGTGTAACAAAGGATTGCCTCAACAAAGACAAGGAGGAGGTATCTGGCTTATACATAGCAAAGGATTAATTTGATATGCTCCTATAAAGCAATAAGAAAAATAAAGTTTGCTAGAAAAATTGATACAGGGATATAAATGGATAGTTTACAGAAGAGATATGCAAATGATTAATAAGCATATGAAAAGATTAGAACTTGATCTTTGATTAGGCAAAGGAAAATGACAATTAAATATCCTTTTTTTCACTTATCAGATGGGCAAGGCCAAGCTTGCTAGGGTGTGGTAAACAGATATTCCTATTGGTCTAAATAAACAGGAACAGGCTCTTTGGCAGGTACTTGGCAATAGCTGTCAAATTAAAATAAGAATGCTCATACTTTTTTGTGCAAATCAGAGTCCAGGCAGGAAAAGAGAAACCATTCTAATGTGAAAAACAAGTAGTAAGAATCAATTAGTTGTGTAAATAAAATCAATTGTAAAATTCCAAAATGACATAAAGGAAAAGTCACATCCTATCAGTTGTTTTGTTTTGTTTCGGTAGAGTTACGTGAAGTTAGCATGGCTGGATTCACCACCGCCATCAACTCCCCGGATCAGACCTGGGAAACCTGGGTGGGATTCTGGAGCAGCCCCTCCAACCCCATCGGACTTGCCAGGAGATCCTCACAGCTGTGGGCATGTCCCCCGGGCAGCCTGAGGCAGGACAGGCCTGCGCTCCCCACCCTGCATGGCTTCTGCCTCAGTGACCCCTTTCAGGTCCCCGTTTGTGACTCCCAGGCGCAGCCAGCACTCGGGGGCTGTCACAGAAAGAGCCTCCTTCACCATAGGGCTTGCGGGACCGCTCCTGCCTTGGGATAAAAATCCCCATTTTACCTTTGCTTGCCAAGGGCTGGGACCCTCAGGGACACTAGGAGCCAGTGAACAGGCCAGCTGCTGTTGGCCTTGAACAGCCCCTCTCGCATCTGTGATCTGTGTCCAGCAGGGCCTTGGTTCAATGCACAGACAGACCTGGGGGAGCCGGCATCCTGGACCAGATGCAGCCTCTGGTCCCCACGCAGCCAGCCCGGGGTTGTTTCTTCGGTTGAGCTACACACATAAATAAATATCCGAGTATGTGGATGGATGCCTGCCTGCTTTGGATCCTATTCACAGCTGGTCTATCTCGAGTAGCTGAGACCAGAATAGTTAAGATGGGGGCAGACCTCTGACTCTGGGCCATTTGCACGAGGGCAAAGGTCCTCACGGAGACAATCATTGTATAGATTCTTCACTGTGGTTATCGTGTGCTTGTCTTATTCCCCTGCTCAGCTCCAGGCTCTGCAAGAACTAAACTATATGCTTCCAATTTATCCTCATTCCTGTCCCCTTCCATTCCACACAATAGGTTATGGTCTCTCAAAGACAGGTCTGGGGCTTATTAAAAATGCAGCTTCTCAAATCCCACCCCTAAATATCGAAGTTGGGCCCAGGGCATCAGACATTTCCATGAGCTCCTCAGGTGATTCACAAGCGCGCCTACCTTTGAAACACTTTGCAGTAGGTGAGAAACAGATGTGTGCTTTTCTGCCCATGAAAAATAAAGGTGGTCCTTCTCTTTGAGAATTTAATCTGTTTATATTTGACACAATTATTCCTACGATCTACAGGTTTTCCCCGCTTTCCGAAAATAGAGCCTTCTCATGAGACCTTTCCTACGCCAAAATGGTGCAAAGCAAAGAAGCAATTACCTTAGAGCACATCTTGCTAACAGATGCACAAAATCAACTGAGATAAAGCACAGATGCTCACAGATACAGTTCAAGGCTGCAGGGCTCGATTCTGAGATGCTGAGTGTAGTTCCGGGGCTTCTCTCTCACTGCTCTGGGTGTGCACTGCGTCTATAAAGGTTTGCTGCAGAAAATAGCATTTCAGCTATTTTAATTTTTCGCCTGTCTTGTAAACGTGAAAATTCTCTTTGGATTTCTTTCAGTAAGCAAAAACAGGTACTCATATAGGTCTTTCATAAAAACCAAGTGGCATAAAGCAAACTTTCTAAAAGCAGGGGATACATGTATTGGTTTTCTATTTACATCCCCTTCTCTCTTCTTTACTGCATTATTTTGTATTAACCAATAATAATTACTATTAGTCTATTTTGCAAGCTTCCATTAGGTTGTCAATTTTACCTCCATCATTCTTTAGTGGATATCCGGTAGATGTCAACATATATTCTCAACTTATTAGAATCTACATTGAATTACATCTTTATCACTTGGACGACAGAAGACCTTTAGAACCCTTTAAAACCATTTAACCTCCTCTGGCTGTTGTGTCATCCTCAGCAAGTACTTTAATTCTACATATATTGTAGAGCGCCACAGGTTATTATTATTGCTATTTTGTATACTCATGGTTAAAATGAAGTTTTCAATGTATTTACCCTTTCTATTGCTCTTTATTTTTCCTGTAGTCTTCATTTAAAATTGTTTCCTTTCTTCCTAAAGAACTCCATTTAAGAGACACAGATGTAGAGAACAAACGTATGGACACCAAGGGGGGAACGTGGGGGGGGATGAATTGGGAGATTGGGATTGACATATATCCACTAATATGTATAAAATAGATAACTAAAAGAATCTGCTGTATGAAAAATTAATTGATTGATTAATTAATTAATTAATTGGAAAAAAAAGAACTCCATTTAATATTTATTTTAAAGCAAATCCACAGGGGCCCAGAAAGTACATCTATCTGCTAGTTGTATAATTAAAAATTAATTATAAAATTCCAAAAATGGCAAAAAGAGAAAGATCTGCTGACAATGAAGTATCTGCTTTTGCTTCTATGAACACATTTATTTATATTCACTTTCAAAGGATAATTTTAATGAGACTGGCAGTTGTTTTCTTTCAGGTATGTATTTCTGTCTAGCGTACTAGGGGTTCTTGAATCTGTGAATTAATCTCGCTCATCAACTTTGAAGAATCCTCAGTTGTATATCTTCATATAGCACTTCTGATTTTCTCTTTCCTCTCTTTTTAGGATCTAAGTTATGCGTACGTTAGAACTATTACCATGCTCCATATGGCTTAATGCTCTTTTGTGTATAGGCGTACCTCAGAGATGTTGCGCCTTTTGTTCCAGACCACCACAATGAAGCGAATATCGCAGTAAAGCAAGTCACCCAAATTTTTGGTTTCCCAGTGCGTATCAAAGGGAACCTTGTGGTTGGTTTGATCTTCTATCCAGACCACTAAAACTCTCTCCACATCAGCCATAAGACTATTTCATTTGCTTATTATTCATGTGTTCACTGAAGTAGCATTTTTAATTTCCTTCCTTCAAGAACTTTTCATTTGCATCCGCAACTTAGATAACCGTTTGACACAAGAGGCCTAGCTTTTGGCCTGTTTTGGCTTTCGACACACCTTCCTCACTAAGCATTTCTAGCTTTTCATTTAAAGTGAGAGACATGCAACTCTTCTTTTCACTTAGAGGCCGCTGTAGGTTTATTAATCAGCCTAATTTCAATATTGTTGTGTCTCAGGGAAGAGGAAGGCTCGAGGATAGGGAGAGAATTAGGGGAAACACCAGTTAGCAGAGCAGTCAGAACACACACATTTATCAAGTTCCTCGTCTTATATGGGCACAGTTCATGGTGCCCTAACACAACCTCAGTATAACACCAAAGATCACCGCAGACCACAACAACAAATTTAATGGTGAAAAAGTTTGAAATATTGCAAGAATTACCAAAATGTGACATAGAGACATGAAGTAAACCAATACTGTCAGAAAAATGGCGCCAATAGACTTGCTCGATGCAGGGTTGTCACCAAACTTCAATTTGTACAAAATGCAATATCTGCAAAGCACAATAAAACTAGGTATGCCTGTATATGCCATCCTTTTTGGTCTCCATGCTTCAACATGGATATTTTCAACAAACCTATCTAAACCTTTGTCTGATCTCCTCTTAGCCAAATAATTATATTTTTAATTTCAGTTTTTATATTTTCCAGGTAGCAAATATTCACATGAGCCCTTTTTAGATATTCCATTTCTCTAATAAGTTTCTCCATTGTTTGATCTTTTTACTGAATATGTTAATAATACATATTTTGCAGTTTATCTCTGATAGCCTCTGATAATCCATCAGCTGTGAGGTTTTTTCCTTATTGTTTATCATTTTTTTTCTCTTGGTTTTTGGTTATTAGGTCTCCTTTCTGATATGTCTGGTAATATTTTTCACTGGCAAAGCATTTTGTTTGAAACATTGCAGTGTCTATGGATGATGCTCTATTTCCCCAGAGAATTCTAATTTATCGTTTCTTTTTTTTTTTTTTTTCTGGCAGCCACTATAGTGAGGACAGATTATCGTGATTGTAATGATTCAAGACTGATTTTTCTACTTTATGGGTCCAGTTTATTTTGGCTTGTCCTTACTTCCCAGGACAAGTTCTTTGAGGGACTCAGCACAAACCACCGTTTATTTTGCAAGCCTCCACCTATTTGGTGATCACTGAACTCCAAGTTCTGCTGTTATGGCATCACGATATTGGTGAAAACCGCTTAGTTTCTTGGCCTTTCAGCTTCTTACTTTCTGCTTGTCTTCTGAGCCCCTTGGTACAGCTTAGGAATCAGCAAATGCTTCAAGAGGGAAAGTGCTACAGAAAAGCAGACCCACTTCTAGGGGGTTCTCTGAAATCTTGGGTCCTCAAACCCTGGCTTCCTTGGTAGCCCCAAATATCAAGCTGTATGTCCCCAGAACCATGAGCTTGTTGAAAAGCTATCAGTTTCTGTGACTCTTGGCCCCTCTCTGCTTACAAATTGGCAAATTCCTCAAAGGGAAAAGAGGTGGAGAAAATAGGGCTCACCTCAGTGCATTTCCTTTCTGTCTGCACCGTTGGCCCCTCAAGTCCTGGCAGCCTAAGCTGCTCTCTGATGTATTCAAATAGGTTTTTCCCCTAGTATACAGCTAGTTTTTCTCTTGGATTTCTTGAAAGATGGGGTTCTCTTTTTGAGTACTGCCATCTCTCCTAACAGAAACATGGTAAATCATGTCAGTAACTAGTGTCTCATGGAAGCACAAATGATATTCCAGAAATGGACACCCTCGAAGAACATCTAGCCAGAGCTTCCAATCTTTTAATATATAAGTTCTATTTTTATAGAAAAAATACAAGTGATTTAAATTTTACTGCCTAATTACTTTTGAGACACTGTGCTTGGAAACAATATTCAAGAATTAAAAATTTCAGAAATTGTAGCACAGGTGTTAAAGCACAGATTTGGAAACCAAACCACTGGGGCTCAAACCCTGCCTTTGCTCCTGCCAAGCAGGTGACCCAGGGTAAGTTATTTCACCCCTCTTGGTCAGAGTTTCCCTGTTTATCAAGTGGGACTGAATAGAGTATTGCTCTCATGGTGGGGGTGAATGGGAGAATCAGACAACTTAATATCCATGAAACATGTAGAACCCAAGATCGTAAGTCTGAGAAAGTGTTAACTACAAACATAAACAAAATAATTTGCAGATTCCCTCTTTAAGCTGATTTCAGCCCACCGGCACGAGTTTTAAGCACCTGCCCTGATCCAACCTCCTTGCTCTACAGATGGGGGCACGTTTGGGGCACAGAAAGGGGAGGAGACCTGAAAACATACAGCTCGTTAGTCCTAAAACTGGGTCCAGGACTGAAATTTCCTCTTGAGCATTTTATCGATTAAATCTGTGTGCCCTGGAAGCCAAGCAGCTAATTTCCATTGAAGGCAAAGGGGTCGAGGCTCCCTCAAACTATAGGTAATTCTCTAATTGCCGTGTCTGCCCGACTTGCTTGTGATCATTAGCAGAGCCCCTCGTGCTCCGGCTGAGAGAGGAGAGGGAGGCCAGACGCATCACCGCTCATCTAAATTTTTAATAATGCTCCAATCTTCAGATCATCAGGTAATCAAACCCAAATCAGCCCAACACTCAAAGCCAAGAATAATGAGGGGAGTGAAAGGGATAATGTTTCTTTAATGAAATTTTCATCAATGCAGATTTCTCACTGAATATTAAGGTCTTGGCTTGAAGCCAGCATCAGAGCAGACTGCTGTGACGTTGACCTTTGTCCCTCCGGGGAGACACAGTGCACAGTCTGGCTGCACCGGCTCTCTGATGACACAGGTGGTCGTCCTTGCAGCTCTCACAGAGGAAGCGCGGGAGCCCAGGGCAAGTTGGCTCAGGCCCCTCCGTCCTTTCCAGAAGGTTTCTCTGCATCTCAGCCCCTCCTTGGCCCCCACCTGCCCCTCCTGAGACCCACACACCTTACTCTATAGCACCGCCATTCTCCCAGCTGCTCGGGCCAAATCCTTGGAGTTGACCTTGGTTTGCTTTCCTCTCACCTGCTCTGTTCCCTGCATCAGCGAATCCCATCAGCCCGACCTTCACAGATGAATCCCAAAGCCGGGCCGTGATGATCCCGCCCTGTACCTTCCCGACCCCCCAGCATGGCTTCCTCACGGGTCCAGCTGCCGTGCCCTCGGTTCCAGAGTCTGTCTCCCCACACGGCCTGAGGGTCCTTGTAAAACGCACTCAGAGCCCGGCCCTCCTCTGCTCAGACCCGTCCCGGCTCCGGCCACGCACAGCGAAACCCAGCGGCCCTGCAGGGGCCCACAAGGCCGTGCACAGCTGTGGCCCCGTCCGCTCCCTGACCCCAGCCCCACCGGCCCCCTGTTACCTCCTCGCAGCCACTCTGGCCCTCGCTGCCCCTCGCACGCAGGCCCCGCCCTGGCCGTGCCCTCGGCCTGGAGCCACCTCCCCCGCGATGCACGAGCCCCGGCTCCGGTCTCCAGCACCCTTGTCCCTTGTCACCGTCTCAGCGAGTCCCCCCAGCAGCCCGTCTGACCCGCACCCCTCCCGTCACTGCCTCCTCGTCCTGCTGCACTTCCCGCTCAGCAATCGTCACCGCCAGAACCCACATGCCGTCCGTTTGCGTGATCATTGTCTCCCGCTGACATGTGAGCTCCAGGAACAGGGACCTGGCTTGCTGTCCTTCCGCGCTGCCCAGAGGAGAGCTGCGCACAGGGGAGGCGTCCCACACGACTGGCTGCACGAATGCACACACGAAGGGCAAGGTCTGACCACGCTTTCTAGAACAAGTTCACAGTATTGACAGAGCACCCGCTATACGCTGGGCCAGGTCAGGTCCTGGGATGCACCAGAGAACAAGAGACAAAGAGCCCTGCCTCGTGGCTGCCCTCACCTCCAGCGCCTGGACGGACACCGAACAAGCCAGCACGCGGGGACCAGCATGAGCCGCAGTGGAGCCCTCGGGAAAGCGCTCCTGCGACGGCCCGTCTGAGCTGAGCTCTGGAGAACGAGGAAAACCCATCACGTGAAGAAAAACCCGTCCTGTGAAGACTGGGGAAGAGGCAAAGGTTTAGAGTTTTCCAGAAGCAGGGCGGAGGGCTTGCCTCCCAGCGCAGCGACCCGGGGTGGGGGGCGGGGCAGAACGAGCTGGGAGGGGCCCTCGCGATGACATCGCAGCTGATGCTCATTGATACTCTCCAGGAGCCGCTTCACACACAGTAGCTCATTGACTCTCCACAACCAGCTGACTGCCGTGAGCCCCTTTGACAGACGGCGAAACTGAGGGCGCAGTTCAGTGCCCAGTGTCCCGTGTCTGTATCTCTCAGCCATTGTCCCAACAACGATCCACAACTAAACCCCCAAACTCAGTGGCTCCCCACATCTCAGTTCACAGGGCTGCGGGTCCTCTGGGTTCAGCCGATCCGAGCTGGGTTCCACTGCGCGACTCTGCTTAGCGTCACTGAGCTACTGGGCTGGACCTCAGGCTGGGGACCAGGGTCGAGTCAGCCCTGCAAAGCCCTCACCCGCCTTAGAAGGGCAGTTCCCTGGGGCAGGACCTTCCAGAAGCCAAGAACCAAGCCAGGCCTCACAAATGCACTTCCAGCCTCTCACTGCATCGAGCCCACAAGGGCCCCATTGGCCAAAGCGGGTCCCCTGGCCACCCCGCATCGTGGGGAGGCCTTTGAAGAGCTGGGAGCCACGACCCACTGAGCACGGGCACGTCGGGGTGGTGACCGACCGAGCCGCGCGCTCCCGGCAGCCCAGCTCCGCGTCCTCGCTCTAACCAGCAGCCTGCACCGCCTCGCAGTCTGCGGAGGGGAGGGGTTTTAACGTGGGAGCAACGGGGAGCTGTACTGGGGTTGAATAACCTCTCCCCGCAAAATTCACGTCCCCCTGGAACCTCGGAATGTGACGTTCTTTGGAAAGACAGCCCTTGCAAGTGCCATCAGTTAGGATGAGGACGAAGGCCGCGGGAAGACGCACAGGGAGAACATCATGTGACCCTGAGGCAGAGACGGGAGGGACGCAGCTCCCAGCCAAGGAAGGCCAGGGCCGCCGCGAGCCATCGGAAGCTGGGAGGGAGGCGGGACGGATGCTCCCGGAGCCTCCAGAAGGAGCCAACGCACCCACCCCTTGATTCCAGATTTCTGGCTCCTAAACTGGGAGAAACCGGTTACCATTGTTTGAAGCCACCCAGTCTGTGGTAATTCATTAAGGCAGACCTGAGAAACTCATCCTGAAGCCTCCAGAAGGTTCTCAGCAGGGAGCACCTGATCTGATGAGCATTTTAAAGACCTTCTGGCTGTGACAGGCAGTCAGTAACGTTTCTGTCCCCAAGTTCAATTCCTGAGGGATCTGCCTCACCCGGTTCTTGCCTCAGGCCCTCCCATGAGGTGACGTCAAATTCGGGGGTTCCCCTGCTCTTCACGCCCTTCAGACCTCCTTGTCCTTGGGCGAGCCTTTCCAGGGCCCTGCCCGCCCCACCGCCGCCTCTGTCTCCTCTGAGCCGCTGCTCTGAGCCACTTAGCCTCCGGCATGTCCGCGCCTTCTGTCCCTGCTTTCCTCGGTGATGCGTCGAAGGGTAGAAGAAGCTTCCACAGCCACCCATCACCCCGAAACACACCACGCTAAGCGGGTCCCCCTCCTAATACCGCAGGAATCTCAGCCTCAGATGTGAATAAACCCCCTTTTCTCCTGAGCCTCCGTTTACCCTCCCACAAAAAGAATGGGTTTGACTAAACAATTTCCAAGGGCCCTGTCTGACTAGAACGTTCTCTGATTTAAATATTTAGTTTAGAATTCTTAAGCGTCCATTCTCTGATTCTTCTCACTCATCCAGTTACTCAACAAATGCACATCAAGAACTTACTGTGTGGTTGGGCCAGTTCTGAGGGCAGGAATCCAACAGCAAGCAGACAATGTTCCTTCTCTCCTGTGGGTGACATTTCTGTGGGTGCAAATGACCGTAGAAGGTATAAAACGAGTAAATCAAGTTCAGATGGTGACAAGTTCTGTGCAGGGGATAGGACGTAATGCAGGGATGCAGACACTTCTTTAGACGGTGCACAGGATTGTTCCCTGAGCAAAGAATGGAAGGTCATGGGGAGAGCCGAGGAGGAGCAGCTGGGGAGGAGCATTCCAGAAGAGGGGCAGCATGTGCAAAGGCCCTGAGGCAGGAAGGCTCTGGGATCTGGAGGAGGAGCAGGAGGCCAGTGGGGCTGGAATGGAGGGAGTGAGGGGGGCAGTGAGGGACACAGTTCAGGGGAACCTGCAGGAATGGGGCTGGGCCTTGTGGGACCAATGAGGGGTGGGGTCCCCTTTCTCCCAGGTACAGTGGGAAGTCACTGCAACATTTACTCAGGGGTGACAGGGTCTCCTTTGAGTTTACAGAGCTCACTCTCCCTTTGGGTGTGAGCAGAGGGTAGATTTTGGGGTGGAGAGAGGAGGGGGCAGGAGGACTCGGGGGGCAACTGCCGTGACCCCAGGAGGAGGGAGTTGCCGACTCAGGTGAGAGCAGGGCGGGGAGAGGGGCGGACAGACCAGCGCATGTTTGAATTTAGTGCATTCACTGTAGCTGGAAAAAGAGGGGGAACCCCAGGACGACACGTGGGTGGTCACCGGCCCGAGTGACTGGCGTTTGGAGGCGTCACTTACTGAGAAGGGGGCACTGGGTCATCTGAGCTTCGCTGAGAACTTGCCAGATCTGAGAGCCTGAGAGCCTCTGCCTCCCAAGCAGCTGGGGAGCCCCCTCAGGGCCACCGGGAGCTGCAGGGTTGTGAGCCGAGGGACCCCTGCACAGGTCACCAGCACCGACCTCGGCCTGAGGACGGACCCGGCCCAGACATGGGGGCAGCGGGAAGCCCAGCGCCCAGGGCGGCCTGGAAAGAGCCCCGCCCGGACTCACGGAGGGAACCCTGAGGGGCCCGTGATCCTTCTAAGAGCTTCACTCCCACATCCTCCATGACCCCAAACCAGCGCCGGAGGAGCCCTGATGGTCAGTCCTAACGGAGCGCTTCACGGCTGCCGCTGGACTTGAACGAGGCCGCTTCCTCAACCAGCCTCCTCCAGGAGCCTGTGCTACAAACTGGGAAGGAATTTAACCCCAGGAAAATGGCAAGATCTCAGATGCTCGGCTTCATCAAGGACACGCTTCTCATTTGTCCGGCTCTTCTACTTCTCAGAAGACGTGGGGCCTTCATTTCATACGATAAGGCATGTTTTCAGGGCAATTTGAAAGAAAGGAAGAGGAAAAGAGGGAGGGAGGAAGGAAGGAGAGAAACGTGAGAAAGGAGAAAGAGGATGTTCGACTTCAGGATGAGAATCCAAGATCCTCGGGTCTGTTTGGAGGCTCTGCTGACCGGGCATCAAACATTCAGCCAGGTTTGCTCGTTTAAATTTCTGAGACATTAGTGCTGCTTGGTGTTGGGTTTTGGGCAAACAAACATCCTCCTATGAACCCAACCCTTGCCCGCATTTTCCTTTTTGAGACATTGGTAACATCCTCAGATCAGCACCAGAAACTCCCATTGCCGGGGCAGCCCTGCCAGGAGCCATGATGGAGGAGCTGCCCTCGGCCCTGCTTCCAGCTGGGAAGGAAAGCCTGGATGTGGAGGACTTTCCTGGGGGCACAGTGGCCTGGGGAGCAGGATGGGAACCCAGTGCCTCCCCGTCCAACAGCCCCTCTCTCGCCGAAGAGGCGGCCTGGAGGACTCGGCTGTTTCATGTTCTGGAAAAACAGAGGTTTCGTTCCTGGTCGGCCTTGGCCTTCAGAGGACCTGACCTGGATACAAATAGAGGGTTTGCAAGTTGGGCGGGACTGGCTTTCCTGGCTGAGTCCAACTTCTGGACGGAGTCCCGCAGGTGAGACCCATGCTGCCCCCTCGGGTGCCGCACCCCCTGTCCCCAGGCAGCCGCCCGCCCTGCAGCCTCGGGGTCAGAGCTGCGGAGGATGGACGCTGCTCCTGGAGGTGCATCCTTCATCACAGCCACAGGCAGCTGCTTCTCAAGATGCATCCCGACATCATCCAGGAGCCAAAGTCAGCCTGTGTCTAAGAACCTCAGGCCTCCTTGCTGTGGAGTCATTGTACACATTCCCTGGCAAAAAGGAATTACAACCAAAAAAGTGCATTATGGAGAATGCTGTAGGGCTTCCTTGATTATTACACATGGGCACTTACACAAAGCGCTGAACCATCATTGTTCGCTTTGAGCAGAGCCCCAGCTTCAGTGAAGAAGTCATTTTTCTACCCTCTTCTGAGACCCTGCCTTACATCGTTCTCTTTCAGGAAGGTTGCAACATTGGGTCTCACAACTCTGCTTCCTAACAGCCCCGGATGGAAAGACAGAAATGCTGGAAGGCATTCCTCCCCTCTGATATGCACATAACAGTATGCATTTTCAAGACCCATTTTATTCCTTCGAGAAGAAAAGAGATTTCATAATATAATAGATTTGTTAGAGGTTGTTGAGGAAGGTGATAGGAATTATTCTTTTTCTAAAGCACAGTTTTGTTTCATGGCTGCAAACTATGGGGCAAATAAGAAAGGACACGAACATAACTCTGAAACAGAAGGAAAGTCACTGTTTTTTAAGGAAATATGTAAACAGTAAGAGAATGCGGAACAGTATGTGTTTATGGATTCTGGATCTTGCCAAAATGAAAAACTTTTTAAGAAAATATTTGAAGCATCACTGTAAACCTTGAATGCATCATGTTCAGATGTCTTGAATAGACATGGGACCATCAGGGAATTAAAAGCAATGTTTAGGAAGGAATTTAAAAACTGAACTAGTTTTTTGATTCCATAATGAATGAGAAGAAAACATTTGGACTGTAAAAAGGAAGTCCAGACAAAACAATACTTGCTTTTAAGTTTCCAAAAAATTCATTTTAATTTTATGTATCTTTTTCTGCCAAACATTAATTACACATATTGTGTTTCTTTGTCTTATAGGAAAAGAAAAATGATAAAGAGCAATGAATTTTAGCCTTGGGTCAGCCTGTGAAGTCTCCATTTTCGCAGGAAGCCTCTGCTGGATTTCCATGGCATCGGGGGCACATCCAGCACACCAGGACCCAAACCGAATCTTGCTGCAGTGAGAACAACATTAAGATGAGAACCTATATCAGCCCTCATTAAAAGGGAACACTTTGGGATGACCAGAGAGGATGCCCTCTGAGGGGTCTTGTAGTTGAAGTGTCCAAACAGTAGGTCAGCATCTCTCAGCACTTCTCAGATCTTTACTAAGTTGGTCTTGAAAGAGTCAGACTATCCTGATTGCAGCTGACAGAATCCAGGTAAAAATTACTAAAAAAAGGAAAAAAACAAAAACAAACAAACAGGGAGGAGGGGTTATTAGCTCACGTCATTCAAAAGTACAAAGGCAACAGCTTCAGGCATGGCTAGATCCAGGTACTCAAATAATGGTATCAGGAAGTGATCCCCTTCCACCTCTTGGCTCCGCTTTTCCCTCTGTAGGCCCCATTCTCTGGCAGGCTCTTCTTTCCTAGCACCTATTCATACCCTCAGCAGCCCTGGGAGAAAAATGATTTTCTACCCACAGTTTCAACAGAAGTCCCAGAAATGAGTCTTACTGAATCATGTGTTTATCCTTTATCCAATTTCTGTGGCCAAGGGCATGGAACACTCTGATGGCTCAAGTTCATTCTACTGCAGAAAAAGTATCCGGACTTAAACTTTTGAAGGCTTAAGGCTTTGCTGTTTAAGAGCTGTGCCTCAGGATGGAAGGAGAAGAGAGAATCACCAGTTCCCACGTGGCCTTTTATGACCCAGCCTTGGAAGTAACATAGCAAAACCAGCCCTCAGGTTCAAGTTTAGGGGCAATAGACCCACCTCTCATGGGAGGAGCATCCAGAAACGTGCAGTCACGTTTTAAAACTACCACACATGGCAATCAGTTTTGCAGCCTAAGATTGGCTTTTCCTCTTTTCCCACTTCACTCTTTCCAGTCCGCAAATCACTTCCCTAAGTAACCTACCTGCCTACAAGCTTTCATCTCCAGCTCTGCTTATGGGGGAAACCCAAGCGAAGATGCTATCTGTAGCCTCGTTCCTCAAGCAGCTAGGGGCCCTCCAGGCTTATCTGATGAAGTTTAGTTCAGATAGACGTGAGTTTTACATTGAACTTGCTTCAGTTAGGATGTGTGATCGTCTTTGGGAGAAAAGCAAACTCCCCCAGGAGTGAATTTCCACCTAAACATATCCGTCGCTTTCTTCCACAAGACGACTTTGTCTTGCACTTTTAAAATCTCTCCCATTCCTGGTTGCCTGCATTCCCTGAACCTCGCATCATTTGGAAGAGCTTTTTAATGATCTTTTAATTCTTTCTCAATTTTCTGATGCATCAGCATGTGTAAAAGGGAGGTAAAAAATTGCTCCCTCGTCCTGATTTGGCTTCGTCACCACGCAGCAGGGTCTGGTGTGACTCAAGCTGCACCACATCTGAGTGGCCCCCTTACAAAGAAATCCCCCGGGAGTTAGAATTTGCTTTCTCTGCTGTTGATTCACTTTACCCCCACGTTCGGTTCAAAACTGGAGGCCAAACACAGAGCTGGTTTATTTCAAAGTATTCACCATTTACTCAGGGCTATTCTCAGCCTCCGCTTTCCCTCCCTTTCCTAAAAGAGGTAACCTGCACATTTTTAGCTCGAAAGAACAGTTTAAGCACGCTTAAAATCTTCAATGATTTAGAAGTCACTTGAAAGAAAGCCTCTGATTGACTTACTTGATCTTACTTAGGGGAAACTATTTTTAAAATGGGTATGTGAGGGAATTCCCTGGTGGTCCAGTGGTTAGGACTCAGCACGTTCACTGCTGAGGCCCGGGTTCAATCCCTGGTCGGGGAACTAAGATCCTGCAAGCCGCACGGCACGGCCAAAAAAAAAAAAATCGGTTATGTCATAAGTTAGTGGTAGTATGAGGGCACCCAGGACACAAAGACCCCCAGAGCTCACCAGGTGGACGGGTGAGGCACAGGACAGAGTGTCCCCGTGCTGATTGGGTTCTCATAGAGCCACCAAATGGCACTGTAGGTTGAGAGGATGCTGCCTGGTCTCTACATCAGGAAACCTGAATCAACAACATCCTGTTAGGGGGAGGGATAAATTAGGAGCTTGGGATTAACACATACACACACCATATATATATATATATTATATAAAATAGAGAACCGGGGCTTCCCTGGTGGCGCAGTGGTTGCACGTCCGCCTGCCGATGCAGGGGAACCGGGTTCGCGCCCCGGTCCGGGAGGATCCCACATGCCGCGGAGCGGCTGGGCCCGTGAGCCATGGCCGCTGAGCCTGCGCGTCCGGAGCCTGTGCTCCGCAACGGGAGAGGCCACAGCAGTGAGAGGCCCGCGTACCGAAAAAAAAAAAAAATAAATAAATAGAGAACCAACAAGAACCTACTGTATAGCACAGGGAACTACACTCCATATCTTATGATAACCTGTAAGGGAAAAGAATCTGAAAAAGAATATATATATATATATATATATATATATATATATATATATATATATGACTCACTTTGCTGTACACCTGAAAATAACACAATGTTGTAAATCAACTATACTTCAATTTAGGAAAAGAACATGTTCCCCAGCCAAAAAACCCAACATCATTCTGGGCATTGACTCTGTGTCTAGAAACTCTTCTAAGGGCATATGAGGTATCAACCCACTTATTCCTTCCAACACCCTCCAAGGAAGATACTAGTATCTTCTACTTCAAGCACAAACAGGAGAAAACTGAAGCTCAGAGCACCCGTGTGAGCAGCTGGTGGGTCGCATTGCCTCACCTTGAACTCAGAACACTGACTCCAGGGTATAGACCGTTAACAATCCACTGCCTACGTGGTCACATCGGAAGGGGCTCTGTTTGGGCAGCCAGAATTAGTAAATAAAACTACAGGATGCCCACCCAGTTAAGCAATGCATAGTTTTCCTCTAAGTAGGTACCAAATACTGCATGGCCCCGAATTTTATCTAGCAACCTTAGATTCTGTTAGCCAGAAAGGAGGGGGTGCAGCTGTTGGAAGCAGACACATGGCTGAATCTCCAGTGCTGAGAACATGGCCCAGCACTTAGCTGCCAGAGAGGACCTAGGACAAAGCGATGGCATGGTCTGAGGGACTCATATGGTCACCATGGAGACCCGTAAAGAGGATGATGGAGCAAGACCAAGAGGACAGGAGGAACTGCTTGAATTGTGTGGCTACTTCTAGAAACAAAGCAATAACCAGTATCATGGTGAGGGGTATTTGTCATCTAAATCCACGCTGCATTTGTATAGAGTTAGGAAGGTGTTTCAAAAACTTCCTCAGACTTGTTGGCTTATCCACATCCCACTTACACTATGATTTGCTTATTTCTTTCGACTCACTTTTTTTGCATAAATAAATGTATTCAAACAGAAAACTTGATGTCACACCTCTAAAAGGAAAACCGACTATCCCTTGCTATAAATTGAAGGTAACTGTAAGGATAAATACATACCTTTAAAAAAGCCTACCCAAATAATACCTAAAGTTATCTCCCAAGTCACAGTGGAGAAGTCAGATCCATAAAGAAACACTGGTTGAAAAAAAAGGTTATTAGGCATAAACATTTTTATGACAAAATATTCACTTTGTATTTTAATTTGACTCCTCAGGAAATCTGATTATAATTTTAACTCTACTGAGTCATTCTTGAGTAATCACTTAAAATCTTAACTCTAGAAAATCAACTAGCCAGAAACACCTGAACCCAGATGAGCCCTAAAATTCCAATATGGCAGTCACTTCCCAGGTTGGATTCTCCTTAACGGGTGTCTCAGGAGTTGCTGTCTGGGAGAACCTACTGCCTCAATCCAATGAGAATCATCTGGGATGTCAGCACTGAAGTGGGTCAGTTATGAGGTTATTTGGGTTCCTAGTTAAAGGTACACTAAGGTGGGGGGAGGGAGTGGTTCTGTGATATATCCGATAATGGGTTCCAGTCCTGCATACCTCTGTAATAGGGTTACACACGGACACCTTCTGCCATATATTGGGTCGGCCAAAATGTTCATTAGTGTTTTTCCGTAAGATGGCTCTAGTAGCACTTAGTTGTCTTTAACGTCATCTGAAACGATATTGTTAGACTGTATTTTGACAGCTGTCATATCAGCGTGCATTAAAAAAAAAACTTTTCAAAACTGGTGAATTTTTGTGTAACATTTTAATATTGAAGATGGAAGAAAAAAGCAACATTTTTGGCATATTATGCTTTATTATTTCAAGAAAGGTAAAAACGCAAATGAAATGCAATAGAAAGATTTGTGCAGTGTATGGAGAAGGTGCTGTGACTGATGAGACATTTCAAAAGTGGGTTTCAAAGTTTTGTGCTGGAGATTTCTCTCTGGATGATGCCCCATGGTCTGGTAGACCAGTTGAAGTTGATAGCGATCAAATTGAGACATTAACTGAGAGCAATCAGTGTTATACCACGTGGGAGACAGTCGACATACGCAAAATATCCAAATCAAGCGTAGAAAAACATTTGCACCAGCTTGGATATATGAAATCTCTTTGTTGTTTGGGTTCCACATAAGTTAAGTGCCAAAAACCTTCTTGATCATATTTCCACATGTGATTCTCTATTTAAACAAAAATGTTTCATTTTTATTTTTTATAAAGTTCTTTCACTTTTTTTTTAAAGATTTTTTTGATGTGGGCCATTTTTTAAGTCTCTATGGAATTTGTTACAATATTGCTTCTGTTCTATGTTTTGCCACAAGGTATGTGGGATCTTAGCTCCCCAACCAGGGATCCAACCCGCACCCTTTGCACTGGAAGGTGAAGTCTTAACCACTGGACCACCAGGAAAGTCCAGAAAATGTTCCTTTTTTAAAACAAATGGTGACGGGTGATGAAAAGTGGATACTGTACAACAATGTGAAATGGAAGAGATCGTGGGGCAAACAAAATGAACCACCACCAACCACACCAAAGGCCAGTCTTCATCCAAAGAAGGTGATGTCGTGTACATGGTGGGATTGGAAGGGAGTCCTCTATTATGAGCTCCTTCCGGAAAACCAGATGATTAATTCCAACAAGTACTCCCAATTAGACCAACTGAAAGCAGCACTCGACAAAAAGCATCCAGAATTAGTCAACAGAAAATGCATAATCTTCCATCAGGATACCGCAAGACCGCATGTATCTCTGATGACCAGGCAAAAACGGTTACAGCTTGGCTGGGAAGTTCTGATTCATCCGCCGTATTCACCAGACATTGCACCTTTGGATTTCCATTTACTTCAGCCTTTGCAAAATTCTCTTAGTGGAAAAAAAGTCAGTTCCCTGGAAGACTGTAAAAGACACCTGGAACAGTTCTTTGCTCAAAAAGATTAAAAGTTTTGGGAAGATGAAATTATGAAGTTGCTTGAAAAATGGCAGAAGGTAGTAGAACAAAATGGTGAATATGTTGTTCAATAAAGTTCTTCATGTATCTCTGATGACCAGGCAAAAATGGTTACAGCTTGGCTGGGAAGTTCTGATTCATCCGCCGTATTCACCAGACATTGCACCTTTGGATTTCCATTTACTTCAGCCTTTGCAAAATTCTCTTAGTGGAAAAAAAGTCAGTTCCCTGGAAGACTGTAAAAGACACCTGGAACAGTTCTTTGCTCAAAAAGATTAAAAGTTTTGGGAAGATGAAATTATGAAGTTGCTTGAAAAATGGCAGAAGGTAGTAGAACAAAATGGTGAATATGTTGTTCAATAAAGTTCTTGGTGAAAATTTAAAAATGTGTCTTTTATTTTTACTTAAAAACCGAAGGCACTTTTTGGCCAACACAATACCTCTGCAGTGTCTTCCCACGTGAGCAGGGCGGACATCCCCCAACCTACTCGCTTTGAGTTGGGCTGTGTAACTTGCTTTGGCCCGTGTGGGCAGACTTCGTGTAGCCCATGACTGAGCAGAGGCTCTACATCTGCATGACTTGCAATGGCCTCCTGTACTCTGCCCTTCCACATATGAGCATGTCCAGGCAGCTGCTCCTCTTACAGCCAGAGTCCCAGAGCCACAGACAGATGAGGCTGAATTGAGACCATCCCATTGCCTGTAGCCAAGCCCAGCTGGTCAGCAGCCTGAGCTACAGATGACCAGACAAGGCTGGCCAAGATCAGCCAGACCACAGTCGACAATGAACACCTTTGAGTGTGAAAATAAAGGTTTATAAGTCACTGAATTTTGAGCTGGTGCATTACACATCACTGAAGTGGTAAAAACTGGTTAATATAACTTCTTACTTGGAAAATGGGCCTTTCCTCATCTGCCCTTCCTGGAAGCTGGCTCCAGACTGGTCCCTCCTGCCACAAATAAACAAAAGCCCTGGGCGGTGGGCACCTTACCAGGAGGGTTTGCTCTTGCCATCAGTGGGACAAACTACAGGTCATCTCGGTTTTCTCAAGCCTTCTACCTCAAAGCAGGTCAGCCAGGTTCACAAACCATCTCCCTTGGGCCAGGCAGTGTCCAGTGACCTTCCCCTACACTGGATGACCCAAGAAGAAAACAATCAATCCCAGCCCACTCCATTCCCATCTTCTTGCTCTTTGATCCCAAAATAAAGGACTCAGGAACATTTTCACCCTGATCATCTGAGACAAGACAGAGATGGGTGTAGAAATGAACGTATCATTAGGTGCTGTTCACAGACCCACTTCACTTTTTGTGAGAGGCTGTAATTAGACTGCTGTGATTTTTCAAGTCAGGAGAATGCTAAATGGAAGCGTGTCAGCTGGTTATAAAAGTTACCCAAAATAACATCACAGGGAATGGATCTTTTGATAAAATATTCCTAAAGGGTTTTAAGCTATAAAATATTTTCTACACCCAAATTCACAGCTTTTGCCTCCCATTTCCCGATTTCCAGATTGACATTCCAAAATGGTTTGGTTTTTTTTTTATGTTGCAAAATGTGCTTACTGCTTACCCTCCCCCTCTGTGGAAGTGCCTCTTTTGCATTTTGCATTTAATTTTAAACCTGAGACTGCTAACTTTTTCAGTGCTGAGTCACTGGTATAGAAATGGCCCAATTTTCAGCTCTCCAGGCAGAGATATGGGCTCTGGAACCAGTAGAAAAGCAACTTTCAGCATATCCCCTAAGAGACTAAAAACAATAAATCCTGCTGGTCAAACAAATCTCTGATGGTCTCTGAGAATGATTCTTCTTTTGTAGCTTTTCCTGGTGACAGAGAAAGGGAGTCTTTCTGGCCACCTGTCAGAATCTCAGTGAGTCAAGAAATATTTACTAAGTGTCCGGGAAACATTTTAGGGGTTATGAAAGAAACACAGGAGAAACCTCTCTCTTCAGGGAACCCACAAGATTTAGATGATGGGATTTTAAAACCTACAAGAAGGATGTGTGTGTGTGTCTGTTGTCCCTGTGCCAGAGGAACATAAAAATGCAGCTTCCCGGAGCCTGACCTCCAGAAAAGTGCTTCCATTGTGAACTGTGTTCTAATGAAGTATCCTTGCCGCCCCAGCTGGACCACAGATGCCACGACTTCAGGGTCTAACGTGCGATGGTCTTAGAAGCATCTACCGCCTCTTGAATCCAAGAATAAGAAGTCCTCTCAGTCAGTTCTGGCCGACAACTTAATGAACGATTCTAGAAAGCCTGAGAAGACAGACCTCCATGTGGGCTGCAAGAGTTTTAAAGCAGGAAAAGTCTTCATTTCAGGTGGAATTGTAATGTTCCCTTGCACAGGGGTTATATTTTCTCAGAAGCTGACAGGACTTTCAGGCATGAGACCCAGGAGTGAAATATGATGTATGTTTCCTGTCGAAGCCAAGAGTGGCCCGAATATAAACCTGAGCCGGGCTCTCAGTTTGTGCCTGGACATACACAGCTGCTTGAAAAGGCCCGGTCCCTAACAGTCTGAAATGATTCGTAGCTCAAATAGAGGAAAAAGTGGAGTAATCTTTCAATATGAACATTTGGAGGCCCTACACACACACACACACACACACACACACACACACACACAAACATACACACACACACACACAGGCTCTTAGACATGTCTCCATCCTGAATTGATCTGAGCAGAAATTCCAGGCTCCAAAGGGAAGCTCTGAGGCCAGAAGAGCTGTCAGGCAGTGGGCATGGGTAAACCAGGCAGTTGCCAACTCCTTCATTTATACTGTACAGACCTGGCAGCAAGAGGATGTAAGCTGACCAAGAAAATTAATAAAGAAAACGGAGAACCAGAGAATGACGCATGTTTGGTTGGTGCTGAGCATGCTTCCAAGTCAACATGCCTACATCACTGCCCTCCTCTTCCCACCACCCTGTTCACTAACCTCCAGACCACCTGAAACCTCCCTCTTAAAGCACCACCTGCTTTCCCAGGCTCCCCAAAGCCTGCCCCCATCCTCCCTGCTGGCGCCCTCTCCCCTGGGGGTCCCAAGGCCCGGCTGGGCCTGGAAGGGACCCTGTTGTCTGGACTCCTGGTGGCGGGTTGGGGCACCAGAACACGAGATGTGGGAAGACTCACAGGTCCTATGAGCGGGTCGCTCCGCATTTTCCCCGCCCTCTGCCCAGGCCCTCCTCTGCTTTTTCCGGCCCAGTGATGCTGCATCCTGGGAACTGGCCGCTGAGAACTCCCTCTCCTGAGCTCCCTGCCCTCTAGGGTTTGGTCAGGGTCGGCCTGTGGGAGGCACGCTGGAGGTGAGGGCAGGAGGAGAGGGAGGTCCCGTGTCCCTTGCCCACGGGCTCCCGGCTGTGCCCAGAGTGGCTGTAGCCCCTGTGGGCAGCCCGTCCCCTGCCCGGCTCTCCCTGGGCTCCCCAAGCACTCTCGTCTCTCCTCTTGCCCCGTCAGACCCAGGGGCACCAGAAGCTACCCTCTCCTGCTGTGCCCTGGTGCCTCCATCCCTTAAGAGTTCCCTTAATTCTGCTCGAAGCCCCCGAGAGAGAGCCTCTCTTTCCTGCCGGCGTTGTGACCGATAGAAAGTGTTGGACCAGAGCCCTGAAGACCATCAGTCACGGAGACTCTTGTCTGATCCAGGGGGCTCAGCACAAGGCGGGAGCCCGAGTCTGCAGAAGCCAGCAGCGCCCCAAGTGGCCTCCACGTGCCAGCCCGGGGCCTCTTTGGCCCTGTGCACCCCAGGCCCTGGGACACCCAAAGCCACGGTCGCCCCGGGACTGTGCTCCTGCAGTTGAACCATCTGGAGAGTAGCGGTGAGGGGCTCGGGCTCGACACCCACACTGTGTGACTGTGTGGACATCACTGCCCTATGTGGCCTCAGTCTCCTCCTCTGTAACGTGGGTATCATGACAGGGAGGTAGGGGCTTAACTGAGATGTTTCAGGCACAGCGCTCGGTTCTGGGCCTGCGTCAGGACCGGCTCTGTAACCCAAGCTCTGGTTATTCCCTTGTGTCTGGGGCTCACCCTGGACGGCTCAGGCCTCGTGTCTTCCAGCCTTCACTGCACACATGCTGCAGTCTTCTTCCCATCAGAGGACACACGTACATGCACACGCACACTCCCGCGCATACATGGGGCTTGTAGCCGCCATAGTGGACAGTGCAGGTCTAGCCTGTCTTCTCCTCTTCCTCTGCTCCCCTTCTAGGTGGGGGGGGTCTCAGCCCCCCATGACTTGAGGGCCCCCATCCACGCAGGGGACCCTACCCACACCCAGCCCAGACGGCTCCCCTGAGCTGCAGATCTACATGTCCACACGGGGGCCGCACAGGCACCTCCAACCCAATTCAATGGGCTCACGCCAAACGCGGCCTCTTGGACGTCCCCACCTCAGGGACCGGTGGCTCCATCCCCCAGGTCCTGGCAGGATCCTGGCTGTGTCTCCTCTCTCCTCTTTCTCCCTCGCGTCTCAAACCCCATCCCCATCGCGTTGGCTCCTAGACACCTGTCAACTCTGCTGCATTCCCTCTACCTCTGCCGTCACCCTCCAGCTCAGGTGACTGTCCTCTGTCACCCAAAGGACCATCTCACCCCTGTCCTCCACTGCCACCCATCCCCCACACCACGGACAGAGGGGCCTGGTAACATCCCTGCTTAGCCCTCACTGAGACCTCCCCACCACTTCCCCAGACCCTCCCAGCTCCCTCACTGGCTCACCAGGCCCTGCGTGACCTGGCCTCCATCTGCACCCCAGCCCCATCCCCTACCTTCTTCCCTCATCATCCTCATCCCCAGTCCTCTGCTTCAGTCACAGTGAACTTCATTCCCTTTCTTAAACTTGCTGTACCATCTTGGCCTCTGGGCCTTTGCATGTGCTGTGCCCCCCTGCCTGGAATTCCTTTCTCTTGCTCTTTTCACCAAACTGAAACCTTTACTCACCGGAGAGGTTCCAGCTCAGCCATCTCGCCCCCTGGAAGACTTTCCTGGGTGATGTCTCCCCCTCCTGCTCCCCAAACACACAGGACCCCCCAGGGGCCACTGCTGGTCACTTTCTTTGTTGCCATAGCAAAGGACGGTGGCCGCCTGGTCCATTGCCCAGGACAGTGCTAGTCACGTGGTGGGTGGGCCTCAGCAAATGTTTGTTTGGTATAGAGGAGTTATTTCATCTGTCTTCTCTCCCCAGCTGGATCGAGAGCTCAAGGAAGAGAACTGCAGGTCATGTTCTCTGAGTCCCCCCTCCACGTCCCCCAGCTCACCGTCACCACACATTTAACCAAGTGACCAATCGGGTCAGCCCCCTGCCATTTCCACATTGACTGCTTCCTTCTCATCGTGGTGAAAATAAATATCCAAAGGCAGCTTCGAAAACCAGACAGAAAAGAAATGCAGGCGGGACACTCAGGGGGCAGATGGCTGAGCGAACTGTGATCACAGCCCGATGTCATCATCAAATCCTGTCCAAACTGAAAGTGATTTAAGAGTTGGGGGCATCTGAGCAAATGTCTCACCTGTGGATATTTCTCTCAAGGCAACGTTCCAGAAAGGGGGAGATGCTGCCTTTCTGAAGTGGGTCACGGCCAGGCAGCCCAATCAGAGAGAAAAATGCTCACTGCTTCTCTCTCCATCTTCCCCAGTCTCGACTGGATTATGAAGAGATGATTGTGCGGTGGAGAGGAGCGGGGAGAGGGCCAAAAGTCAGCCGAGCCCAAGGCCTCTTCAAAAACATACTAGTCACTCAAGTCCTGGAGGCGATGGGTATTGATTTCTCCTCTGGCTGATGTGCTGGGACTCAGAGCCCCAGCTCCGGAGGGATTAACGTGAGCCGCCTTTAGTGCCCTGGTGTGGCTCTGACTGCTCCAGGGACCTGCTGAAATCTGGACCCGGGGTCTTCCTCGGCCTGTCAGGGGTCCTCCCCACAGATGGGGACAAGGACTGGCCCAGTGGGCAGGTGGGCACGGAGGCAGTGGATGATTGCAGACGTCCTGGTGCTCAGGCCCTGCAGCTCAGCCCCCGCTTGGGGTCGGCTCAAGCTTTCTCCTGTCCCTGGAGCTCAGTCTTCCTATCAAACAAATGGGTAGATTAGCATCCATCCCTTGGGTTATATCAAAGAACAGCTGAAGGAATCTTGAGGTCTGGGGAGTGGGGTTCACAGAGGAGTCGTGATGCAGGTGCAGAGTGCGAAACCCCCAGAGCCTCGGCTGCATCCCAGAGTCAGAGCCACTTGGTGAGATCACCTCTATTCATCCTTCAAAACAGACAGCCACTAAGTGGAGAAACGGGAACCTCTTGCCCATCCTTTGAATCTCAGTCCAGGGCTGTTTCCAATAAACCGTGGCTATGCACCAAACTTCAGGGCTAGAGTCTCTTCAATCATGCCGCTTCAATGTAGACAGAAGGTCCTGGTTAGTACAGGCATACCTCTTTTTACTGTGCGTCTCAGATATTCCATTTTTTTTTACTAACTGAAGTTTTGTGGCAACGCTGCTTAGAGCAAGTCTATTGGCACCATTTTTCCAAGAGCATTGCTACTTCCTGTCTCTGTGTCACATTTTGGTAATTCTCACAATATTTCAAACCCTCCACCAGGGAAAAGATTACAACTTGTTGAAAGCTCAGATGATGGTTGGCATTTTTTAGCAATAAAGTAGTTTTTAATTAAGGTATGTACTTATTTTTAGACATAATGCTATTGCACACTTAATAGACTACAATATAGTGTAAACACAAGTTTTATAAGCACGGGGAAACCAAAAAACTCATGTGACTCGCTTTATTGCAATGTTCACTTTATTGAGGGTGGTCTGGAACCAAACCCACAATATCTCCAAGGTCTGCTTGTAACAATAATAACCAACAATAATAACTGTCTTAGTAATGATTGTCTTAGCCCAACTTCCCCAGGAAACAGAGATGAGGAAAAACTTTATGTGCTAAAGCATAGGGGAGGGCAAGCCCAGGATGCAGGAGGGAGGGGAAAGGAGAAAGAGGCAGGGAAGGAAGACAAGAAAGTACAAATAGGTTTCCCCCCAGCTGGACACAGATCCGGGCTGGCCCCATCGCTGGGTCTTCCTGGCCGTCCTCGGACCTCCTGTGTGCGCTGTTGTAAGAGATTCTAGGGGTGGCACAAGGAAGGGTAAAAAGTAGGGGTAACCACCTTTCGGACAGCTCCATGGGCACTGCTCCCATGGAGTACCATGTCGGTGGTACAGCTGGAGCCCTCCAACACGGTTACCCCACGAAACTCCGTGCCCTCAGGGACCAGGTGACAACATGAACAAATGAATACAGAGAGCGGAGGGGACTAAGGCAAACTGGGGGGCCCAGGCCCCCTCTAAAGGAGCACTTGCCACTCAGCTCCAGCCCACTGTTGCTCTGGAAGAACCCGGGCCTGCGTTCTACGATATTACCATTTTTCAATGAATGCCTGAAACTGGGACTTTTTTTTTCTCTGTTTTAACTTAATATATCTGCCTTGACTGTGGGCCATTAGATTACTTTTTCTCATGTAATTTCTTTTAATTGAGGTAGAATTCATACACCATAAAATTCATCATTTTAAAGTGTAACGTTTGATGATTTTTAGTATTTTCCCAAAGTTGCACAACCACCACCTCTATTTAATTCCAGAACATTTTAATCACCCCAGAAAGAAACCCCATACCCATTCGAGGCCATTTCTTATTCCCATCTGCTGCCCCCCCAGCCCCTGGCAACCACTGATCTGTTGTCTGTCTCTATGATCAAGCCTATTCTGGATATGAAATCATGCTACGTGTGGCCTCTTTTGACCTGCTTCTTTCACCTAGCGTAATGTTTTCAGGATTAATGTATGTTGTAACACTTCATTCCTTTTCATGGCTGAGTATTATATTGAATGGATATACCACATCTGTTTATTCGTCAATCGGTGGACAGTACTAAGCCCCTTAATGAGAGATTTTGAAACCTAAAACTCAGTTGCCCCTTCCACATGAGTGTGAGGCTGGCTTTAGAGCACGGCTGTCACCTGGTGTGGAGTAACACGGCCACAAGCATTCATCAGCGTTGGCTGATCTCTCGGGTGCAGAGGTGCGACAGCTGAAAAGTTTCTCGGTGATGCAGGAATGGCATTGGTCCCATTTCAAAGACCTATGTCTTGGTCGTTGATTTTGCAGAGCGATTTGCAGGAGCAGTTCTTCTGGCCTTCTCAGTCCCTGCCCAGGGACAGTGTAGGTGTGCTGCACCCCGCACCCGGCCCCCTACCGCCCGCCAGCAGGAGAGGCGAATCCCTGGCTCGGAAGCAGCTCGAGTGACTGAGGTAGTATGGAGCCCTGAGCTTGGGCTCTGAAAGTCACCACAGGGGCTGTGACGTTAACCACACCCATCACTGAAGACAGAGGGGAGGGGTTTCTCACAGCCCTAAATCGTCCTCCTCTGAAAGGGGCATGAATTCTCCCAGTCTTTTGCTCTGGTTTATATCAGATCCAGAGGCACAGGTTGATTCTAACGGAGGCTGAGTGAGCTGGGGGAGGTCAGGGTAGTGCCTGCATCTTTGGAAGCTGGTGAATGACTGAGCACACAGAAAGCCGCCACCTCCATCTCTAACACGGTGCCGGGGATGCTTATTGCACGCTGCTCTCTCTAAAGCCCTTTCATCACTGCCTTACCTGCACTCACATCAACAGATCACCTTCAAAACACTGTCACAAAGGCATGGTTTTTGGAGAACGGGCTCGGGGAAGAAGTGATCCCCCATATTCGCCTGCCTCAGCTCTATTTCCCATAGAGTCCTCATTTCAGAACAAAGCAGCGTGTGATTAGAATCTCACCACTGATGAATCCCAAAAGATCACTTAGAAACGGGCCCGTGTGGAAATCAAAATGACAACTGCCATATTCTCTGAGGGCTGAAGACGATTTTCTTCCTTGTCCCACAGCACATGGGGAGTCAACAGATAGAGCCGCTGATTGCCAGAAAATAGGCGGCCCCTCTGGGATGGGAACTTGGCACTTGCCGAGCTTGGCACCATTCATCAAGGCAAGCTTGTCTCTTGGGTGTAACATCCGAGTTGGCTGCTTGGCTGCCTGCTCTTCAGTTAGTTCCCTGAAACAAATTCCCTAAAACTGACTCTGTTGAGTCCCATTCCAGAACTTGCCATCATTTCTAAAGCGTACAAATCTCCTTACGAAAATTTTAAATTGGCCACCAGCATCACATTTTCGCAGCCACCCCATGACAAATTTCACGGGTTTGCAGACCTGCATTGATCAAAACTGAAAAGATCCGAGCTTAAAATCAAAAGAACCAAATTATCTTGCTCTCCGAAGCTTAGAGAAGCATTTAATTGGGATAATGGTTGTATGGAAATAAAAGCTCTTTTGCAGTCATTTTATTTTATGCATTTGGAGGGACACAGGTAAGTGCTCAATTGAAAGGGAACTAATTGTTCGGTCATGTGGTCATTCTGCAAGCATTTGTTAAACAACTAGTCTGTGCAAAACACTGTTAGGTGTGGTGAAGTGTGCAAAGAAATATAATGTGATTCCATTAAATGAGGCAAATAATGACGAGTTCCTGCTAGAAGATCGAGAATCCTGCTAGACTCTGAGACACACACAGATCTGATCTCTGTAAGGATGATGCAGCAAGGTAGTGCATCCACTAGGCAACTCTAATTTAATCAAGGCTAAGTAGAAGATGAGGTAGTGTTGGACGCAGGCGAAGATGGGAAACGCCTTCATTTCCTGCAAGTTCACTCAAGGAGACTGTGGTCCTGGAGTGAGAATCGTGGGGTGAGCACTACCCCTGGGTTCAGAGCCCTCGGGACAAAGCCGACTCTGCTCCCCTGCGAACATGCACAGGACATAGAAACATTCTGTCCCTTGGTTTCCTGATCTCCCGTAACTGGGCACTCGGACTAATTTGTGGTGAGACGGTGCATGTCCAGAGCTGCTGAGAGCTGTGTCTGGAGCACAGAGGGGACAGCTGTGATGGCTGTCACTACTGCAGGGTCATGGCATATGTGGGTTTCCACTGGTTCGCCCAGGCAGGCCCCCCTTCCTGGCGAGAGGGTCCCACAGGACGCCTGGTGCCTGAGGCTGAGGCCACCTCTGTGACAGGAGGTGGAAACCGAGGGCGAGGCTGGGAAGCTGGCCCTGGACCCTGACACGGCCAAGCTGCCCCGAAACCCTCCTGCATCTATCTGAACTCCTGACCCAGGACAATGGCACCTTTGATTGGGTCTTTTTTTCCTGTCCCAGAGCCCCTGATGTCCCCAGCTCATCGCTACTCATCCCTCAGGTCTCAGCTCAGATGTCACCTCCTCAGAGACCCCTTCTCGGGCTGCTCAGGGTTGGGGACACCGTCCTGGGGGCTCTGGACCATCACCCTGAGTCACACTCCACTGTGGACAAGCCCAGGGGACGGGGCCCCTTCCCCACTGCGCTGCCCACACCTGGTACATGGCAGGGCTCGGGGGGTCCAAGCTGAGGGACCGGGGATGGAGGGCTGGGGACACGGCCCTGGGCCGGGGGAGTGATGACAAAGGCCCCGCAGGACGTGCCCGGACTCCACCCCCTCGTTCGTCCTGCCCCTCAGCCCTGGGCAGGGGGTCGCTCTGTGTTGATTTTCCAAGTTTCTGTCACTAAGAAGCTCTAATCAGGCGCCCCCACCCAGAGCATCACTTCCCACCCGAGAAACCCCTAAAGGAGATTTCAGGACAAGCAAATGCGCAGCCTCCACCCGACGGTTTTCCTGGGACCGTTTTCCATCCTGCTCATGGCTGACCCTCAGCCCCTCCTGCGGTTCAACACTAACTCCCCCGGTCTCCTGGGGGAAGGCTGGAGCCAGGGGTCCAGCACTACTGGGGCTTCTCAGACTCTAGCGAGACTCTGGACCCCCTGGAGGGCTTGTTAAAACGCAGACGCCGGTCCCAGCTCAGAGGTTCTGATTCAGCGGGTCTGGGGTGACGCGTGAGAATTGGCAATTCTACCAGGGTCCCGGGAGGCTGATACTGCTAACCTTGGAATGACACCCCGAGAACCACAGCTCTCCACTAAGCCTGTCCATCCGAGACGGTGACCATCGGGGCGTGAGTCCCTCTCTGCCTCACTCGGGACCCCCTCCTGCCTGCAGGGCCCTGCAGGGTGGGGTAGACGTGATGCCCCGGCTCCTCTGCCCTCACCTCCCCTTTCACAGCTCCAGCTGCACTGCCTCCTTGTTGCTCCTCACCAAGGACCACCAAGGTCTCTCCTGCCTCAGGCCCTTTGCACCTGCTGTTCCCTCTGCTTGGGGTGCTCTTCCCAGGGCTTGCTCACCTCCTCCGAGAGGCCGTCCCTGCCCACTTATACGACTTTGTCCATCAGTTCTATTTCCTGACTAGCAACTGTCACCTCCCTACATGTCATACAATGGTTGGTCCAATGGCTATTGCTCGTCCCCCAGGCTAGAAAGTGACCTCCGTGAGAGTGGGGACTTTGTTTGGTTCCCTGCCCTGTCCCGGCACCCAGAGCAGCGCCCAGCAGGGACGGGTGCTCAGGAAATACCTATTAGTAAGTGACTCAGAGGCAGAGCCCTTCCCTCTAATTTCGTAGGTCCCTCTTTCTCCTGTTGATTTTGAATGGTGTTTCCTACATCACCCACTTCTTTATTGATTCTTAGATCATACAGCCTCGGAGAACTGCTGGGCAAAAAACTCTCGTTTTCAAAAAGGAAATTAGAAGGTGGCTTCCCTTGTGTGGGGAAGGGCATGAAAGGCCCCTCCCCCTCCTGAGAAGGGACATTCAGCCCTGCAGTTGCCTGGGGTTCAGGCTCCATGCGGGGCCCTGCAGTGACTGCTCTCATTCATTTATTCTTCCCTTTTCTGGCTCTCAGCAAGCCAGCAGCTCTCTCCTGACTTTCATTTCCATCCATTTAAGTTGGAGAAAAATTAAAAAGAAATGAAATGCACTTAAGAGAATGCCTTGAAAGGTTAGCAGACCACCCAGGGGAAGAGAATGGGCTCCTTTCGGGGTCTTTGTGATTATCAATTATTTACTGAGCCCTGATTATGTTCCCGGCGCCACCAAGACAGAAAGGAGACAGGGTCCCTGCCCTGGGGGCTTGCCAGGGGGAAGGGACAGTTTGTGGGGCTAAAAAAAATTATTATCGAAACAGGTTCGTTTTGCGGAATGCACAGCAAACCAAAATGCTAAGACACTGAGGTCTGCAGCAAAGAGAGTTCAGTCACAAGGCAGTCAAGCACAGAGACAGGAGAACAAATCTCAAATCTGCCTCCCCAAAGGCTAGGAGCTTGAGGTATTTATGGGGTAATGAATAAAGCAGGAGGGCCGTCTGAGCATGAGGAGCGTGGGGAAAGGTGACCGGAAAAAGGTGCAGTAATTATCATTCTGTGCAGGTGTAACTAAGCTACCGGCCTCTGCACCACCTGAGGGTGGAGTTTTCAGCCCTCTGACATCAAAAGGTCACGGAGGGACTTCCCTGGTGGCGCAGTGGTTAAGAATCCGCCTGCCAATGCAGGGGACACGGGTTTGAGCCTTGGTCTGGGAAGATCCCACATGCTGCGGAGCAGCTGGGCCCGTGAGCCACAACTACTGACCGTGCTCCGCAGCAAGAGAAGCCACCGCAATGAGAAGCCCTCGCACTGCAACAAAGAGTAGCCCCCGCTCGCCACAGCTAGAGAAAGCCTGCGCGCAGCAACGAAGACCCAACGCAGCCAAAAATAAATAAATTTATTTTTTTAAAAAAAGGTCACGGAGCACGGACATTGGCGCATGCCCAGTTGGTGGATCGGTGGTCCTACCCAGTCTTAACAAGCTCAGCTTAAAATATGCAGAGCTGACTCCAAGTTCCTGGAAAACAACTCAGGCAAACATCTTATTGTTTAGGATACATGCTGCTTGGAGGACATGCCAGTCTTAAAATGACCTGGATTAGTGAAGGCAGGTGAAATGGATTTGACTAATCATCACAGCACGATTTCAAAATGTCCAGCTGAAAAGACAGTGACATATTATGACTCAAGCCTGCTCTATGCCTTTATTATACCTTTATTTTTGATTCTGTCCTTTTATTTTCTGATATAAAAGGTAATAGAAAGTTTATAAAATATTCCTATAAAATAGAGAAAAAATAAAACTCAACTCCAGTATTTTCTGCACATACAGACAGTCTACTTGGTTTATAAATTTAGAATTTAGTTTGAATATGCAGTCTTCAGATCCTGCCTTGACTTGCCTCACAGTATATCGTATACATTTCTCTGCACCATAAAATCATCTTTAGAGACATCAATGTTAATAGCTATGAAATATTCCATCACACAGACGTACAATGATTCCTCTATTGCTGGACTGTAAGGTTGGTTTTTGCATTTCCTTTATCTCTTTTGTTTGGGGTTAGTATAACTAACATGGCCGTGAACAGCCTTAGTTAGGAATCTTGAGTCATTCTTGAGATAATTTAAGTTCCAAATGGGGAAGAAGGAAAACCGAAGCCCATACTGGACATAAATCCCAGGTGCTCTCAGGGCTCTGTTAGCAGAGGGGGAAGTGGGTGTGAAAATGCTTGTGGCCACCCAGGAGCCACACCTGGGCACCGGGTTCTCCCCCAGGACATCACCCAGGGCTGCTTCTCAAGTGCAGGCCCAGCACAGGGTGCAGGTGCCTGCTGGACCTGACCTTTCAGTCCACAAATCACTGGGCCATGGCAAACTCTAAATAATCGGGTGCAAATTTGTTTTTTAAAATGGAGCATCTCAGGGTGTTTTTCTTATTTTCTAGTTCAAAATAAGAGAGTGTCTGTTTGGGGGCAGACCAACGAGGCTCTGAGCTCCACCCAAGAACAGAAGCTCCACTGAGGCAGAAACAAGCCTCTGGCTCTCGTGTGTCCATTGAGAGAGGCTGGAGGAGACAGGGGGCCTCTCAGAGTCGCTAGTGGGGAGTCTGCCTGGCCGGGGACGCTTCTCTCTCCCACTTACTCGTAGCAGACAGAAGAATGGTGGAATATTGGACATCTCCAGTTTAAAATTGACATGTCAGTAAGGCTCTTTGTTCTATGAAACCAGCTCATATATCATATATTTTGAAGCTCATTTTGATTTACTATGAAAGCTTGAACTTTCAGCCTGAAAGCTTAATACCGAATTGTCCCTTTTATGGAATTATCCGTGAATGACTTTTCACAAGTTGTCTTTTCCTCTTTCACAAGCTGCTCTGGCCCTGGCTCTGCATCTAAGGAGAAAAATGCACCATCTTTGCCACAATTTCTACTTCTGGAAAAAAAAAAAAAAAAGTTTCCCCATGGCTTTATAGTCCTTAGGCCCCTTGTCATGGATCCTGGGTGGATGAGCCATTTTGACTGGACATGACACCATTTTCTTTAATCCATGACTCCTGAAAATTCAGGTGAGTATGAGTCAGGAATCTTTGCAAACAGTAGAAATACAACTCAGCTTAGCTTTAAGGAAAAAAATTTTTAAGAAATGCATTGGTTTCATGACACCGAGAAGCCAACCCCATAGCACCACTGGGGGAAGCACTTGGTGGCGGGCAGTTTCTGCCATGTCTTTCCCGATCCTAACAGGCAGGAGCTTTGCCCCCCACCTTCTGCCCCCAGCGATGAGCAGTGATGCTGCTGCTGCTGATTCCTTAATAATAAACTCCGCGGTGAGTAGAGTCATCAGGAAGGGTCACAGCTCCACCAAAGACCTCAGGGTGAATGAGAAAACAGAGTGATGTATGAGCGGAGGGGGCAGACCACCCCTGCTGTTGGCTGGTCGCTGGCTGCCTCTAGGATTGACAAAGGCTTAATGAAAAATGGTTGGTAAAGTAGAACACGAACTGACATCATGTTATCTGAAAGGCTTTCTCAGCATTAGTGGGATTTGATGAGCCCTTGAATATCTGATCAGAGAAAAGTGAAACAAACAAACACGGGGCACATGATGGTAAAGCTCCATGAAAACAGACAAGAAGGTCCTGGTGCATGTCCCCTGGAATGTGTGCCAACATGAGATGGCAGTCAGGGACGTGCCGTCTAACGTGAAGATGCTCGGGGGCAGTGGGACATGTGGTGTGGGGGGGAGAAGATGGGCTCTTTCCCTGGTGCTGAGGGCAAGTGGTGTGGATGCTCCGAGGGCTGCAGTGTGTTCACTCACAGGGGTTTGTATCCGTTAGCTATCGTCCCAATTAAGCTGCGTAACAAACCGCCCCCGAAGTCAGTTGCAAACAACAATAAGTATTTATTTCTCATTCTCATGTCTACACGTCTGCTGGGGTTCATCACATCTAGGCCACGCCTGGCTTTACTTGGCTTCAAGCTAAGGGTTGAGTCCGGGTCTGTCCACGAGTCTCTCATCTTCCCAGGACCAGTGACACCAGAGGCATATTCTTCTCATAGAGAAGGCGGAGCACAGGAGGTCAGGACCAGCTGGGCAAGCACATTCAACCCTCTGCCCACATCCCATCAGGCAGAGCAAATCACAAACCAAATCCAACCTCAGTGAGACAGGAGACTCCACATCTAGAGGGGAAAACTACAAAGTCACATGACAAAGGGCGAGGATCCAGGGAAGGGAGGGTGAAGAATTAGGACAATGATACCCAATAATGCAGCTTCCCATAGGTGTGAAAATCCCCATCCTGGGCGTATTTCCAGGGAAACAGAATTCTGGACCCGGGGTTTTGGAGCACGTGATTTCTTTTCTCCCTGATGAAATTTCCACATCTGTGCAACAGGGGTAATGATGTCACATAAACTCATATCACATAAGTTTGTTTAAAGTTTAAACAGTGAATCCCAGCAAAGTGCTTACAACAGAGGGGCAGATGTTAATATTAGCTATTAGCATTTCTGTTGATGCTCAAAGTTGTAGAAATTCCCTTGAGCATCTCATTAGAGAATCATTCTCCTGACGATTTACATTCTCCTTTCTTGACTGTGAGGAAAACCTAATTGTCACGGGGTGGGATACGCCCTCTGAGGAGGGTGTAGAAGGAGGCGGGGCCCTGTGGAGTCACACAGTCCAGGGTTGCAGTTCCACCCCTACCACGAGCAGCTGCGGATCTTAGCAAGTCACGCGGCCGCTCAGAGCCTCGCTTCCTCGTCTGTAGAATGGGGATCATCTCGGGCTCCTGTGTCAGGAGGAAACTCGCGGAGGTAGGAAGTGCTCAGCGCAGGGCTGGCCTGTGATGAGAGATGCCGGCGGCAGAGAGAGCGCCGAGGGAGGAGTTGGAGCTGGGACCTCGGGCCTCGGCTCCGCCACCGTCACCCGCGGGCCTGGAGGAGTCCCTGTGTCCCCTGAGCCTCACCTGCCCCACATGCATGGAGGTGGCTGGACCAGTCGGATGTCCTGCATCTCCCCTGTGGCCTCTTATTCCGCGATCTGGGCACGGCCCACTGTGTTCAGTGAAGGACAGGCGCTGGGCCGGGGCCAGCCTCCCCCAGGGGCCAGGGGCGGCCACGTTTAGCTCAGGCCTGGACGCATTTCTGCAACAAAGGCTGAGTTTCACAGACAACATTTCCAAGGGGTTCCTTTCTTCACTGAGCGCCTCCCTCTCTCCGCCTGCAGGCGGGTGTTTAGACCTCTGCCTGCAGGGACCTCTCGGAGAACAAACGGGAGGGTCAAGCTCAGCTGTGGTGCGGCCTCTGTTCCTCCGTCCTGCCGCTTGGGGGCTGCCCTCCCCTGAGTGACGCCCCCAAGGACCCCACATCCCACCCGGGACGGGGAGCGGAGCCAGCCAGGCAGCGGTGGCTCCTCCCAGCCCCGCCAGAGAGGCTCCCCTGCCCCAGAGACGCGCTCCCGGCGCCCCGGGTCTCCGCCTCCCCAGCGAGGACTGCCTCTCTAGGACACCTCTCCTCCCAGGTCCCACCCCCCACATTGTGAAAGCCACAGACGCTCACTAGACTGCACTCGGACTGATCACATAAATAGCTCTTCTCAGGAGAACCTGGGAATCGTGTTTAACTTTTTAAAACGTGTGTTGGGATCTGTGGCCGCTAATGAATCACGTGCCTCCCCCGCTCCTGGTCCAGAGGCCAGAAGGAGAGATGCGAGGATCGCAGGGGGACGAGGACACATGGTGTCTCTCCCGAGGCTGGTTTGGACAAGGCATCTTGACCTGGGGCCACGAACGGAATTCTCTCTGCCAATCCGGACAGGGAAGGATTGGAAAGCTGAACGAGCAGGTCCGTGGGCCTGGCTTTGAGCTCTGCTCCATGGCAGAGAAGGAACGTTATCGTCTCCCAGCCTCAGGGCTTAGAGTTGAGAACCTCGTGAACTCAGGCCTCCGCCCCCTCCCAGCCCGCCCGCCGCCCTGCCCCCCGCCAGCACCCCCTGCCGGCGCGCACCCGTGAATCCTCTCCCAGCGCGCAACGCACTCACGTGCAGTCGTGAACACGGAGACTTGAAGCACCACGTGTCCCGAGTATGTGGGGAGCCCAAGTGTGAAACAGCTCCTGCAGAGAGCCCAGGACCCCCTCCAGCCCTGCTCTGGGCGCAGGAATTGCAGGATGAGTGTTTAACCCATGAGTATTGCAGGAACAAGTGATTTGAATTAAATGAACCACAGGGCTGACGCCTCATCCATTAATACCTCCCTCGAGGGCACACGACGTTGAGCTGCTCCAAATTCTGAAAGGGCTGTCAAGTTACTCTCTGAGAACGAACTTGCTGAGACAGGATGACGAATGACAACGTGGACGATCCCCAAATTTCACCTCTGCTCAGAGTTCCTCCTGCGTCTCGTGTAATCAGGTCTCGGGCGTGTTTCCTGACGGGGGGAGACTCGGGATCTCCCCGGGATTACCGACCAGGGGCAGCAGGACTGTGACACATGGAGGGGCCCAGAGCTGGCCTCCAGCCCAGGGACCCACCCCCAGGCTGACAAAGGAAATGCAGGAACCCTGTTTTGAGGAGGCTGAGAGGCAGTTCTCAGGAGGAGAAAACAAACATCCGCGCATCCCTGCTAAGCAGCTGCCGGATGTTTTTATGCCACTTTCGCGGATCTGCACCGGATCAGCCCTCCTGCTGGTTTATGGTGTTGAAATTCCAGTCATTAGAGTGAATGACTTGGTCCCTCCGCTGGTGTTCCAGACTCAGACTGGGCAGCACTGGCTTGACGAGAGACGCTGCCCGGCCGCTCTCCCCGTGCCTCAGCCTGCTGGGCGGGGACAGGCCTGCTCTGAACCCAGGGGACAGTCAGCACGGCGGTAAACCACTCCTGCCTCTTTTGCAAGGAATTCCTAGGTCAACGTTAGACCCGTCGTTGTGACTTTGGCTTCAACTCGGTGAGTGACACATCTTGGCCAATTAACTGGCTCAGTGGCATCTCTGGTCACCTTTTCCCATGGACCTCGTCTCAGATATTGATGCTGAAACAGTCCAGTAACATGTCCCCAAGTGACGGTAAATGGCCCATTTTACTAATAGCTTCATAAGCCCCAGGTTATTTTTATTGTAATTTGCTAGTGAGTCTATTAAGAAGAGGCAGAGTCAGTTCCGGGCCATCCATGATTTTAGTTTTTAATAACTTTATAATAACTCAGAGGAGGCCGAGATCAGTCCTCAGGAGCGCTGAGTCAGTGGAGAGCTGGCCTGGAACAGGCCCCGGGCTGCCGGTTTGCACGAGTCCCCGTGGCGTCCCACACACAACCAGGGCGGTAAATGACAGGCGTCTGCTTATTACACCTGCTGCGGCTTCTGGAGGATGCGATCGACCAACTCAGGCTCCGCTCGATGCATCCTCAATAGGCCATGATGCTGCCTGGAATCACAGGCACAGGCGGGACCCAGACCTTCAGAGCAGAGATTCCAGCCAGGGGTGATTTTGCCCTCAGGGCGTCTTGGGCAGTTTCTGGAAATACTTTTGGTTGTCAGAACTAAGGGAGAGAGGCTACTGGGATCTCATGGGTAGAGGTCAGGGATGCTGCTAAACATCCCACAACGCTCAGGACAGTCTCCACCACAAAGAGCCATCTGCCCAAAGTCAAGCTTGCTGAGGGTGAGACACTTTGATTTACAGCCACAGTGAACATTTCATTCCATCGTCTGGGTGTCGCTAGAATTGATACACGGCTGGAGGCCTGGCTTTTCATCTGAGTATCCTTGGCTTCGTGCAGAACCAAAACCATGCATAAATCAATTCCCTAATTTGCTCTCTGACTTCTTCCTATTATAATTTTCTCCTTCACACTTTTATTTTTCTGTTACTGGAGAAAAGGTGAAAAAAAAAATCAAATAGGCTGAAGAGTCACTACAAATTTTATTTTCCTCAGTGAAAAAGAAATAATTTGGAAGTGAGTCACAGAAAGCAGAAAATCAATGAAAAACAAGACATGGAGTTCGTCAAAAAGCTGATCATCCCTGAAGAGTAGCAAAGAAAAGTCTCCAGATGAGAGCTGCTCCGTCACAGGAGAGTCACTGCTGCCAGAGAGGAGCTGGGGGCCCGGGAAGAGCGGGGCTGAGCTGGGCTAGTGCAGAGCTTCCCAAAGGGCAGATCGAGCCACCTTAGCAGGGCCTGACATCAATTCCATGAGTCTCAACCAGCATTTTAAAACATGAAATAACAGAATTAAGTAGAAACTATCAAAGGGCATCACTTACCATGAAAGTGAATATTATTTTGTGAAATTTTAGCTTCCTATATTGTGTGTGTGTGCATATGCCAGGCCTTGTTGTAAAATATATTTTTTATGATCGGCCACAGTCAAAACAGCTTGGAAAACACTGGACTGGATGAAAAATGTTGGAGGATTTGGAGAGAACAAAGTATATGTAAGCAATTTTGCAAGTAAAAAGAACAAGGAAATGATTAACTCTGGGAGAGCAAAAGATGCATAAAGAAGAAAATGGGCTTTGCATGGGACTTCCCTGGCTGTCCAGTGGTTAAGACTTCGCCTTCCAACGCAGGGGATGCAGTTTCAATCCTTGGTCAGCGAGCTAAGATCCCACAAGCCTCGCAGCCAAAAAAAACCCCAAAAAACCCAAAACATAAAACAGAAGCAATATTTTAACAAATTCAATAAAGACTTTAAAAATGGTCCACATCTACAGATGAACCGGTTTTCAGGGCAGAAATAGCGACACAGATGTAGAGAACAAACGTATGGACACCAGGGGGGGAAGCGGCAGGGGGTGGGGGGAGGTTACTGGATGAAAAATGTTGGAGGATTTGGAGAGAACAAAGTATATGTAAGCAATTTTGCAAGTAAAAAGAACAAGGAAATGATTAACTCTGGGAGAGCAAAAGATGCATAAAGAAGAAAATGGGCTTTGCATGGGACTTCCCTGGCTGTCCAGTGGTTAAGACTTCGCCTTCCAACGCAGGGGATGCAGTTTCAATCCTTGGTCAGCGAGCTAAGATCCCACAAGCCTCGCAGCCAAAAAAAACCCCAAAAAACCCAAAACATAAAACAGAAGCAATATTTTAACAAATTCAATAAAGACTTTAAAAATGGTCCACATCTACAGATGAACCGGTTTTCAGGGCAGAAATAGCGACACAGATGTAGAGAAAAAAACGGATGGACACCAAGGGGGGAAAGCGGCAAGGTGGGGGGGGGGCCTGGTGGTGGGATGAACTGAGAGACTGGGATTGACATGTATACACTAATATGTAGAAAATGGGTAACTAATAAGAACCTGCTGTATAAATAAATAAATAAAATTAAATTTAAAAAATTTTTCAAAAATGGTCCACATCAAAAAAATCTTAAAAAAAATAAAAGGGCTCTGCAGTGAATAACATCTACCTGGTCATGTGACATAAACGCTGGTTATGATGTAATTAACATCATGATTAGCCTGTGGAGGGTGGTGGGAGGTGGGGTGCGGGTGGAGGAGGGGAGCTGACCCCTCATCAAGGGTGCAGACCTTTGAAAGAGACCAGCACAGCTTGAAAGCTCCACCAATAGCTCACTCTTACAAGACCTGGAGGAAACTTGCAGAAACGGCTAAAGGAATACTGTAGATGTCTCTGGAAAGAGACGGGCAGGGAACAGACAGGTTGAACAGTGTTTGATTTGGTGATCATGTATCTATTTATTTTAAAGGGGGCTGCACAGGCAGGGGAACAGGACCAGTGAGGGTGTGATGGGGTCTCTGAAACGAGTCTGGGGACCGAGGTGGCTTTTGGTTCCATCACTCACAGCTGTGTAACCTCAAACACGTCCCTTCCCAGCTTTGGACCCCAGGTGACCAGTCTCTAAAACAGAGGTCAGACCAAATGATGTCGACCTCTCCTTCAGCCCCGTGGTCTGCGTCTTGCCGTGAAGTAGCCCAGGATGCTGAGCATGACTCACCTTGTCTCTGTGTCAGGTGACGTCGACGTCGTGCGCACGAGGCACAGAGCAGGCGTCAGGAGGTGTGTGTGGGCTCCATCGGTGCTGGTGGCGCCGTGGGCAGCCTCTGCTCCCCAAGCTGAGTGAGGCCCTGTAGCCACGGCTCAGGGGGTTGCTGACCCCCGCCCCCACAGCAGTGTCAGGAAGGACGCTCTCCTACAAGGCTGGGCTTCACGCCCCTGGTGGTACAGGAGATGATCATAGGAGCCCACAGAAGGGGCAGAAAATATTCCAGCTTGTTCATCAAACCTGTGATTCCATTAAAATGGGTCAAGAGGTTGAAGTAGGTCGCACCATAAGAATGGATTTATTTAAGAAAACTAGGAGTTGGTCTGGCTTAAAGGTGAATATTAAATAAGACAACAGCATAGACGCCACAATGAGCAATGACTGTGAAGGTGCCCTTGAGTGACCCAAGCTTAGGAAGCACCGTGCCCGACAGGAACTGATTTCTGTTTGGTGGCTCCGTGGGTGGCCTGTCCCTGGAATCCACATCCACTTGGGAAAGGTGGACGTGAGGGACCTGGGAGAAGCAGAGCAGCCGGGTGAGGGGTCAGAGCACAGAAGTCCTCTCAGGACAGCACGAGTCAACCTACATCAGCCCAGGAAACACTGAGGCCCCCGCAGGCACTGTCCCAGCTCCTGTGAGGGGCACAGCACGAAGCCACCAGATGCTGGGCTAGCCTAGAGCAGCATCTCTGACCACCTGCCACATTAGGTAGGTGCTTATTGCAGCACCCACTTTGCTGTGCTGTGGCCCAACATTCTGGTGTCCCTTTCTGAACCTGCTCACTAAGGCCTGTGCTGCAGACCCTGCAGGGAAGCCCTGTCCCACCCCACCCCCGCCCCGGCCCCTCCCCCAGTTGTATCCGCACAAAAGCTTCATTGTCCTCTAGAGCCTGACTCAGATGCACGCTGGCCTTTGGTTTCCAAGGTGTGGTGTCACATCCGGCTCCGCGTGACCTCGGGCGGTTCCCTCACTCGTGTCCTTCACCTGTAAAGTGGCGACAGTGCCACAGGGGCAGCTGGAACCTGGGAGCCACTGCCCTGAGGGTCGAACTGAATTTCTCTAAAGAGGCTGGTGTTTGTCAGCGGCTTGGGGTGAGCTGATGGTGAGGAAAGGGAAGAGGGTTCGCAGGGACCCTGGGGAAGCCCTCCCTGGTGCCCTGAGACCTCTCCTCGGGCCCGAGGCACCAGCCGGCTCTGCCTTCCCTCTGGCTGGCTAAAGCCCCTCCGTAAAGGCCCCCATGGGTGCGTCCAGCAAGCGGGGTCAGGAGTTCCAGAAGCCCCGGCCTCACTCCCAAAGCCCTGGTCCACATCCACCCTCACGCAATCCGCTCTGCTCACGTTCTCAGGAACGGGCTGCGGGAAGGTTTCCACGGTTCCCTTGTCTTACAGGAGCCCGAGCTCGGGGGAAACACGTTCGCCAAGAGCCGCAGAGCTCAGGGTGGTAGGAGCCGCCCCCAGATCCCACCTGCGAGGACAGCACAGTGTGGCATTCATGGATGAAACTGGCAACCTCAGCAACAGTAACGAATTTCTCCCAGTGGCTGAGACGTCGTTTGGTAGAAGGGATCAGTAGATGGGTGCAAACATTCCACGTGCTGTGGAAGGGCCTCGGGCGCTGACAAATGATAAATGAGAAAATTAGAGGCTTCAGGAAAACGTAAATATCATCCTTTGTGAGTCAGTCCCTTGGCAGGAAAAAAAAAATGTTTCCCCAAAGCAAGGAGGCCCTCCTTCTATTCTTTTCCCCACCAGGAAAATGCCCCGTGACTGTTTTACATACTTTCACTTATCTTGATTTGCCTTCTGAGTTCCTGCCAGGGCCTTGGCAAAATGTGGGAGGAAAAGGCTGCAGTTTCATCTGATTTTCCTTTAATTCAGTGTTCCTCAAACTCTACTTCATTATCACCCCCTAAGGAGCCATTTCAGACATTTTTTTCCTAATTGCCCCTCATGAAATTTTAATACTACAGAACTACCAGACAATGGTTTATGTACTGTAGGTACATCTGTGTGTTTATATAAAGAGAGTAGGATCCTATCATGCCCAAGAACCAAGTTTGCCCCCCTGGGAGCAGTATGGCCCTGCTGTGAGCACACGATCTCATTCATTCATTCACCCAAACACGCAGCACCTATGCACCTGGTGTCTACTCTGAGCACTGGGGACTCAGCCCTGGGCAGAGCCGGTGGCCCCGGTCCCGTGGAGCTGACACTGTGGCAGGACGAGGGACAGTGACAGATCACAGGGGGCGCAGGCACCACACCCGATGCAGGTCGAGGCCATGGAGACGATGAAGCAGAATAACAGGAGAGGGGGCGCCGGGGTGGGTTCCAGGTTGGCCAGGAGGCCAGGGAAGGCCTGGCTGATTAGGTGACATCTGAGCTGAAGCTGGAAGGAGGGGAGGGGGCTGCCTGGGGTTTGTGGGGACAGGGTGTTGCAGGCAGAGGGAAGAGCTGGTTCCAGATCCTTCTCTCCCCAGTGATGGGTCACAGCTCCTGACACACATCTGAGGACCCTCAGTCCCCGAGGAGATAGGAGGGTGTCAGCCCAGAGCTTGTTTCCGTTGCTGTTATCTGTTTTGGTGATCGCCTATCTCCTAATTTCTCCTAAGGCAGGGACACGTGGACTGACATTTACTCTCTTGGTGACCGTGAGAGGCAGACCCCAAACTGGATTCTGTGGGGCGTGATCACTGTGCAGCACTTGGGGGCAAAGAAGCCAGGAACCAGGCGAGAGGCTGCAGCTTTGCTGAGGTTGGAAAAAGGAAATGCTTTCTTTTCTCTCAGGCACTGAGGTGGTCTTTCTTTTTTTTTTTTTTTTTGGCCATGCCATGTGGCATGTGGGATCTTAGTTCCCCAACCAGGAATTGAACCCGTGCCCCCTGCAGTGGAAGCATAGAGCCTTAACCACTGGACAACCAGGGAAGTCCCTGTTTATTATTTTCTGAGCAAATATCATGCCAGGCACTGTTCTAGGTCCTGCAAGACAGCCCTGACCTGGTCCTTGGCCTCAGAGAGAGAACCTTCAAATAAGTGAGACACAATAAACACGTTAATAAAAAACAAGATTGATAAAGAGGGTGAAACTGCTCTACAGGAAATAAACTGTGGGTTAAAGAGCGGAATAGAGGCCAAGTTAGACAAGGAGTCCTAATCCACGTCTCACCTGGGAAAGGCAGGCAGCTAATTCATGCAACTTAACCCGGAACAGAGCTGATGTCGAACGAGGTAGTGATGCTTGGGAGCAAACAGCCGCTTTGCTAGTTCAACAATAATCCATGAAATGTTCTTAAATCACACACATTCACTTTCTCAAGCAATTGCTTGAAGCTGGCTCCGTTGCTCCCACACCCCAGGCTGGGTTTAGTTGAAACCTGACCCCCTCCAAAGGCCGCCCACTGGCAACCACTTCTCCTTCTGGGTGGAGAGAATTCGGATGTGACACGTGAGGCAGCAGACAGACAAATCCAGAAAGGGGGGCACCCACGGGACCACTGATCCTGGAATCAGCAAGGGAGGGGCATGAAAAGGCAACTGAAGGAAGGGGGTCGCCTCAACCAAGAGACTTCACAGACTTCACCACATGCCGGGCAGCCCTTGTTTGAATCCTGATTCTGGAAAAGCAATGAGAAAACGGCATCTGTGAGACAACTGGAGGGACTTGAACTTCAGAGGTGATGAGGAAGTTGCAGCCGCCTTAGAAAACATCCACCTGACGACCGGGATTTGCTTTCAATACGTTGCGTTTCGGGAAAGAGGGGAGAGCTGGAGGGGGTGGGGCGGGTCCCGGTAATTGTGGAATCTGGGTGGTGGGTACGTGGCAGTTCATCATATTCTGGTTGAAATATCCATAATAATTGTTTGATTGTACTCAGTTTATTATGTGATTGCTGTTTACTTGGGGAAGTATTGCACGACCCTGCAAAACGCACAGCAGGGATCTCCGTTCTGTCATTTCGGCTCCTCCCCACGTTAACTCATGGGAACAGGGCATTTCCCCCGGCCTGAGCCGTGACTGTACACGTTCCCGCTCCTTCCGCAGACAGGACTCTGGAACCGTCGACCAAGCCCCGCCCGCCGGGAAGGGATTTTATTTACCCTCCATCTGAAGCTAGGTGGGTTCCAGGTTGGCCAGGAGGCCAGGGAAGGCCTGGCTGATGAGGTGACATCTGAGCTGAAGCTGGAAGGAGGGGAGGGGGCTGCCTGGGGTTTGTGGGGACAGGGTGTTGCAGGCAGAGGGAAGAGCTGGTTCCAGATCCTTCTCTCCCCAGTGATGGGTCACAGCTCCTGACACACATCTGAGGACCCTCAGTCCCCGAGGAGATAGGAGGGTGTCAGCCCAGAGCTTGTTTCCGTTGCTGTTATCTGTTTTGGTGATCGCCTATCTCCTAATTTCTCCTAAGGCAGGGACACGTGGACTGACATTTACTCTCTTGGTGACCGTGAGAGGCAGACCCCAAACTGGATTCTGTGGGGCGTGATCACTGTGCAGCACTTGGGGGCAAAGAAGCCAGGAACCAGGCGAGAGGCTGCAGCTTTGCTGAGGTTGGAAAAAGGAAATGCTTTCTTTTCTCTCAGGCACTGAGGTGGTTACAGCTGCCCTAGGAAACTGGTTCAATCAGAAGATAAAGCTGCCTTTCCTTGGTCTGATACACAGGTGAGGCAGGAAACAAACACACAGGCCTCAGCTCCCTGCCGTCGGGGAAAGGCTTTGCTACTCAGCCCTCGGTGATTTCATTAGTCCTGAGAACATCTCCTCAGGTAGGCAGTGGTGAGAAAGGGATAGAAAGAAAATAAGGATTCTTCCAGGGCCATTTGGGGTTTAACCACAAGGGAAATACAAACAGCCAAGGACCCAGATGCCCTTTGAGGGCTCAGTACATGAGGCTTCATCTAAGACCAGCCTCTGTTTCATTCATTTGTTCATTATTTTCTTTCTTTTTTTTTTTTTTTGGCCATGCCATGTGGCATGTGGGATCTTAGTTCCCCAACCAAGAATTGAACCCGTGCCCCCTGCAGTGGAAGCATAGAGCCTTAACCACTGGACAACCAGGGAAGTCCCTGTTTATTATTTTCTGAGCAAATATCATGCCAGGCACTGTTCTAGGTCCTGCAAGACAGCCCTGACCTGGTCCTTGGCCTCAGAGAGAGAACCTTCAAATAAGTGAGACCCTTCACAGGCATAAATTCCCAGGTCAGCCGAAGCTTTCAAAAATAAACCCAGAATTAGGGAAACTTCTTCTGCGCCTGCCATCGGAATCCTTCAGGACTCTCTGGAAGTGTGATACCTGCACGTTCCCTTCGTGGAGAGAACGTCCCCCGTGCATCCTCCAGCGTCCACTTCCCCTTCTTGAATGAACAGGACCTGATCATCATTTGAGAACTCGCCTTCCCACTTCAGTCCGCCTGTTTGGGGTGGGCTGATGCAGGACCCCAGGCCCGGCCAGTGGGGGGCTCAGTGATGGGACCTAAGCTGGCCAGTCAGTGACTTGGGGCTCTCGTGGCACCTGCTCTTGTCCGTGGACCTGAACCTGAGCGAGTGCGGGGCAGGAGCTGTGTAGGGGCCGCACGGGGCGCCTGCAGCCCCCGGGCCCCAGCGGAGCCTGGCGGGAGCCGGCGCCATGGTGGGAGTCGGGGACACTCAGCCGATGCCAGGGGGCGGCGTGTGACACGCAGGCCCGGCTCTGCCTGAAGCCCAAGCACCGTGCACCATCCTGTTGACGCCCTCGGCCCCAGCCGCCCGAGTCGGTCTCCGTCCCTTGTCACCGAGGGAATCCTGCAGGAAAAGATTCCGTTTGGGGCAGGGACTTCCCTGGCCGCGTGGGAAACCTCCAGTCTGCCCAGAAACCAGGAGGACATTTACACCTGCTCAGTCTCTTCCTCTGCGAGGCTTGCCCTCTGCCACGTGGAGTCATCTTCTTTGGCTGAATTCAGGGAACCGTCAGGGAACCCTAACTGGGGTTGGCTCTGCCCACTTCTTGCCAGGAGCACACGCTTGGGTCTGCTTTAAAACCTGAGTAATATCATCGTGCCCTCTGTGTGCAGAAATGGAGCGTTCTTACTTGAAGGCGGAATTGTAGGCACCTTGATTTTTGAGGTTTGTAAGCAAGCGAGCCTACCTCGGGCCCCTGTGCCGGGAGGTCAGACGCTGTGGTCGCAGCTGCTCCGTGGGGCCCTTCCCTGCATCCCAGCATCCAGGGCTCTGCCCCGTCCCTTCCCCGGGTCTCTCAGCTCCCCCTGTGCCACCACCAAAGGCTGTATTTCTGGGGATTAAAAAGGCAGCGATGACGGGGCCGCTCTGTCTGCAGAGCTCTGAGGAGCAGGGGTCTTGGCTGTCTCTTTGTTAAATGGAAGCCGCTGCCTCCTTGAAGGGGCAAAATGAGCTGAGAGGCCAGACATGGTCCCCTGCAGAGGCGCCAACGGGAGAGATGCGAACGCCTCTGGGACTTGCCTTGAGGATCGACCCTCACAAACTGCGAGTGTCGGGTCCCGGCCGAGGCGGGGTGGGCTTGCCCCTAACAGCCCCTCTGTTTCCGTCCACGGAATAACCTCCGCAGACGGCCCGTGGCCGCTTCTGCAGTCGCTGCTTCCCTGCCTTCTGGGGGCCCCTGTCCACTTCAGGCCTTGGGGCGGTGTCCACGTTCTAATTCTAGAACTCGGTGCTTCACGGGGCGGGGGGGGCGCCAGGCCTCTCCCAGCCTGGGAGCAAGGGCTCCCTAGAGCACCAGGCTCCTCCCCTTTGGGCGGCCTCACCTTATTCCAGGCCCTATAATTTACGGTCGCCCAAAGATGACTTTTCCCTGAACGAAGGCCTGGCCCTCCCCCTGCAGACCCCGCGACTGTTATATTACCTGCTCTCTTTGCTTGTGGCATTTGTTATTTTCTGCAGTTGTCTTGGGTATTGATGTATTTACCTCCTTCTCTACTGTCCGCCTCCCAGACTAGAACACGAGCTCCCTGGGGTCGGGCTGCCTCTGCCTCCTTCTCTCTTGTTTCCCTGGAGCCCACGGCAGCGGTCGGTACCCAGAAGGAGCTCAGCGAGTGTGGGATGACTCAGACGACTGACAGGAGTGAACACATGAGTGAGTGAGAGCAGACCTTTGGTCAAAGCTCTGGTGTTTATTTCTCATTTCCTTCTTGCCTGGCGCCTCCTTCCAACCTGATAACTTGCTGGACTCAAAACCTACTCTGTCTGGCCAGCGCTTTCCATGAGAACTTTCTGTGATGATGAAAATGCTGCGAGATAGAGAGAAGATGGTGGAAGAGTAAGACACGGAGATCGCCTTCCTCCCCACAGATACATCAGAAATACATCTACACGTGGAACAACTCCTACAGAACACCTATTGAACTTGCTGGACTCAAAACCTGCTCTGTCTGGCCAGCGCCGTCCATGAGAACTTTCTGTGATGAGGACAGTGCTGCATATCCGTGCTGTCCAATATGGTAACCATTAATCACATGTGACCAAGGGCACTTGAAATGTGGCCCGTGTGACTTAGGAGCTGAATTTTTAAATTTATTTAGTTTTATTCATATGAACTTAAATAGCCGCAAGCGGCCAGTGGCTACCATGGAGGATGGCACAGGACTCCACCTCGGGGTCCTTCCTGGCCGTGTTCTCTAGATCCTGTCCTTCTGTCTGCCTTCCTGGCCCGTCCAGACTCCCAGCTCTCATCCCCCATCCTCAGCCTGGGGGTCGCCAGCCTCCTGCCAGGCGGGCCCCTCATTCACCTTTGGTTCAGGGCCGGTTCAGGTGCCACGGGCCTGGCGGCAGGCCCCAGGCTGATGAGAGCCCCCGAGGCCATGTCAGTGTGGGCTCAGGTGAGAGGTCCCCGAGAATACGGGACACATAGGACCCACTTCTGCCACTCTGGGCGTCCCCACAGAAGGCCCCGAAAGCTCTAGAAATCTCTGAGACTGAAAGGGGGGCCGAGGTGTGTCAGCCAAGACTCTGGATCACAAGGGACAGAACACCATGCAAACTGACACGAGCTGAAATAAAAATCTACTCACTGCAGAAACGGCATGGTCCAGTGCTACGTGGCTGCAGGCGCGGCTGGATCCTGGGGCGAAATGAGTTCTTCGGGAAGTGGGCTCTCCCATCCTTCAGGTCCCTTCCTCCTGGGTCGGCTCCATTCTTGGTCACATGTTTCTCATGAGGGGGCAAAGGTGCCCCAGCGCAACAGAGTCCCATCCCACTGGTCCAGCAAGGACAGTAAAAAGAAAGGCCTCTTTCCCAATATTCCAGCAAAAGTCTTGGGACTGACTCAGATCCAACAAGCTGGGCTCACGAACCCACCTCCTGATGGTAAACGCCCCTCCTCCTCCTGTTCTTCATCTCCTGCTCCTGGGGCGGTGTCCACGTTCTAATTCTAGAACTCGGTGCTTCACGGGGCGGGGGGGGCGCCAGGCCTCTCCCAGCCTGGGAGCAAGGGCTCCCTAGAGCACCAGGCTCCTCCCCTTTGGGCGGCCTCACCTTATTCCAGGCCCTATAATTTACGGTCGCCCAAAGATGACTTTTCCCTGAACGAAGGCCTGGCCCTCCCCCTGCAGACCCCGCGACTGTTATATTACCTGCTCTCTTTGCTTGTGGCATTTGTTATTTTCTGCAGTTGTCTTGGGTATTGATGTATTTACCTCCTTCTCTACTGTCCGCCTCCCAGACTAGAACACGAGCTCCCTGGGGTCGGGCTGCCTCTGCCTCCTTCTCTCTTGTTTCCCTGGAGCCCACGGCAGCGGTC